>NW_026126418.1:5757500-6317500 GCF_943737965.1 Phodopus roborovskii | reverse complement strand
ATGAGCAAGGCACAATGATACACATGTATGAGAATGTCATAATGAAATCCTTCATTGTGTATGCTAACTTAAAAATTCATAAAAATAACTATTACTGACAGAAGAGCCAGACAGTCCCAAGAAATCCAGTGTTCATTTCCAGAGGAAAAAAAAATGCTCAATGCTTTTAGCTGTTTTTCTAGAGTTTATTCCAATTTCGGGAGATGATGTGTTTATGTTTATATTGATGCTGTTTAGGGGTTTATGTAGTACATATTGGCTTTTTGTTGTATTGAGTTTTTCCAGGGAGGCATGCAGCAGTCTCACTGAGCAGCCTACCCCAACACGGGTGAAAAGTCTTAAAAGCTATAACAAATCTGCTGTTTTACAGTCAGATCCAACTGGCCCTGTTCACAATTGGGCTGGTCGAAGTCGTCCCCTGCCCCCCCAACACACACACACACTGGTGTCTACTACTTCCATAACCTTGGGAAGGGGTCCTCATGAATCGTGTAAATTTCAGCTTCCCAGGTATATGAAGTTTACTTCCTAGGTCTCATGAGCCTCCTCCCTTCTTCCTGGAAGGAATGTTTGCATTGGGGAAAACTTATATGGTACACTTTCTCATAAAGAGAAGGAGGCACACCATGGGTAGACCAGCCCTTGTTGCCATTCTCACACATGCTTGCCTGAGCTAAACAAACAATATCTTTCAATCAACTGATATTTGTTGTTTGCATGGTTAGAGCACATGTGAATATCAACCACCACTGAGCCATCTGCTGTTATATCTCTTTCCCTAAATACCCATTCTTTTTAAGGATTTTGTTTTGACCCCAGAAAATCTGCCACTGAGTGAAAAACTGGTAAAGAAAAGGTTCTATTAAATTAAGTGGGTGAACATATTGAGGCATCCCATGTCATCCCAAAATATACAAATGACTTTCTCAGACAGAAAATATATAAGTTGTGAATATCCTCATTGTATATTCAAATACACAATTCAGGACTAGCTGAAAGTAACTAGTTTACATCTAATGTCATGTAAGGAAGGCTTAGCTCATTTGCCAAAGTTGGCAAGGCAGAATCTAGGAGCTATGCTTGAAAGCCGTCTTCTCAAAGCATCGTTCTCTTCAGCAAATTCTTGTTCTGATCCTTGCCTTTCATTTAAGCAGAAACACAATTTAGGACTAAATAAAAACCAACTAAGAGGACAAAAAGAAAAGAAAAAAAGCCAAGACTTCATGAGATTGTCTTTCTTGTTTATTGTCCTGACCTAACACAGGGAGTGACTAACGTGTCCAGTGTGCTAGCCAGTGTCTGGAAACTTGAACCAATCAAGGTTGTGTGCTGTGCTGTTGTGTGAAACTGTAATGCCAATGATTCTTCTCATAGGATATATGTTGCATGTGCTTCTGGGTAAAACTTTATCTCCAAAGTAAAAATACATCGAAGAACAGATGAATGTTACCTGGCATGTGGCATAATTTTAAAGCAGATATTGTTCATTTGAACAGTCCTGTATAAAATAATTACATAGAGTTTTCTTTTTCTTACTTATAATAGCTTTTTCTATCTTCGTTGCTGTGTAGTCTAGGCTGACCTGTAATTGAGTAGGTCATCCAGGCTGACCTCAAACTTTGAATCCTCCGGCCTTAGCTTCCCAAATGATGGGCCTACAGAACTTCCCATCATGCCCAGACCCCATTGCTTTATTCAGAAACTTTGTTTTGAAATTTTTTTCACCCAATATATTTTGATAATGTTTTTCTCCTTCCCCAATTCATCCCAGATCCGCCCATGCTTCTACCCATCCAACTTTATGTTCTCTTTCTAAAATAAACAAACAAAAGCAAAACATACACAGTAAGAAAAAAATATGCCCAAATAAAGTCAAATGATACCAAAAGTCTACAAAAAAAACCACCATCAAGTTTGCTTATGCTGGCCAACTACCCCTGGGCACCGGGCTTGACCTGAATTGTAGTTGCTAAACCCAGTGAGACTCCATTGGAGAAAACTGATTTTCCCTTTGCCAGTGCTTATCACTTGCAGATAGCTTTTTGGTTGAGGGTAGGAGCTGGTGTCCAATTCCCCTCTCAGTGCCAGGAATCGTGTGTGGTTTGAACCTGGGCAGGCCTTGTGCATGCTGTCATGGACGACAGTATTTCCTTGGTGTCACCTATCACCTCTGGATCTTACAACCTTTCTTCCCCCTCCCCACATAGATCCCTGAGCCCTGGGGAGAGGCATTTGATGTCCTCCCCATTTAGGACAGAGTGCTCCCAAGTCTCTCACTCCCTGCATGTTGCCCAGTTGTGGGTCTGTGCTTCAGCTCCGGACTACTGCAGGAAGAGGCTTCTCTGACGAGAGCAGATGGAGCACTGATTTGAGTATTAGCTCAGTGCCTCCATTATTTTTGTTTGTTTGGTTGGTTGGTTGATTTTATTTTTTGTTTTTTGAGACAGGGTTTCTCTGTATTGCTTTGGAGCCTGTCCTAGAACTCGCTCTGTAGACCAGGCTGGCCTTGAACTCACAGAAATCCACCTAGCTCTGCCTCCCAAGTGCTGGGATTAAAGGTGTGCTCTACTAACACCTGGCTCCATTGTTTTGTTTGTTTGTTGTTTTTTAATAAAAAAAAAAAACCAAACCAAACCAAAATATTTGATGTTCTTCAAATTTCTAGTGAATCTCTTGTAAAGTTACAAAATGACATAGTCAAACATGTCAAATAGCTATCGCTTTCAATTTTGAACCCTAAAATTGCTCCCCTGACTGACATGTCAAGACAGCAATTTTCTTGGTCTTTTCCCATGCCCCTGAAAATTCTCTCTTCTCTCCTGTAATAGATGCTGGTTGAGCCCATTTCTGTCTTTGCTTTACTTCTTACTCTAATGGAGTATATCCCTCAATACCTTTCCTAGAAAGGTACTCAGGGGTTAAAAAAAAAATTTATGGAAACATCCCTATTTAATACTCATTTTCAACTGATGTTTTGGCATAGTGTAGAATTTAAAATTAGAAGTTCGTTCCTTCTGCCTTTTAAGACATTGTTTCGTTGTCTTCTGGTTTGGTCACAGTCTGACCTCTATTTCTCCCTTTGTGATCTTTGTTTCTGATGATCTGAAGTTTGGGGATGACAGGCTTTGATGTGAGAATTTCTTTGTAGGGGGCTTCTCCTGAATACCTTTACCTTACACATCTCTGCTTCATTACTCTCCATTTTCTATTAGTCAAACTTGGACTGGAAATAACATAAATTTACCAAGAGTCCTCAACTTATTACTTTTGTAGCCAGAACACAGAGGACCTTAAGGGACAAGACCATTGGAGAAGAGCAAGGACAGTCTGAAGGTCAGGCAAGAGAGACACAGAGCGATGTGAAGATCAGGGACTGTGCCTGCTGAAGCACGCCAGTGCAGCCATGCTCAGTGGGCAAAGTTTCTTAGCCAGTCTAATAGGCAAAGAGTAATGAAATAGCAGTCAAGCCTCAGAGGTTCTCCCTTGGCATGAGAAAAAAAAAAAGCTTTGGAGCTTTTGTGCACAAGCTCCAGTGTGGACACGCAAGAAGGACACACAGGAGTGGGTGTGTGTTCATGTGTCTGTGTACGTGCCCATGCATGTGTGCAAATGTGCAAGAATGTATGTTTATACAATCACATGCATGCTTGCACACATATGTGCATACATATATATGCACATGGATGTCTGTGTGTGTGTGTTGTTTACAACACTGTTCGGAGTGGGTAGAATGGGGTGAAAAAACACAAATCCTGACTTTGTAGGAATGAGATACACATTTGTCTTCATACCCACTCTCCCAGGTTTGTACTCTCAGTACAAACATGAGGCTTCTCTGATCTCTGTCCTCAACCCTGGCAGATTTCCAGGCTGCTTTTCATCTTTTTATTACTTTTTATGTCAACCTCTTGTAAGTCATGCAATTAATAAAAAAACTTTAATAAAAGTATATGTATGCATTGGGGGAGGTTTGTGCATGTGAGTGCAAGGTCCTTGGAGTCCAGAAGAGGGTATCTGATGTCCTGGAGCTGAAGTTGTGAACCACCTAACACAGGTGCTGGGAACCAAACTCTGGTCTCTTAATCGCTGAGCCACCTCCCCAGCCCCCAAGCCCTTCGTAGTAAAATTTATAGTAAAATTCCTGCTTGTTTCCTAGCCAGACACTGTGCTCAGTTCTTTATGTCATCTCCTTAATATTTCCTGGATCCCTTGTGGAATAGATATTATGCATCATTTCCAGGTAAGAAAACAGAGACCCTGAGAGGGGAAGTAATACACCTGCATCTTATCATTTATAAACTGCAGAGCATGTGTCTGGACCCAGGTCTGAGGCCAACACGACTTTTTGCACTGTGGTCAATGGAGCAAATGTTTATTGGAAGCTACTGCTGGGCACCGTCCTGACTGCTGGGAAATCATATTAAACAGGCAAGAGCATCAGGCTTCATGGACCTTGCATTCCACCAGTGGAAACAGAGTGTGCAAGTTAAATAGCAGAATGTGTCAGACATAAATAATACTCGGAGCTAAGAAGGGAGCAGAAAAGAGGGATTGGGAGAGCAACCATCTGGAGTGCTGATGCTTAGGGTGCTTCTGGAGCTTGGGTTATTGCTGGGATGTGGGTGATGCTGGGGTGTTGGTGGTGCTGGGATCTTGGTTCTGCTGAGATCTGGGTGGTTCTTGGATTTGAGTAATGCTGGGGTCTGTATTGTACTTGGATATGTAAGGTATTAGGATCTGGGTGGTTCTAGGTTCTGGATAGTGCTTGGGTCTGGGTGATACTTTGGTATGGGTGAGGCTGGGATTTGAGTGGTACTGGTGTCTGGATGGTGCTGAGGCTTGGGTGGTCCTGGGATTTGGGTGGTGCTAGGGTTGGGTACTACTGGTGTCTGAGTGGTGCTGGGTCTCTATGGTATTGAGGTCCAGGTGGTGCTGAGATTGGATGGTGCTGGGCTTTGGGCAGTGCTGGCTTTCGGTAGTGCTGGAATTTTGAGTATGGTGATATGAGAGGAGGTAGATTCTTATTAAGAGGTACATTAATATCTACGAGTTACATTCTTACAGAAGGTCCTTGAGTCAGAACACATTGGGTGTACCCTTAAAACTGAATGTAGTCATTCCCCAGGGTCACTGAGCTAATTGTTGACAATAGGCTATTGTAGGAGTGAGCCTTTCCTGGCCAGTGCCATCATAGTAACTGAGGATAGACTGACAGAGTGGCCAGGGAGAACCTCATAGGGGCTATGTATGAAGACCCAAAAGGAGGAGAGCAAGCGGGCCATCTGTGATTTAGGCAGAAAGCATTCTAGTAGGAGAAATAGCCATACAAAGGTTCTGAGGCGTAGCAGGAATGTCAGGTGTATTTAGTGACTCTGGACCTGAAAGCCACAGGAGGAGGGAATGCCATATTCCTTTGGCCATGACATAAATACTGCATCAACCATGCCAGACATGCATGGGTAATTTCCCCTCCAACAGAGCAGGCTCACATTGACACTGCAGAGAGTCTGGGCTGGGTTTGGTGAGTAGGGAAGGAGTGAGGGAACCTGTCTACCTAAGCTGAGAGAGCCTGTGATGTTCAGGGGAATGACCAGTGAGTGGGACCCTTCACATTGCATCAGAACATGTAACCCAGATGCAGCCCTGAAGTCCCTCGTGTCACCACGCTCATTATTCTCTTTTCTCCTTGCTGGGACCAAGAGAGAAGCCGTCCAACTTGGAAAGTTGTGTGTAAGGAACCTGCTCCTCCTGAAACACTTTTTCTTGAGGAGTTAATCTAATAGCTGTTCATCGTTCACGCCAGACGGCTGAATGTGTCCCCTGTAGACCTCTCTATTGAATCCAGGTCTGGGCTGCAGAAACAGTCCCTGTGTTAGCCTTAGTTCCAGAGACAATCCAAGTCAGGAGTTTGCAGGTCTTAAGGAAATCAGGCTCAACCCAAAGGGAATCAGATGCAGAGAACAAAACAAATTAAATTTTTTGGAGGAAATTGCTTTTTGCCTCTCCTGTCTAGCACCCTTTGATTCAATTCTTGGGACTGTATATAAGTTAGTTACAAACAATCAATTTGATATTTCCACCCATTAATCAATAAATATTAAATATTAGATAATCCAATTTGGGAGTGTCTGGTGGGCCTGGGTGACATGGTTTCAGAAGGTTAGCTATGTCTCAGCTGCCTTCTCGTGTTTCCTCTCCTAAACTGCGCTGGTGACCCCTTGGGACTTCTATTCCCTGAACTTGAGTGTTGAGTCTCTTCCAAATGACAGCCATTCCCATGATGAACAGCAGCCTATGAGGTGCCCCTGGGCATCAGTTGGGTCCAACAGGGACAGAGGCGACTATTTGGCCACTTAAATTTCCTCATGTGAAGAATTTGACCTTGAAGTTTCAGGGCTTGGTGGCAGGAAGAAGGCTTGGACATGGAGGAGAGATGACAGTAGCTAAAGCATGACAAGAGGCTAAAAGGGGCTGAGGAGGCACCTCAGTGGTCGAAGTGAGAGGACACAAGTTCAATCCCCAGAACCCACAGAAAATAGCCAGGCTTTGTAGTGTGCATGCTTGGAATCCCAGCACCATGAAGACGAAGAACAGGCAGATTCCTAGTGTTCTAACCAATGAGAGACCCTGTCTCAGAGAGAAGGTGTCTTCTGCTACGTGCTCACTGGCAGATACACAAAAGTAGATACACAAAGAGGAGGAAGGGAAGAAATTGACCACATGATCCTCCTTGTGATTTTGTTCTCTTCCCACCCTACTCTTTTCTCCCAATGTGTGACTTCATATAAGGACAGAGGGGAAGAAGAGGAAGGACAAGGAGATGGAGGAGAGAAGGAGAGGGGCTCAGGGTCAAGCCGAATCACTCCAGTTGGAAACGCCTTCTTGGTGGGGTGACACAGTGTACTCCTGGAAGAGACAGTCACATAAGCTGTTTGGCTCATTTTCATGTGGTGGGTGAGGAGGTGAGGGCATGTTCCTCTGCCTGCAGAGCGGAATGTGGAGGAGGTTTTGAGAAGGATGTGGGACTGAGCTAAGTCTTAAAGGATGTGATAGTCTCTAGACAGACCCAAGGAAGAAGCCTGGGCACAAAACCACTGACCTGTGCCAAGCCCTGCCTGTAGGAAAGCCTGTTAACATCTCATCTGCAGGGGATGAAATCCGGTTATAGTTGAATAGCTATATGGGATTTGTGTCCAGGAGTGCTTTAAATATCTTGCTAGGAGGTTAATACTTCAAGCTGAAGAGACATGCAGGGATGCAGAGTCCTGATGCTGTGCTACCCAGAGAAACCTCCATCTCTAGCTTCTAACTCTTAGACTGTGACAGTGCAAGTAACATGGAGCATCTCATTTCAGAGTCTGAGGGCGTAGCCAGTGAATAATGTCCTGACTGTGTTGTTGCTCTGACCTGTTCCTGCCCATGTGATGATAGTCAGAGTCTTAGAAGACTAGTATGTGCCTGCTGACAGCTGCCTACCTGGAGGCCTGTTTCTAGAGTGAATATATATCCTATGTGCTTGTGAGTTCTTGAATTCTCTTCAGCTTCCCAACCCTCATCATTTTCTGGCATTGCTGCTTGGATCTCACATGGGGTGTGGTACAGAGTCCTCATAAATGGGTTTAGTAAGTCTATAATAGAGACTAAAAAGAGCCCTGTGAAGACACAGCCAGGGATGATAGGGTGGTGATTTGAAAGAAAATGGTCCCCAAAGAGAGTGGCACTATTAGGCAATGTGGCCATGTTAGAGGAAGTGTGTCACTGTGATGGTGGGCTTTGAGGTCTCTTTTGCTCAAGCCTCCCTCAGTGTGACAATTTCCTGCTGCCTTTTGGTCAAGATGTAGCTGGTACCATGTCTGCCTGCATGCCGCCATGCTCCCTATCATGATGATAATGGACTGAACCTCGGAAACTATAAGTGAGCTACCCAATTAAATATTTTCTTTATAAGAGTTGCCATGGTCATGGTGTCTCTTCACAGCAATGAAAACCCAAACTAATACAGATATCAATAAGGCAGAGAGCAATCCAGACTCAGAATCTGCCAGTACTTGACAGTTTCCTTGCCAAGATTCCAGAACTCTGAGAAATAAGCCTCAGCTATTCACAAAGTTACCCAGTCAAAAATATTTTTTATAGCATAATAGGCCAAGATGGGCCTTATGTACTAAATCCTTTATTGTATTAGCAAATTTTGCCTCCTTGCAGGAGATAGTGTGTGAGCGTGAAGTTGGCAGGTGTCACAATTGTGGGCCAGTGGTGTGGGACAATGCTCTTGTTCAGTGTAAAGATTTGTCACTCATGCTGGTTTAATAAAATGCTGACTGGCCAGTAACCAGGCAGGAAGTATAGGCAGGGCTATCAGATCAGGAGAATTCTGGGAAGAGGAAGGCAGAGACACAGTCGCCAGCTAGATACAGAGGAAGCAAGATGAGAATGCCTTACTGAGAAAAGGTACCAAGCCATGTGGCTAAACATAGATAAGAATTATGGATTATTTAAGTTGAAAGAGCTCGTTAGTAATACGCCTGAGCAATAGGCCAAACAATTTATATTTAATATAAGCCTCTGTGTGTTTATTTGGGACTGAATGGCTGTAGGACTTGGCAGGACAGAAACCTCCATCAATAGGATGGTGAGGGCCCTGGACTGAAACTGCGTGCTGCTTCTAAAAGGACAGTTATTTCTGGACCCTAGTCAGTTGTTTACCAAAAAGAAACGTGGCCCTACTTCTGAAAATTGGTCTGGTTTTTTAAAAGAGGAAAGAGATCTAGTTTTTTAAGTAAAAATGTCTGTGTTTGTTAAAAAAAAAAAAAAAAAAAAAGCAATGAATGCAAAAGTTTTCTCATTATCATGTAGCCAAACAAGACTCAATCATGAATAGAATTTAGTCACCTGGCTTCTCCACTTACCTGCCTACCCACCCTGTGCATCTTTCTATCCAGCTATCATCTACGTACATACACATGCTTGCTTGCATGCACTCATCCATTCCTTTGCCTACGTATCCATTTGTTCACATGCCTGAATTTTGAGGCTGCCAACTTACCTATATACTCACCCATACATTCATCTGCTCACCTACCCACCCACCCAATCACACATCCATTTGCCTTTCTATTCATATCTCTTCCACAGCTAAGAGCCACCCTCTCTCAAATGATTGGGACATTTATTTTGTTTCATCCTTTCTCTTTGCCCTCAGCCACTGGAATCCTTATTTCTGTCCAAGTTCAAGCAGATTATAAATTTATAAGGTGGCACATATGTGCACTGTCTGTGCCCACCTATCTTGCTGGGGAAAGATCTGTTTTTCCCCTCTATTTCTTTGCTGTGCTGCCTGAAGTAGGAGTGTATTTTTTTCTCTCCCTTTGGATTTGAGCCTTCACAAGTGTTCCAGAAGAAAATTAAACCAAATAGAGAATTAGATTCCCCTCCCTTTTCTTGGAAATATCTTGCCACTGGGCCACGCTCCCTGGGAATTAAATAACTCTTCAAAAGGAGATCAGAAATAGATTTCTCAGTGGGGTTTCTGGACGCCAGTAAATGAATTTATGGAAAATGGGTTAGGTTTGGCAAATTTTAAATTGCAATCCGGTGAATGTATAATCTCTCTGTACAAATAACTCTTTACCTTCTCCTTCTCCATATTCAACTGGAACAATTGCTCTTTAGTTCAGTTGTCCAGTCTTTAATATCCCCTCCAGGTTGATGCTAAAGATTAGAAAAGTGGATGTGGTAGATAAGTAATATATGTTGTGATTGATTCTTGACAGATGCAGCAGCAGCTATAGTTCGGAGTTCCATGGTAAGAATCCAGTGTGATCTAAACTGGAGGGTTGTCATATGTTACTTTGTAACTGTGTTTTCTCATTGGCTGAGTGGGAGAAAGCTTCATAGCCCCCTCCCCCAAGCAAACTGAAAATTTGCCTGTGAGACCTGGAGTACTTCCTTCCGTCCAATTCCAGTCAGTCATGTGTAAATATATTTGAGACGAAGAATACAGAGGGAGTGGACAGCGGGAGCAATATTGAGAAGCAATATTGAGAAGCCGGATGGAGGAGTCTAGGTCTGCATTGGAGCTGTGCCCAGGGACAGTTTGAAGCTACTGGGGGGATTGCAGGAGCACAGTGTGTTCTCACTTAGACCTGTTGACCTGCTGCTTGCTCACCAAGCTACACTACCCATAGGCCTGGTGGTCCATCAAAATACGGGTGTCACAGACAGGCTGAGGCTTGTCACTCATGGCCCTCACTCTTCATATCTGCTGAGCAAGCAGGATTGCCATGGGGGAGAAACAGGAAAGATGGAGCTAACATGCACATGGCCTCTGCTTTCTTGTCCAAGAAGCTGCTTCAGGTCAGGTCTCTCCAACACCAAAGCCTGGAAGGCAGAGGGAGGGCTTTGCAGCCAGGCTGAACTGAGAGGCCAGGCCAGGACCCCCCACCACACACTCACCTGCAGTGCCTGGGGAAAGGAAAGCAGAGCACAGTGGCAACCATCCTGTCAGTGTGGGCCTGGCACTTTGCAGGTGTCAGTTCCTATAACACTGCCTACAATCCCCCTGAAGCCAGGACTCTGTGTTCCCATTTAATAGCGGAAGATATAGAGGTACTGGGGGAGACTGAGATAATGTCTCTTGGGTTCTAATATAAGTGAGATAGTCAGGAAAAGGTTGAAGCAAAAGAGACCCTAAGGCCTATACAGGGAAATATGGCCTCAATGTTCCATTACACAGAGTGTGCGGAGCATTGCTGTAGAATAGAGCTGTTGGCAGAGTGCAGTGCTGTAAGGTGGGAGGAGCCCCAGGCAACCCAGTCATCCCCCTTCACCATCAGCACCACTGTAACTCCCTCTACCTCCTCCCTGCTCTTCCTTCTTTCTCTACTTCCTATTGCATTGCCGCTGCAGAGGAGAGCTCTGGCTCCAGACTGCTTGCCACTGCCTCCCTGCATTGCTTCTTGAGCCACTTCTGATGAGACAGGAATTTCTGGAAGACACAAAACATTTGAGTGTCAGGGAGCTCAGGGAGAGTCAAACTCTGACTTAACAGCCCTGCCAACTCATGGGTTCCTCATCTTCCTAAGTCTCACTTTCCCTGTCTTAACAAAGCAGCTGGTGCCCACAGCCTTCTAAGCAGGCTGCCACGAAGCCAGAGGGGTATTATTGCATAGAGCTTGAACAGCATTGAGGGTTACAGAACACTGACTGGCCTTTCTGGCCAGGATGGTCACCCACGTGTGACACCTCTGGCCTCCTAACCTTCCATCCCCCTATCCCAGCTCCTTTCTAAGCCTCTTCCTAAGCATCATGCCTACTTCATAATATGTATGGAGTGTATACTCACATTTTAGTATTTCACAGGTAGACATATGTTCAGTCATACTGTGCTATCTTCAGGGGACTGCATCTAGGACCCCTAAAGATTCCCCAAATCCATTGATGCTCAAGTCTCTCAGACAGTATGTTGTAGTATTTGCATATAATCTATATGACTCCGTTGAATACTTCAAGCCCTGTCTAGTGCAAATATGGTGGTAATAGGTGCCATGTATCTTATTCAGGGAAAGTACAAGGGGAACACCTGTACATGTTCGCTAAGCATAACTTTGCTTCTCTTTTCAGTGCATGGTTCATTGATCCCATGGGTCTGGAGTCCACAGTCACACAGTGGGTGCACAGCTGTGTGCATAGACACACAAAGAAGAGTTGTTTGTCTTGTTCCTGCTCTGTTGTCTTACTCATCACTGCATCCATCACCAGCACCATAAAAACCCACCTGTTCTAGTGAGGCATTTAATAAATTAATAAATGCTGTTTGAGTGAATGAGTGAAACTGTTTTTTTTTTTTTTTTTTTTTTTTTTAATTTATTTGACATATCCTTGCTTCCAGAGTGCTGAGCCAGGACAATGGTCCCAGCAACCTCACTGTTCTGGGTGAGATGAGGCAGTTTGGATGCGAGTGTACCAGTAGGTACTTAAGTGGGAACCCTCGGGAGCAGAGAGGTCATGGCCAGTGGGAAGAAAGGGCATTCTCAGGCAGTGTCTCACCTGGATTCCTTCCCCTTCCTGTGAACTCATCTTCACTTCCTCCCCAGGAGGCCTCAGCTGGCTGGTGAACTGGCAACAGCTGTGCTGCCGGCAAAGCCAAAGCAGGGGAAATACGTGCAATTTCCTGAGCAGAGTACTAGGAGAGCAAGATTCATAAAGTGGAAAGCACGGAGCTTTGGCCAGGCTAGTGCCTGCTAACCTCATTTCCTGGGGACCCCAGCAGCCTGCAGAGGTACGGGGTCCGGGAGGGGGGATTCCACAGGGTCAGCGCACAGCCTGCCTCCAGGGTGGCAGGTCACATAGCCATCTTAATCTCCTGGTGAAGCCAGGGCAGGACTCTCTGGTCCCCAGAGAGCACTTTGTGTTGGAAATTTGTGAGCTGGGTTCAGCCCTTCAAACTCGGGCTCCCTTATCTAGCTAAGTGTTTAACCTGACAGGCGAAGACAGTTTGAGTTCCCAGCTTCTCTGGAGCGTGAGAAGTGTGGTTTCTTTCTTTGTCTAGCTCAATTCTCATTTTCCACAGCAGTTCCCAGCTACTGGATAAAAAGCAACCCAGCCTCACATCTGTGGGTTTGAATCCACAGATTCAATTAATTGTGGGTTTAAAAAATTTTTTCTTTTCTTTTTTTCTTTTTTTTTTTTTTTCCTCTGAGACAGAATTTTGCTATGTAGATTTGGCCTGGGACTCGTGGCAATTCTCCTGCCTTAGTCCTCAGAATGCTGAGCCAAAACTATTTTTCAAAATTTCCATTTGTCTCTGATGAGGTGGCTCAGCAGCTGAAGGAATGTGCTTGAAGCCGGGAGTCCTTTAATCCCAGCACAGAGACAGAGGAAAGGGGATCTCTGAGTTCGAGGCAAGCCTGATCTTCAGCGTGAGTTCCAGGACAGCAAGGTTTACACAGAGAAACCCTGTCTCAAAACCAAAAACAAAACAAACAAACAAAAAAACAAACAACAACAACAAAAAACAGTACTTGATGATAAACCTGATAACCAGAGTTTGAGCCCTAGTCTCCACATGATGGAATGAGAGAACCAACTTCTGAAAGTTGTCCTCTGACCTCTACATATATGCCTTTAGCACGTGCATGTGTGTGAACACACGCACACATAATAAATACACAAGTACAATAAAATATTAAATTTAAAACCTGCACTAGTGCTGACACATCGGGGTTCTTTCCCTGTCAATCCTACACAGCACAGCCTGGAAATTATTTGTGGAGCAGTTACTTAGTAGCAAGGTCTATAAGTAGTCTAGAGATGGTGTAATGTATGCAGGATGCTGTGCAAATTCTATGCCATTTTATGTAAGGGATTTTATAATGATATCATGCCAAACCCTGGAATGATCTCTGAGGACAGCAAGAGGTGGCCTTATGTTTTAGTCAACCCCATAAGCAAGTTTGGTGCATGTCTTTAGAAGTCATTGTTAGCTTCTTTAAAAAATGATCTTCCCAGTCTCAGAGTGTGGTGGTGGCACACATTACGGCAGCCGAGGAAGCAGATGACCTATCTCTGGATCCTTGTTGGAAACTGATGAAGAGTGGATGGTCTGGGCCACTTCTTGTCCTGGGTCTGCTTGGGTGTGATAGGTCCAAGTCTGGTCCTCACATGGTGGCCACTGAACCTGCACTACCCGGTCCCATCTCTTGTCAGGTTGTCATCTCATCTTGTCATCTCAACCTCATCTTGGTTTCACTGGTAGGCATCTGTCATGTCTTCCATTTTTGCCCTTGGTGGAGAAACCATGAAAAGTCAAGAATCAATCATGTCAATGCTACCTTCCAAATCTATACTTTTCTTTGGTACTTTGTGGGAAATTTCATCAAATATATAACACTATTTTAAACATACAGTTTCAAATATACATTTTTTAGTTGATGGCTACCTAGAGAGAGGCCATACACTCAAGAGGAATTTAATTAGAGAAAATTGAGTGAGGATAACAAAGAAAGTATCACTGGACAGAGGATTGACAGGACTAAGAGGGAACAATGACCCACAGTACTGACAATAGTGGGAAGCTATGATTGACCTTTGTCCTTAAGGAGAGAGACACTGAGAAGGGAGTGCCTGGGAAAGTAGCAAGGATAGATGAACACCAGGCACAGACATTGATGAACTATGGCCCATGGCTACCACTTGTTTTGTAAATAAAGTTTTATTAGAATGTGGCCAAATTCATTGACTTACACATGGCACTATCTGTAGCTACTTTATGATTCAGCTAAGGGGTAAGGGATAATAGTGACAGAAACTGTATTTATTGGTCCTGTGTAGAGAACGTTTGTTGATTGATGCTTTTACATGTTGAAACATGCCCCCATGCCATTCATTTACTGAATTCCAAATTCCTTAGTTCTTCAGAATGCAACTTTGTTTAGAGATGGGCTAGCTTTTGTTCATTCGCTTTTGTTTTGTAGGCATATTTTCATATATCCCAGGCTAGCCTGAAATGCCCCATGTAACTGGCCTTGAACTCCTGATCTTCCTGTTCCCATCTCCTGAGCATGTACTGTATTACCTGACTGAGGTAAGGTTGAACAGGGAGGTCACTAGAGTGGCCCTAGTCCAATATGACCAGTGTTTTTATGATAAGAAGTGAGGACACTGATGTGTCCACAGGGAGGAAAAGATAGCTATCTACAAGTTGAGGTGAGACCCTTCAGAAGAAACCAACCTTGCTGACACCTCCATCACTAAGTTTTAACCTCAGAACTGTGAAGGAAGAATTGTACGTTGTTTAAGGCCCTCCATATTCATCATGGTAGCCCTGGGAAATGAATGATCTGCATCAGCAGAACATTTGGAGGCAGGAAGGGATTGGGTGGAGAAAACCCCTACCATTCTCTCCCACTTTTGTACAGCTGTGGAGACACCACTGGCTGAACCCAGCCAGAAACCCATCTAGAAGTTCACCTCCCAGGGCACAGAACAAGGCCCAAACTACAGAGAATGGCTGTAAGGGCAGAAAGAAGAGAGGCCAGGATAACACAGGAAGAGGGAGAATGACAGCTGCAATGACTCTCCATCACATGGCACCAACATCTCTCTGGGCTCTTACTCTTGTGCCCATCTGCCTCCTCCTCAATTACTTTTGGTAAAGAAAATCACAGACATAATAAAATGTCACCAAGAAATGTTCTGTAGGTATCTCTAACGGATAAAAACCTTAAAAGGAACATGACTACAATGCCTTTATCACACCCAAGGAAATAAACGAAAATGCTTAATTACACCTCATCCTATCCCTGCTCGAAGTTGTCTGTTGCCTCAAAAGGGTGTAACAGCTAGGTCTTTCTTACTGGGCCTGAAGGCCATGCATCATATTTATTCATTAAAAACCCTTTATTTGTCCTCTTTAAAATGTCTTGCTCATCACACTCCTGGGTGGGCTTGTTCCTCTATTCCCAGAATGTCCTGTAAAGGTAGATTTAAAGTCTTATTAAGTTCAAGGGTGGGGCCTTCGATTGCATCATCTTACAGGAATGGAGTTTCTACTTCTCCTACTTACTGTAATGGTGAGGATGGTGGGTTTGGTGGTGTTAGCTGATCTTTCTATTACCAAACTCTGCTAATTGTTGATCTAACAGGATGGCATGTACTGATGATCACTGCCCACTATTATTTCAAACACCCATTTTTTTTTCAATCTGCTTGCAAAATGTTGATTTTTCTTTTTGTTTTGTTTTTCTGAGGCAGGTCTGGCTTCAAACTCCCAGAGATCTTCTCGCCTCTACTTCCCGAGTGTTGGGATTAAAAGTGTGGAGACCACCATTGTCCATCGACTATTCTAATCTATTATTTCCAATATATTTATTCACAGAAGAACTATTCTATGAGGAAGAACTTTCCCTCATCAACTAGTGACCCTGAAATATAATCTTAATAAAAAGGCAAAAGTTACCATCCTTGTTGCTTTCAGAACACTGGGTTGGCAGGATAGATACCAATGGCTTTTTTCTTGGTATTATTAAGAACTCAGAATGTGGGGACTGGGGAGATGGCTTGGTTAGTAATGAACTTGCTGAGCAGATATGAGAACAAAATCAATCACTGACACTCAAGTAAGAAGGCAAGTGTGGCCACTTGTAATCCAATGGTCAAAATCCATATTCATCATCTCAGATGCCTATTTCAGTCCTGCAACATCTGGTTCAATAGAACCTGAAGCATCCGCCCTGGTGAAAACATTTCCACCTAGACTCCAAAACCTTACATTCAATAGAATCTGCTGTGACAGGAAGAGGAAGCGAACCTTCCCTGTGTCTACTGGGGATGCTAGTAAGGCCAGTTATATTTTCACCTGGTCTCTGCACCAGGAATCTTGGCAGCATGCACTGAGTTTGTTCCACATTTGCACTACATTTGGGGTGGTGATCCTGCAAAATAACCTTGGTCTGGCTTTCTAGCTGTGAGTTCCCCAAGTCATCCCACCATTTTCAATTCAGATGATGGTATCTGGGGAATGAGGTACATGGACCTCATTGTGGTTCTGAGCTCCTCTGACATGCCTCATGGGTGGTAAGTGGTGCTCTTTGGTCTGTGACAATGCAATAGAAGATGTCATGAGGACTGGTCAAGCATTCTGTCACCCCTCAGGTGGTGGTTCTGGGATAAGAGGAAACAAACCTATCTCCTGAGTAGCATCTGATGAAGAATTGCTATTTCATGCCAAATTAGAAAGCTTGACATCATCAATGTGCCTGAATGAGGATAACAGATTACCCCCAGACATGGTGCTATGGCTCACAGTCAGTTCCCGTTGCTTTTATGTAGTCATTTAACATCACAGCTAGAGCGGCTTTAATGAACATGAACCTATGTGTTGGAATCATTCCTGTCCTATGGTTACTTTGGTCGCAGACCTATTCTTTAGGTACCACAGAGGCCAAGGAAAAGGGATGGCTAATATCTAGTGGATGTTGTGTACCCAATAACTTAATTTCATTCATTCTCCAGGATTCCTGTCTCCAGGTCTTATTCAGTGTGTCTACCATTGTTTTAGTACATCCTGTGTTGCCGTAATGGAAGACCGGAGACTGAGTTATTTATAACCAACAATTTATTTGGCTAGTGGTTCTGGAAGTTGGGAAGTCCACGAGCATAGCACTGGCACTTGGTGTCAACCACTGTACTGGGTCACCCATAGCAGAGAGTGTTTGCATGCATGTGTGTGAGGAAACACCAAAGTCCCCCCTTCTTAATAACTTCCTCCCTTGATAATAGCCTTGATCCATTCATGAGGATGGTGCTCTCATGATTCAGTCACCTCTGAACGATTTGGTCTGTCAACACTAGTGCGCTGTGGATTAAATGTGTGTAGGCCTGAGGTCAGAGACTTTCCTCCTCAATTCTTCTTTACCTCCCACACATGGATTTGAGAAACACTTTCAAACCATAGCAGCCATGATCCACTAACATTTAAGGACCAAGAAAATGGCTGACAATATAGGGGAATCCTGCCTTATATCCCTCCAATGAAAGAACGTATGGAACTACCAAGCAGCCATGACAGTGAAGATGCAAAGCCACAAGGCTCTTCTGTCACCCAGAGACAAGGAGCTACATAAGAAATGGAGGGACAACTTGGTGAAGCCTCAGCTGAAAGGCCTTCTGTGGTGAATTGCAGCATCAGGACACTGGCATGTGGTTTTTTTTCTTATAGGGCCCTGGCTAATGAGCCAAAGCATTTATGCCTACTAAAGGGTCAGTGTTTCCACACATTAACCCACTGTCATTCAGTAACTCTGCTCACAGGGAAAACCCTCCCCAACCCACCCCATGCAATTCCTACCCCCAGTTCTAAAGCCAGAACCACCTTCTCCTGAGTGAATTCAGAGGCTTCAATTTCAGGTGGGATCCAGAAGGCTCCCTCATTTGTCCATGTTTTAGCTTTCATTCCTGCTACTCAGGATTGTGACCAGGCAGGCCACATGACACTAGAGATACTCATGGAAGGACATTTGAATGCACTGAAATAAGAGATGCAGCAAAAGGCTGGGAATGTAGCCCAATGGTAAAGTCTTACCCAGCATAGGTGAGGATCAATCCCCAGCACCCTTCTCCATCATGCCACCACTAAGGAAGAGGGCAGGAGGAGAAGAATGCATATATTTGTACGTACATAATATACATACACACATGCACACAAACATATACACACATATTTATATTTATATACACATATACATACACATATATACATACATTGAGAGTGAGGGAGACAAAGAGAAAGTGAGAGAGCCATAGAACTCTACAGTAAGGCCATGCTGTGATTCTGGCATGATTTTTAAAGATTTATTTATTTTGATGTGCATTAACGTTTTGCATGCATGTATGTCTATGCAAGGGTTCCAGATCCCCTGGAACTGGAGTTATACACATGTTGCCACGTGGTTTCTGGGATTTGAACATGGGACCTATGGAAGAGCAGCCGGTGCCCTTAACCCCTGTCATCTCTCCAGCCCTCTCTGGTGTGTTCTTAAACAAGAGACTACACACACTGTACCACAGATGTTCCTTGGCATCATAGTATTAGCCTTGTGGACCATAGTAGAAAAGCAGTGACGCACTGTATAATAGAGCACTAGGGATCCAGTCTGGCTAACTACAGCAGGCACTAATGAATGCTGTGAACAGGTGGCATTGGCTCTCATAGCACCCTCCTTTGCCCCACAGTCTTTCAACAAAAGAACAATAGAGGAGAAGTGCTTTTGAGTCCCTTGCTATTATGGACAAAGAAAAGAGTCACCATATCAACAGGCACATGGCCAGTATCAGAGGCACCACAACTGGACTAGCAGCTGTGCTGCAACTGGTTGCCACCTGGCTCTGTTTACAGTAATCCACTACCATCCACCAAAGGCTGAAAAGAGCCCTGGGGAAGATAGTGATGGGAGCTGCCACTCTGCATCCTTTTACATGAGTCAAAGCAGCGCTATAGCCTGGAATACTTCTCACAACAAAGCTTTGCTTCGGGCTTACCACTTCAGCCAGAACAGAGGGTGAGTTTCCCCACAGCCCCTAGCTCAGCCAGGGTACTGATAGGAGGACTCTGTTTTGTGTATTCACCCAACCCATGAATTCCGATGAGAATTTAACCGGCATTCAGAGAAATAAATGAAGGGTGGGTCCCTCAACATCTCTCCCACTGTACATTTACACTAGCAAAGGAAACAGGTTTGTTCTGGACAAAGATAACTTAGGAGTTCATATTGATGATTCCAACTGAAATTACAGTTGTACAGTTGTCCAACTGTACAATTACAGTCTCAACTTGTGTGGGTTTTGCCTCTCTTCTTGTTTCAACTAATTTAAGTTTTCTGTGTGCATATGTTCGTGTGTGTATGTGTATGCACACCGGTAAATATGCCTGTGTGTATGTGGAGGCGGGATAACGTCAGGTGTTTTTTGACACAGGCTTTCTCACTGGCTTAGAACTCACTAAATAGGTTAGATTGGCTGTCTAAAGAGCCCTGAAAAACCATCCATCTCTGTTCTCCAGTGCTGGGGTTGCAAGTGTGACTCCATGCTTGGCTTTTTCATGTGGGTTCTTGGGAACTGAACATGGGTCCCCGTGCTTGCAAAACACTTTCCTGATGGCAACTGTCTCCCTAGCCCTGACTCTTCCTTTTTGTTCTGAAACTCTAGGTTCATTGCATTAACAAAAGTAGTTCTTTGTGTATCCTGCTGTGGCCAGTTTTAAGAGGACAGTAGCAATAGTGTCCTTTCTGTACTAGGCTGTACCATTGCTTGCTCATATTTGCTGCTGATCGCTACAATTATACACCTGCCCTATTTTTTGTACTTGGACCATGTGACTTTCTTGGCCAATAAAATGGGAGAGCAGTAAGAGTGATGCTGGCCATTTCCAGGAAGAAAGCTTAATAGCCTGAGTATCTTTTCCCTTTGCCTCAGTGACTGGCTTTAAAATATCCCAGACATGCTGTTTCCAAAGCTTGGGTCACAGCGGGATGATGGTATGGGTGGGGCTGGAGCCCACATATAATAAAGAGGCAGCCTGAGGCTGTAGAAGGCACAATCATTTAGGTTTATCTGTCACTATAGCATAGCCTCTCACACAGCCTGTCCTGACCTAGATGACATTGAATACAGTTTAAGATTTCTTAATGTTCTTCTTAATCCTTAGGAGATATACATACATCTCCCCTGAAGAACTTACTGTTAAGGTGCCACTTTATGGAGTCTAACTGCTCCTCCTCTTCTTCTACCACTAGCATAGTACAGGTATTGCCATGTTCTTTTTGCTGGGTTATTGCTGAGAAAGATTCATAGATGTGGAGTTGCAGGGCTGGAAGCTAGATGAATTTTGGATTTTGTTCGATGCTCCAAATCTCTCCCTGTTAGGCTGACATCTTTCTGCATCTCTCCCAGCACCTTGTGACAGACTGAGTCTTCAGTCTTATCAACATAGCTTGCTAGCAGGTTTTGGGTATCTGCCAATCTGATAGGGAAGGAAGATTGCTCAGCTGAGCAGCCACCTATAATTCATAGTCTGAGAAACTTGAGCCTCTTACTGTATAATTTAATGGCCATTTGTGTTTCCCCTCATGAGCTATTCATACAGTCTGCCCATTTGGGATGGTTGGCAGCTTTCTTCTTAAATTTCAGAAGCTCTACATCCCCATGGAATATTCACATTTAGTCTATGATATAAACTGCATTTCGGATGGAATGCAAGGAACTATGGGACATCTAGCTTGATTACTGATGCATCCTTTGACCCAGCAACCCCCAGAGGCACTGGACTTGACCTTGCTGAGCTGGTGAACCAGCAGTTTCCTACCATTCTTCTTGTTATACAACAAATAAACAAACAACCCCTTAGCCTTAAGGTCATCAGCTTCTTGTTTTGCTTTTGTTGTTGAAGTATTCTATCTTCAAACCACTGTAAATATGTATTTAAATGCTTTCTCTTTCACAAATCAGGCCAAATATCTAATCTAATCTTTCTCTTGTCTGTCTCTGTCATTTTCTTCTCATTTATTTCTTATAGTTTCTTCCACTCCCCCCTTAACAATGTAAAATGCAGGATCTGATGTCTACTGTGTTTCCCAGTACACAGCAAGAAAGTTCCCTAGTGATATAGTTTAGTTTGAATATGCCCCTAAAGTGCTAGAAACTTAGTCCTCATGGTGGTGTCTAAGAGGCAGGACCTTGAGGAGCAGATTCCTACATGGCCCAGCCATGGATGAATGAACGAATGGATCCATGGGTTACAGGGGAAGTGGCTTTGAGATAAAATTAAGCTCTCACTGGCACACTAGCTGTCTCACCCTGTAATGTCCTGTGTCAGGTGTAGATACCAGGTGTTGGTGTCAGCCTCCAACAATAAGCCTATCCATTTGTGTTCTTCACAATCTACCTGGTCTGTGATGTGCAGCCATAGCAGCAGAAAGCAGAGGAAGACCTTGGGAAGGGGAAGGTGAGTGGTCTGAAGTTTCTGTTCTATTTCTCTGTTCTTTTTTTAGGAGCAAACAGACTGAGATGGAAGGTTAGCCATGCAGCACTGGGGACAGCCTGGCTGCTGACACTATTCCATTTGGGAACAGCCTGGCTGCTGACACTATTGTATAATCCATAGAAACCTCAGAAATGACTTGGGTGTGAACAGATCCTGGGTCCTATCTGTTTCCCTGTCTCTGACCAGAGTTTTGTTATCTTTGGCTTTTATTCACTTGGCCATCTAAACCATGTCTTCCTCCTTTTTGAGACACCTATACAATTAGTTCAGCTTAGGGTTATGCTTAGTATTACAAAGAATCCTAGATTCACCCTGGTCTGTGGACTCTACCCCACAGAAATGAAAGCACTGGTACTTAAGACTTTCTATTCTAAGACAGTTGCAATGTCATCTGCAGTGGTAAGATCTGGTCTTTCTTAGGTTTCTATCATGAAAAACTCCAAAGCAACTTGGGGAAAAAAGTGTTTATTTTGCTTACACTTACACAGCACAGTCCATCATTGAAGTAAGTAAGGGCAGGAACGCAATGCAGGAACTGATGCAGAGGCCATGGAGAAATGCTGCTTTCTGGCTTGCTTTCTTATAGCACCAGGACTACCAGCTGAGGGGCAGCACCACCCACAGTGAGCTGGGCCCTCCCATATCTATCATCAATCAAGAAAATACACCACAGGCTTGCTTGCCCACAGGCCAATAAAGTTGGGGCTTTTCTCAGTGATGTTCTGTCTTCCAAAATGTTTCTAGTTTGTATGAAATCGACATAAAACTAGCCATCACACTACCTTTCTTCTTCTCCTCCTCCTCCTTCTCCTTGTTTTCAAGATAGGATTTCTCTGTATAGCTTTGGAGCCGATCCTGGCACTCGTTCTATAGACCAGGCTGGCCTTGAACTCACAGAGATCCGCCTGCCTCTGCCTCCCAAGTGCTGGAAACAAAGGTGTGCACCACTACCACCCAGCTCAGTTTCTACTTCTAGTAACATGAGTGTGGTAAATCTATGTGAATGTGTGAGCATGTGTGCAGCAGCAGATGTGTGGAGGGCAGGGGGCAGCTTTCTTGAGTGAGTTTTGTCTGCTCTGGGTTCCAGGGATTGGACTCAGGCCATCAGGCTGGAGGTGCAAGCACTTTGGCCCGCTGAACCATCTCACTGGCTTCAGGTTCCACTTCGGAGCCTGCAACTGGAAACAGGAGTGTTTCTCAACAGGTCCAGGAAATGATGGTGCTTCTGGAAAACAGGCATTGTGTTGCTTCTTAAAGATGACCAGCAACTGGATTTATTGGCTGGAAAAGGTGGCAAGATGCACTGCATTTCAAAACTACTCCAGGGAGATGGGCCCTGTGTTCTGTGTGTGTTTGTAAAACTCACAAACAAAACAAAACAAACAAACAAAAATCCCTTTAAGTCTGCAGATTTGCATTTATTTATTTATTATTTATCTTTATGTGTAAATGTGTTTGTCTGCTGTGTGCATGCACCCTTGGAGGCCAGAAGTAGTGTCAGATCCTTGGAGCTGGAGTTACAGAGAATGTCAGCTGCCTGATGTGGGTGCTGGGAATTGAACTCCAGTCCTCTTGGAAATCCAAGCCATCTCTTCAGCTCTTATCTTACCAATACTATTATTATTATAGTAATATGTAACAGCATAATAAATACTATAACAATACTATTGTTATTTTAAGTAAGCATTGAGGAATGCATAGAGAGAGATTATCTTGGACTGTTACTATTGAAGATAGTGTGGTAGAAGAGAAAGATGAAAGAGGAGACAAAATTGCTACTTTCTGCAAAATGGAAATATTATTTATGGTAAAAATTAAAATGGAAATGTGGAAATTAGCATCCTAAGTTATAGCTGTAATATTATAATGAATATGGAAAAGTTATATAGGAGTGTGAAAATTAAAATATTGATTTAATTATGTGAGCAGAGTTTGAGCAATTTTTATCTAAGATTTTGTGGCTATTTCAATGTTGTTTTTCCTAGCAACTATTTCAAATGGGAGCCCAGTATAGCTCCTGGCGCACAGATCCTCAGTAAATGTCAGATGTTGCTGCAGACTCTTTATTTTGAGAGCAGCTTCCCAAGCAGCTTCCTGTTCTTGGACTCCTTCCAAACACCATGGCTCCTCACAGCAGCCTCCATGGCTCCTCTCTGCGCTGCAGCAAGGCTGTGCAATGGTCTTGACTATGGAGCTGTCTGGCTATGACACCAAGCTCACTGCCTGGAGCATGGTGACACTGAGATGAGGAGTGTATTCTGAATTATACAGGTGGCCCCTTGTAAGCACAGAGATCTCTGAGGGGTTAGGTAGGTGCAGATGCCATGCTTATGACTGGAGCAGCATCCATGAGCCAAGTACTGTGGGCAGTGACAGGAGCTGGAGGAAGACAGAACGGTCTTCCCTGAGCTGCAGGAAGACCCCCTCACAACACCTGTATCAGCTACTTTTCTCCTTGCTATAGCAAATTTCCTGCAAAGAAACAATTTAAGGAAGCAATCGAAGGGTTTCTTCTGGCTTATAGTTAGAGGGGATGCATTCTATAGTGGTGAAGAAGTCATAGCGGCAGGAACTAAAGTCTGGCTGGTCACATTGCATCCACAGTCAGGAAGCAGGGAGTTAACAGAAAAGCAAGGGCAACCTCAGCCATGTACTCCCTGCAACAAGGCTCTGCCTCCTAGAGTTCCATAATCTCCACAGAGAGCACTGCCATCTGTGGACCAGGCACAGACACATGCACCTATGAAGGACATTTCACATTGAGCACCTGACCTCACACTCATTTTAGACAGACCATGACAATGGTAAGAGGATCTTTTCTTCCAAACTACAAAATCTTGACCACCTTTTACACCCACAGCGAACTGATCCAGGAAGTTTGGTTAAAAGGTGTGTGTCTTAATGACCTCAGTTTCCTGTTTAATTCCATTTGGCATGACTAGAGCTAAGTACTACACTGCCTTTCTGCTTGAACTCCTGTATGACTAAATCCTAGTCTCAGGCAGATGGATGCCTGGGGGAACCTTTGGACAAGGTGTACGCTTGGGAAGACAACAGCTTACACACAGATTTACATATGTACAAATGACAGAAACAAGAAAACTGGAAGGAAATGAAGCAGAATATTAGCAGTGGTAGAAATATTAACTTGTTTCCTGCCTCCGGCTTTTGAGGATTTCCCCAGATATCTCCAACAAGCAGGCATTACTCTCAGCAGATTAAAAAAAAAAAAAAACAAAACAAAAACAAAACAACAACAAAGAAAAAACAAAACCTAGTTTTAGTTGATTAGAAATGAGACAGTGTAATATTTGCACCATTCTTTCGCACTGCAGGCGTGACCACTAGGGCTAGAGCGGTGGTGCAAAGGTTGGTGAGAGGGCAAGATTCTGAGCAGGGCCTGGAGGGATCTGATTTGTGAGCAGTAGAAGCAGAGGGCATGCCTGAGGGGCTGATGCGAGCTGAGAAAAAGATTGTGCTTTCGTAAAAATGATGGTTTGAATGAGAATAGCCCCATAGGCTCATAATTTGAATACTTGGTCTCCAGCTGGTAGGACTGCTTGGAAAGGATTAGGAGGTGTGGTTTAGCTGGAGGAGGTGGGGTCACTCAGGCAGGGCTTTTGGACAGGGCTTTGAGTTTCAAAAGCTCATGCCATTCCTAAGTAGCTCTGTCTGCCTGTTGTTATGTCCCAAGATGTGAGTTGTCAGCTACCCCAGCACCTGCTCACCTGCCTTCTGGCTGATGGTCATGGATTCCAGCCCTCTGGAACTGTAAACCCCAAATAAACTTTTTTTTTTTTTTTTTTAGAAGTTGCCTTGTCGTGGGTGTCATAACAATAGAGAAGAAAAAAAGATATTAGGTTAATAAATAAACCCAATTAGCTTAAAGGAAGAATTCTCAGAGATTATAAAAATGAGTACAAAGAAAAAGTCAAAATGTTATTACTGTGGATGCTGTATTAATATGCTCCGTACAATACCTAACACTATATTACCATAGTAATATGTTACTTGATCTTCCCAGTCTTTCACAGAAATGTTCTAGAATTATTCTAGATATATAGATACGGTCATAGAAAAATAGATGTTGCCAATAAATAATCGAATCTGGATTTGAATTTCCAAATCATTACAAAAAAGTGTGTTTCAGAAGTGGGTCAGAGATGCAGGCAATTAAAAATGCTTGCAACCTTATCATATCTGGTGTGGTCATTTTCTATTGTGGTGTAACAAATTACCATAGATTTAGCAGCTTAAAACAACACCCATTTATCTCATTGCTGTGTAGTTCTGGAATCCAGGTGGGCTCACCCAGTTTCTCTCCAGGCTCTCACAGTCTACCGTCTAGTTGGTGGACAGACTGGGCTTTTTTCCTGCAGATTGTGGGGAAATCCATTTCCAAACTCTATGGTGCCACTCAAAGCCATCCCTTGTAGGTGTAGGACTCAGAGTCTTGTTTTCTTTCTAGCTGTTGTTAAAGTCTTCCCACGCTTCTAATTGCTAAATCCTTTTGATACTCACTGACTGCATCTGTTTACATTAACCCTACCCCACTCTGAAGTTTCCTGAATGGTTGGAATTTTGATAAAAGGACATACCTTGTGGAGTAGTGGGTTTTGGAGAGATTATTGGGTATGAGTGTCTAGGGGTGACTGAGGTGAGGACAGAGTGAAAGCAAAGAGTCCAAGATGGGGTTTCTGACAGCTGGGTGGGCAGAGCTGAAAGAGGAAGCCAGGTGGGAAAGGCGTTAGTGAGTGAGGTTTGGGGATTCATTCTGCAGGGCTCTTTTGGAGCACTTTCCCTCCAGTATTTCATCAGATCCTCATTACACACCTTGAGACAGGAGGCATGGCTCCCTCCAAATGACAAATGAGGAAACTTGCAGGTCTGGGAATATCTGTGCCTCGAAGGTATACTCTGGACATGTGACCAAGGCCGCTGGATGGGCCCCCTTCTTCCTGGCTCTCAGTACAAGGACACGAAGCAGTGTGGATTGATGGCTGCATTGTCAAGGTTCTCTGGTTCCTGTTATCTATACCTTTGCCTGGCCTGTGAGCAACTAGTTCCATCGTAAGAGAAACAAGTGGGGGAGTCTGGTTGACAGGCATCTATCAGGAGCCAGAAGATGGGAGAAATTCCCCTCACAGATGGACCGTGGCTTTCTGAGAACTTTGGAGAGGAGGGTGAGAGGAGTGGCAAAGAGGGAGGGTGGAGAGATTTTCCTCACCCCTTTAAGGTATGGAGAAGAGGCAAGGGGCGATTTAACAAGGAATGGGAAGGGCAGCACAGACGGAGGGTGTGTGGCTCACAGAGGGAGTGTGGGCACTTGCTGGTTACAGTGAGTTGGAGCTATTGCAGAAGAATGAGGCCCTACAGAGACACAAGATGGAATCCCAGCTGCCCTCATCCCCATACGGCAGAAACAGCCCCTTCTACGATCTTGGGAGTCAAAGTTTCCAGGTTTTACATATGGGTTTGTTTGTCCTAGAATCAGTGCCTACTGCTCCAGGATCTGCTTTTGGTGACTGACAGTACTGATGACAGTTGTGAGGGTGGGCCTTGGGGCCTGTCAGAGCAGCAGCCTCTTCCGATGACCCATGGACAGGCAGCCCGGAAGTCCTGAAGGAGTCCTTTCTTGTCTGGTGAAGCAGCTACAGACCCAGGCGGCCTGGCTTTCAGAAATACTACAAGGGGGGAAAAGAAGCACTCCATTAGGGAATCTAGTCTGGTAATCTCAGGCCTCAAACACTTGCATCTTCTCCAGTCTGTTTGGCTGGGAGAAAGGCAGGAAGGAGAATTTAAAATGGCATGTACTGATTGGCTCAACTCACCAAAAGAAGGCCCTTTACCAGCTCTTCCAATTACAATTTATTCGGCAGTGAAAAGGAAACTAGAGAGACCCTCACTCCAGGGGAAGCCTGGAGCTGCTTCCCCATCCCCATCAATTAATGGCGTTTCATCCTTTGCTTGCATTTCTGAAAGCTGCCTGATGAAGCACCGTTCCTTCCATGTGGGAGCAGATCAGCTGATAAATACCACCGAGACCTGGGAAATTGGATGAGACAGGGAGTAAGTTGAGTTCCTAAGGCTGACTGTCTGTTACTTCAGGAAGGTCATGGCATTTGGAGGGAGCCTCGCCTGGGCTCCAGTCCTGCTACCCCCCTCTCCTTTTTATTTTATTTTATTTTTCTCTCTGAGCACTTCACATCTCCGGTCATTGGTTTCCCTGTCAGTAAAGTGACAGAACTCCTTGTATGTTTCAGATAGATGCTCTTTGGAGTGCTCTTTGGACTGAAGAGAGGGTTAGCGACATCTTTGGGGGCTGTGACCTCATATCCTGCTCTGTGGGTACTGGGATTAGAGTTCCCAATGAATAGTTCTCTAATGTAACAATTGGATTAGACAAGGTTAGTTCCTTTTGCTTTGCACTGCCTTTTCTTGCCTGCAATTTCAGCAGCTGCCACTAGGCTGGAGTCCTTGTCTGGTGAGGGTTCACTTCCTGATGATGCAGGGCCATGTTTTTCTCTCTTCACACCGGGGAAGCTGAGGGAGCTCTCCAAGGTCCCTTCTGCACAAATGCCACTCTTCTCACTTAAGTCACTCACCAAAGACCCCACATCCTCACTCCATCTTTGGGGGCTAGGACAGTGACATGAATTTGGGGGTATATAACATTCATTCCATTACAGTTGCTAATAAATCTATTTTTAGGGTTCCAGAGACTCCCTTTATCTGGCTTTCATTTCTCTCAGCATTTTCAGGAAAAAAAGTAATTTCCTCCTGTGGCAGTGAGTCACTAACAGAATCTTCTCAGGTGAGTGTGTGTGAGTATGTGTGTGTGAGAATGTGTGTATGTGTGAATGTGTTGTGTGTGTGAGTCTGTGAGCGTGTGTGAATGCAGTGTGTGAATGTGATGTGTGAATGTGTGGTGTGAATGTGTGTGTGTGTGAATTGTGGCGTGTATGAATGTGTGGTGTGTGTGTGTGCGCGCGTGTGCACGTGCATGTGCGTATGCATCAGCCCACACTAGGGAATTGGGATGGAGAAACAGGAAGGGATAGTTTGGAGTAGGGGTTGGGCTGAATCCTCTGCCTCATGACTTTGTGATCATCACAAGAACACACCTTCAGAGATGGAGTTAAAAAATAGGAGAGTCATAGAGCTGCATTTTTCTTATACATGTCTTCAAGTGCACATTTGAGACTTGTTTTTACAGGTCAGAAGGCTCCCAATACACAGTTAACCAGGACAACCACATGGGCACTCAAGCGGGATGCTTTTTAAGGTGTTCAAACATGACTCAAATGACTTCCGTATGCAAAAGACCTGCAGGTGAATAAACAGCTGAAATACATGGAGTTTGCAAATCTCTGCACAGTATCAGTTATTAAACTGCAGTACAGCTAGCCAGGAGATGGGAGACATTGACCTATGTGATGTTGGTTATAAGAGGAGAAATGTAATCAGCTTGAAAGACTCCTCCAGATATAAGTTCTGTTGAATGGGTATAATAGACCAACTACTTGGCAAGAACTTAAACAAAGAGGGACTGAGTCATACAAATATAGAGTTGCACAGACCCTAGCTGATGTGGCACTAAGTGGTATAAAACCTAGGGGGTTGGTTTTTTTGTTTTTGTTTTTGTGTGTGTTTCTCTCTCTCTCTCTCTCTCTCTCTCTCTCTCTCTCTCTCTCTCTCTCTCTCCCCCCCCCTCTGTCTCACTTAAAAGTACCCACTTGTTTTCATGATCACACAATGGTCTCCTAGCAATACCTCTTTGCTCTTTGGGCAAAAAGAGCCCAAAGATTTATTCCAGCAGAGACTGTCTCAGTACAGAAGCAAAGTGATGGCTTCCCATGAAGGCCTGAGCTGAAGGTTTAAGCTCCCAGAACTGCAAACCAGGTGGCTAGGGACTGGATTGGCCTCGGGTCTGACCCACACGGTTGACTGCAAACAAAAAAAATATATATATTAATTCCTGCAGTCCTATGTGAACACTTCCAGAGAACACTGGCCAGTCAGCTGGTCTCATGACAGCTTACAAAGATGGGGTCTGTTTAGAACATTCCTGCACATAGTCCTATGGACTATAAAGCCATGAATACACAAGCATTGCTCTCTTGACCTCAGCTGGGTCTTGAGAACCTGGTTGGGAGCCTGGCCCACCACAGGTGCATATTAACTACTTGTGACTGAACAAACACATTTCCCATCCATGTGCTCAGACCTCTGTGCCTTGGGCTCTCAAGCAATGGGGGATGTATTGGATAACTGGATTTTCTGGCAGCTGGTGGGTGAAACTGAGATGCAGATGATCTTAGATGAATTCCAATTACACTGCTCTAGTACTTTCTACACCCGAGGCTGAAGGGTGAAAACCATATGCTACACCTGTGTCAGGTCAGGGTCCCACAGGAAACATAACAATGAGAGCAACCGAGAAGCGCATAATAAAGGGTTGTTTACAAAGGTGGGCAGATGAAGGGAGAACAATATGGGGTGAGGGAGTCCTTTGGGGCTGATAATGGGGGGGGGATGTTTTCATCTCTGGCTGAAAGGATAAAGGAGAGAGTGCATCTCTTTAAAAACAGCTGTGCACACAAGATTCTGTCCCTCCCAAAGCCCAAAGAACAAAATAACCCAAGGGAAGGAAGGAAGGGAGGGAAGGAGAGAAGGAGGGAGGGAGGAGGGGGAAAGAGCCCCAGCTTTTCCTGGGTGTGGAGCTGTATCAAAGCAGAGCTCTGTCACTCTTACAGGGAGCTGAAGGACCAAACATCCCCAGCTCCTTCCTCTCACCTTTGGGTCACCGTCTGGTGTCTCCCTTGTGCTAAGCCCCACTGGAACCTAAAAGGGAGAGGGGTCTGCTGACTGATGTAGTCTGTGGAGGTCAGACTCCGGGGCATAGAGTGGGCTAAGGGGTGTGGTGTTATTTCCAGTATGGAACAGCTTTCGCCATTGTCCCTGTTCTTAGCATGGAATTCCCAAAACTTGTTGGAATTTCTGAAGTTGTCAGTGACATGAAGGTGAGAATAACAGATCCTTCCAACCACCCTTAAGTTTATGTGAATAAACTGAGTTTTAGGAAGCTCCTTGGGGAGCTGATTGCCAGGGAGGTGACCACTTGATCACCTTCCCCTTGGGAGAGGAGAGGGACAAGAGATGAATCCCATTAGCACTAGCCCAGATTTACTCAGACCCATGCAAGGAAGCCTCTAAAAATAAGCATCCATGCAGGTGACCACTGTAGCAGCCAGGAGGGGAGCATACTTGAGGAGGCATCAGAAGCTCTGTGCTACCCTGTGCCACCCCATACTCAGTCATATTGTGGTTGGATTTTTTGGAGGGGTTTCGAGACAGGGTTTCTCTTGTTTTGGAGCCTGTCCTGGAACTCGCTCTGTAGACCAGGCTGGCTTCGAACTCACAGAGATCCACCTGCCTCTGCCTCCCAAGTGCCAGGGTTAAAGGGTGTGCCATCAACACCCGGCCTCATATTGTGTTTGTTTTACTCTTTACTCTTTTGGCTTTTGCTCTTTAGGTCTTTTTGAGGGGCCCACTACCCAGCTCCCAAATAAATTACATGGAGGCTTATTTTTAGTTAGGAGTGCCCAGCCTTAGCTTGGCTTGCTTCTTGCCAGCTTTCCTTAAGTTATCCCACCTATCTTTCCCTCTTGGTTTTTATCTTTCTTCTGTATATCTTTCTTTTCTTCTTACTCTGTGGCTGGCTGAGTGTATGGGTGTCTGGGTAGCTGGGTGTCTGGGTTGCTGGGTAGCTGGGTTGCTGGGTGTCTGGGTGTCTGGGTTTCTGGGTGTCTGGGCCCTCAGTCCTTCTCTCCTTGTTCTCTTCCTTCTCCTCTTCCTCAGTTCTCCTTCTATTTATACTCTCTGCCTGCCAGCCCCACCTATCCTTGGTTTTTGTTAGAACCAAGTGTTTTAGACAGGCACAGTAACACAGAATCACAGAGTTAAACAAATGCAGCATACACAAAAGTCACACACCTTAAAATAACATTCTACCATACTGTCATGTGTTTCTTTGGAGGTTCAAAGAATGATACCCCTAAAACAAGATGACTTTTTTTTTTTTTTTTTCCTTTTTAGTATGTTGAAGAGTTTGATAGAACAGAAATTTGGAAGTCTTTTGAAGAAATGTGAATCCAGATTCCTACCCCTCTGGTGCTCCCAATCCCAGCCCTAACTCCTCTCATCCTGATTGGATTTCCCCTAGACAAGTACTCTGTGGCCTTCAGTCTTCCTACGGAAATGTCACTTGCAGTAGAAAAAGACACTAGGGTGTCAACACTCCTGGACAAATGTCTGCCAGGGTGTTGGCTTGTTTCAGTCTTGTTGTTTGTTTGATGGGATAAGGGTAGGCTGAGGTCATTATGTGTTCTCTAACCCATTGAGCTCCCCCCTCAAAATTATCTACTACTCCCTTGATGTCCCCCAACTTCTCCCTCTCCTACTGAAAAATGGCGTCTGTTGGGCAGGTAAGTTAATCACACCGTGGAATGGCCCCCAACAAAACAAAACATGTTTGCCTTTCCTTCAGTGGACTTGCTTTGTCATTTACCCCATGGACCTTCTGGGGACAGAGGACAATTTTCCTCTGGATGGACACACTTATCTCTTCTGCTTTTTTCTTCCCTTCTTCCTCCTCCTCCTCTTCCTCTTTCCTTTGTCTGTCTGTCTCTTACTTTCTGAATGGTCATGTGTGGCCAGGCCAGACTGGAACTCATGTCACTGTGTAGCCAGCAATGACCTTGAACTTCTGAATCCTCCTCCTTCTACCTCCGGGGTAGCTCCGGGGTTGCTGGGGTTACAGGTATGTGTCATCATGTGCTTTATGGGATGCTGGGAACTGAAACTGAGCCATGTCCCCAGCACTCTTCTCTCTTCCACTTGACTATGTGCTAGTTCTGTCTGCTGTTTGTTTGTGTGTTGAGGCAGGGTCTCTCCACTTAGCCCTGGCTGTCCTGGAGCTCACTTTATAGACCAGGCTGGCTTGGAACTCACAGTTATCCACTTGCCTCCGCCTCCCAACTGCTGAGATTAAAGGTGTGTACCCCTACACCCAGCCTATGTGCTAGTTTTGTATTACTGTAACAAAATCTCATAGATAACCAACCTGAGAAGGCTCATTTATCACAGTTCCAGTCCATGGTTATACAGCCCATGCTTTTTCACATGTAGCGAAGCTATGAATTATGGTGGGGGCAGGGTATAGGAAGCTGCTTCCCTGGTGGCCACTGGGTATTCAGGTCCCAGTGTTCTTTTCTAGGGCCCCCAAATGACCAGAACACTTCTAACTGGGCCCCATCTTTGAAGGGTCCTCCCTCCTGCTACTGCCAATGCTAGGGGCACCTTCAACACGTGGCCTTTCGGGAAAATTCCAGATCTGAACTGTAGCAGGCTGCCTCTGGGCTTTGTCTTTCCATGATAAACTAGTGACTTAATATCCCGTTTTTTTTTTTTTTTTTCTGGGTGTTGGGAGCTGTTCTTACACAGAGTCAAATTTGGGAGAGACTCATGGGCTCTTTCCGTTAGCACCACTCAGTTAGAAGCACAATAACCTGGACTTCTTGTTGGCCTTGGAAGTAGGGGGGTGACTGTGGGACTGAGGCCTTGGGAGTGCTGAAAGCAGGGTAGGGGAGAACTGTTTCTGGAGTGCAGGATTCAAAGTGGAGCACCAGACAGGAGAAGGTCAGGATTGGCAGTAGAGCTGAGTTCGAGGAAGGCTCAGTTTCATTCATTGAGTGACTTCGTTGTGCCAGATTCCGTGTTAAATGCTTTGCATACATCGTCATAAACCTGCCAGGAACCCATAACTTCATTTTCCTGGTCTAAGGGAGGCTCAGACTTTCAGTGACTTCTTCGTTGAGATCACCGGGCTACACAGACGGGATGCTTTCTTTCACTCCAGTGGCTGCTCTGTGGGTGCCGCAGACTGCTTTTGATCCACTAGAACCTTCAGAATTTGTAAAGGACTCTTAAGGCAGAGACTGGCCTCCCCATATGGTGTGTTTACACATAAAACCCTCAATATCTGACACTTGTGGAAAAACTGGATGCGTGGAAATCTTGGGCTCATAAGCAGCTGTTGTCTGAAACTGAGTGATTGCTGCTCCAGTTAGATGGGAGATTTGCTCTCACTTTAGCCACAGACCTCACCACCCTTTCTTGTCCCCAGAACTAAGTCTGGGGATCAGTTGTCATTTCTTATCCTGCCTGGCTGCTGGTTTGTTTGCACTTGATCCACTCTACTCGTCTCTCTCTCTCTCTCTCTCTTTCTCTGGTGTGTGTGTGTGTGTGTGTGTATGTGTACACACGTGCACACGAGCTCACTCGAGTGTGTGTGCACATGCGTGTGTTCCTCAGGAGTAGTTCACCTTAGAGTTTGAAACAGACTGAGACCCAGGGCTCACTGATTAGACTCAGGCATCTGATGCTACCTCAGGCCTCCTCCCATTCCTGCCTTCCAGTTGCTAGCATTCTAAGTAGGTGCTACCACACACAGCACTTTTTACACAGATCCCGAGGATTGATCTCAGGTCTTCAGGCTTGCAAGGAAAGCACTTTATCCACCCATAGCCCCACTTAGTTATGTCATCTTCTTGGTTCCAGCAGGTACTTGGTTGGGTCTCCAGCATACCCACTTCCCCACAGGTACAAGATGATCTATTGGAGTTTGAGCATACCTTGGAACTTCATTCATATGTGTGGCCTTTTTCCTTTTCAAAGTTTACTTTCATGTTTTAGTATACTTGATATTGTGATACAACAGTCATGACTATAATTACAAAGAAGTTATGCAAGTGCCTTGGTCATACATACTCAGAATCATTTCTCCCATAGGAATCCAATATAGGCTTTGAAGGTAGGGGTTTTAGTCTCTATCTTTACTACATCTGCGGATGCTATGACTAGGCCTAGACTACTGGAGATTGATCACCTCATGTACACTAAGCAAGCACTTTACTACTGAGCTGAATCCCAGACCCCTTTGATTCATATTTTTTTTTTTTTTATTTTGAGATGAAGTCTCGCTGAATTGCCTGGGTTGGCCTTGAACTTGAAGTCCTCCTATGCCATCCTTCCAAATTGCTGGGACTGCACATCGGCTCTACCAAGTCTAGATGTAGGGTTTTTCCCACCCTTAATCTTGACGATGGAGGTATTGATATGGTTTACAGAAAGATCACTTCAAAATTCCAAACCGTAGCAAACTGTCAAGTGTCTCTCTGACAGAAGCCAGGGGTATAGCATGTAGTGGCTGGTCTTGGGGGGGGGGGGGGTGACTGGAAGACTCCAGAGGGTGTCGAGTTGTAAAGTCAGGATTGCAGGGCCACAAGCTCACCCCTGCCCCAGCCAGAAACAAGGGTTGATTCTCAGGTTCATTACTGCTGTTGACATGCTCCTGAAGACAGCAGCAGCCTTGCTCTCACTGAACAAAAGCAGCTCTCGATTTCGTTGACCTTCCCTCCGCTCTGCCGCACCTGCTTTCCCCCGGAAGAACACTGACTTCCACCCTGAAGCTCTCCTTGCCCCAGGATTCCTTCCGGGCCCAGGGAGAGCCATGATTTAATGGAGGTAAGTACAGGCGAGGGTGCTATTGGGGTGCAGTTCTAGTTGTGCTCATGACAAGCTTTCCTACACCCCAAAGGGACACCTGAGACCAGGCATTTGGCATCTTCTCAAAGAAGGGCTGGTCTGCCTCATGGTGGGAAGACCCAACTGTGGGTGGGATCTCTGCGGTGGGATGCCCCATGTCTGTCCTGTTCTCATTGTAGTTGCCGAGCTTGATTGTAGAGTTTCTCAAATCCTCAAGGTACAGGGAAATCAGATCAACTAGGATTGAAGCTTGCAAGGGAATAGAATAAAGATGACCAATGCCCTCTGCTTGGAACAAAGGACCTTAGGTGCTAAAGCTGGGACTGTCAGGGCAAGTGACTAGGCAACCTGGATGGTGCTGGGATTCAAACATCAGCAGAAACTGCACTGGGAGTGAGATTTGGGGTCTGTGGAAAGGCAGGGAGCCATGGAGGAGGAATCCAGTGCAGGCAGAGTTCTGTTCTACTTCTGTCTCTTATAGGGCAGGCCCGAACGGGGAGAACACAGGGATGGCGCCAGATTCCAGCAGAAGGGACCACAGCCTGTGCACCTCAGAGGCACCATATCCAGAGTGTCTTTTCATCTGTGACTCCAGTCCATAAGCCTGAAAAGAAGGTGTATGAACAAGGGGGTGAGGGTTTTGGGAGGCTTGATGTCCTCCACATAAAAAGTAGCAGCGTCTGCACTTGGCCTCTACTGTGTTTGCTTCCAGTGCTTGTTCATTTATTTGCTGGCATCATCATTTCCTCTGGCGGACTCTCTTAACGAAGGGACCCTTCCATGTGATTTTTTTCTTCTGTAATTCAGAAGCTGAGCTTTGTTCGTTCAACCCTTTTGAAAACACGATTTTCCACTTTCAGTTGGTTGGGGGTGTGGCTGAAGGTTGGGAGAGGGGGCCAAATATCAGTGTCTTCTATTTCTAACTTATTAACACCAGATCAGGTGAGAAAGTCAGAGCTGTCAGTGTAATCGAGGTGTTTGTGAATTTCAATTATCTTATAGAACTCTCCACTCCCGATCCAGACAGCCTAAGGCTCAGTCTAGTCTAGAATCCAAGAGTGAGGAAGACAACTGAAACCTGTCTCAGCTTCTGTGTGTGGAAAGGTGGGTGATGAGGCTGTCATGGATATGCATAGTCTCACTCACTCATGAAAATTAATAAACTGGTGTGGATGACTCACTTCCCTTGCTGCCGTGACTACATGTTTCGATCAAAGCAACTTCAGGGAGATAGTTCAGGGTACTTTCTCACAGGTAAGACTCACAGTAGAGTAGAGGGTACTGTCCATGATGGAGGAGAAGTCATGATGGCAGGGGCTTGAGGTAGATTGTCACACAGCCCTCACAGGAAGGAAGCATGGAGGGATGGATGAGGCTCAGTGTTCAGCCAACCTTTCCCCCTTTATACAGTTCAGGATCCTGCAGCCCATGAAACAGTGCTACCCACACTTAGAGGGTGTCTTCCCATCTCAGTTAATCCAATCAAGATAATCCTTCACAAGCTTGCTAAGAGGCGATGCCAGACTCTGGCAGGGTGACAGTATTAACTATTGCAATGAGAAAGACTGGTAATGAGGCCAGCTTTTGCTGACTACAGTCTACTACATTGTTAAGCAATTCATTGGAGCTGAAGGAGTTCTTGCAGATAAAGTATATCCATCCATCCATTCAGCCATTCTACGGACAGGTACCAGGTGCCTCTAATGGGCCAGGCACCATGGTGTGTACTGTGACGATATGGAGATGAGAGTCACTACAACCATTCCCTCATGGGGTCCCCAGGTCAGCCAAGCATAAACTACGGATAGATATGAGGAAAGGGAGAGCATTACAAGAAGAGGTCACAACAGCCAGTATTGAATGTGAAAGTGGTGTGTTTGGGACTAAGGAGAAGCTAGTGTGGTTCATAGAGCAAAGGAGGAAACAAAGGAATATGGAAAGAATCTCCAGAAAGGAAGGAAGCATCCTCTGGGGTCCAGGAATAGATCCCTGGAAGACCTAAGAGTTAATGAAAAGTGTTAAATGTTGAGAGTTAAAACTTCCAAGAATGATATAAACTTGGGAGTTGCCGAACCTAGGGCACAGATGACAAGTTCCGCAACTGAATGAAAGGTTTGGTATGTGCTTTAGATGTAGGTGTATTTCCTGGACAGAACTGGGATTCATCTGGAGGTGGGCTTTGGAGAATGGAAGAACTTCAGCAGTTACAGAGATCAGCAGAGATGTTGTGCTAGCTTCCTATGTCTATAACAAATAACCGAGACAGTCATCTCATAAAGAAAAGGTCTATTCTGGCCTGCACTTTTGGAGGCTGTAGTCCATGGTTGGTTGCTTTGGGGCCTGGGGTGAGGCATCTGTCCATTTGTGGGAATGCTCAGCAGAGCAGAACTGCTTATCTCATGGCCAGCAGTGAGCCAGTAAGGGGCTAGGTCACTATCCCATTTCAGGATGCACCTCCAATGACCCAAGACCCTCCCACACAGCCCTGCCTCCTAAAGGTTCCACTGCTTCCTAAGAATGCTACTCTAGGGTGGGGAAGGGAAGCCTTAAACACATGGACCTCTGTAGAACACTTCAAACTGCAGCAGCATTCCAGCAGTGGAACTTGCCTGAGATTAGCAGGGCAGGCGGGAAGCAAGGTCGGCTTTGGGTGAGCGAGTCTACTGTGCTGACCCACGTAACCACAGGGATAAAGAACAGACCTCTGTCCCCAGACAAAGGGGGAGACCAGTATGATGGAGAACAGCAGACAGATGTGGCTCAGTTATGTTTGTTCTAGACATCTACTTTGGTTTCTTCTCCTGCAGCTAGGCCTCAGCCAGACTTCTCTTGCAGAACATCTGTGACTGTTGGAGTGGGCCGCTGTGCAGCCATCCTCACAGCTAACGTTTTGCAGGTAAGGCTTCCTCTTTAGGTGCAAAGCGAAGCACAGGCTGTATTTGGGGAAAGAAGAAAGCTGGGGCTCATCGCAGCTTTTTGGAGGTATGAGAAATTCTCACAGAAGCCTCACAGGTCACGTGCTTACTTCTGAACCACTCATGACACAAGGGCAAGACTTTCCTGGGACCACTCAGGTAAGACTCTACAGCTAGGAAACCTGGCTGGCCAGGCTATCAAGGTCCCTAGCAGGGGTTTGCCTCAACCTGATACATCAAGAAGAGGGCACAGGCACCTGCCAGGCATCCTGAAGTGCCTGTTTCTGAGATGGTTTATGAAATTCTGGCACACACTCCATTCTCAGCCTGCACTGGGGTATTGGCAAATCATCACAACCAGGTCTCATGTGAGTAGCCACAGCCAGCCAGGCTCAAGGTGCCTTTACTTAATCATATCTGGGGCCAATAAACCTCTAAAAAAAGCAGAGGAGTAAACAAAGTGAGATTTCTAAGGCAACAGGAGCAGCTCAGGGTGGCTGGTGTCTACACAGTTCAGTTGAATTCATGTTACATTGGACTTTTTAAAACCATTTCACTTAGTACCCATAACCACCTGGGATCCTAACAGTGAAGGTATGGAGTCCTGACAGCTCCTGCGACAGCTAGGGGTATCTACATTCAGTGACTGTGGCAAGTGGGAACCTGGAGGGCAAATGGAAGAACCTCGGGTGAGCTGGCCTCCATCCCTCCCTGTCTAGAAGCAGCGTCCAGCTCTTCAGGTTGTTGTGATGCTAAAGTTTGGTTCTCCCTGTGAGACAAATCAGAGGGAGAGCTTCTGGATGTGTTGTCACTTTTTGTTGTATCCATGAACAGCAGAATGTAGGGGAGGGTTGTGTGAGAAGGGATGAACAGTTAGCTAACATCAGGCACCCCACAACTTAAAGAGATGACAGCATTGCCATCTAGCATGGCAACAAGATATAAATAGGTGCTAATAAGTAAAATCAGGCTAATTGCTGAAAAAGTACAACTCATAATAAATCTGCCTTACATAAATGTTTGCACATGCTAAAATCATTTAATACCTACGGACTTTGTCTTATCAGCACAGAAAATTGCCACCATTAGTGGTGCGATTTCAGGCAACTCTCTTCTTTTGCCTGGGGCTCAATTTCATTGGCCATAAAATGAGACTAATAATTAACTTCTTATAAAAATGGACCAGATGAGGTAATGTGTAGGAAAAGCCTTTAAAAACTGTATTTAGTAGCACTTATTATGACTAGTAACAGTCCACAGCAAGCATATATTTCAGAGGGTAAAAATGGTTGAGAATTCAGTTTGGAAACCAACCTTAAAGATGATCAGGAAGGGCTGGGGGAATGCTCCAGTCGTTTGGTTGCAGTACAAGTGTGTAGACCTGAGTTTGATCTTCAGCACCCATGAGGAGAAGGAGGAGAAAGAGAAGGAGGCAAAGGAGAAGGAGGAGGAGGAGAAAAGCCAGCGTGGTGGTGTGCACCAGCAATTCCAGCACTGGGGAGGAGACAGGAATGCTCCTGGAACTTGCTGGCCAGCCAGTCCAATTGAACCCTTCTGCCCAAAATTCACTGGGAGACCCTGTCTCAGGAAAATAAGCTTGAGAGGACTGAGGGAAACACTGTCTTACATGTACATGCATAAGCATCCCCCTCACCAAATAATCTAGAAGCACTCTATCCCAAACTTCTGTTTTTCCTTACAGTGGAGTTTATAAATTAGAAGCATCTAATCTCTTTTTGACACACCATCTATGGTCTTTTGGATATCTTCAAAGACCAAATTGTTAACTTGTTTCTCAAAGAAACCTGGGCGGTCCAAGCTCCTAGAATAAGGTAGGTCTCCTTATGAATATATCTTCTGGGTAAATAGAAAAACTAGGTTAAACCAAGCACTTCATTATGGATGAAAAAAAATCAATGTCCTGTGGGCTAGACTGAGCTATTCATAATCGGACAGATATGGATTCATTATTTATATATAGGAGTTCTGCTCTCTCAAGCCATGCCCATTAGCTCCCCATTCAAATTCATTTTTGGCTAAAAGCAACCAATGGCAGACCCCTGCTGGCCTAGACTGGTACTGTATAGGGTAATGCACCTCAAATCCTATTAATGGAGATACTGGCTAGAGAGGAAAGAGCTAAGTTGCCAGATGTTCATCAGCGCTCTCTCTCTCTCTCTCTCTCTCTCTCTCTTTCTCTCTCTCCCTCCCTCCCTCTTCCTTTTCCTGTGGAAAATGTTGGAATCTTCCCCAGTTGTTCTCTAGAGCAAATATTTAATTATTTTATGTGTACCATATGTGGTGTGTATATCATATGTGGTGTGTGTATCACGTGTAATGAGTGTATGTGTATGCATGTGCACTGCATACACAGGAGCCTGTGTTCAGAAGAGAGAGTTGGATCTGTGAAGTTAAATGCAGTTCTGAAGTGCTGGGAACCAAACCTGGGTCCTGCAGTGAGAAAGTAAGTGCTCTTATCATCCATGCCCGAAGCCATTTCTCCAGTCTTCCATCATCTTCTGACACTGAGCTTTTTCACCAAATCTGAAGCTAGCTGCATCAGCTACACTGGCTGGCTTCTTCTGTTTCTCTCCTTCCCCGTGCTGGGGTGACAAGTGGGTGCTAGGGATGCACAGTTAGGTCTGCGGGCTTGAATGACAAGTGCTTTATCCACTGGGCCATCTCTCCACCCCTACCACCATCTAGTCCTAACAGCCAATATTTGCCAAAAGTGCACTAAAGTGGGGACAAGAAGAAAGGCTGCTTTTTTGTACAATGGGGGATGGTTTTTGAAGGGGAATTGTGGATCTCAATCTCCCTTTAGGGTAGTCTGGGCTTGAATCTCTTTCTTCAAAGTTCATGCTGTGTTGCTAACAACAGATTGTAGGGCGCTCATGTTTTCAAAGATGTTCAAATTTGTGGTTTAGTGCATATCCTAACCACATCAAGCAGTGTCAGCTCTCAAATGCAAGGAAGAGGAGTATGGAGGGTCAAGGGCAAAAGGAGTGTTCAAGGACTCATGTAGAGGGATCATAGTAGGATGTGGAGTCTGCCGAATCAGGAATGCCCTGGACTGCAATTCTTTTCCTTCTTATGATGACAATTTCCTTTCATGAAACTGGAATGAACTGAGATCCACTCCTGTGAGGTAAAGAGGAACCAGGGAATGGATGCACAGGGCAGGTGAAGGACAGGGAGACTCCAAGCCCTCTTGCAGAAGAGCACAGGTCTTGGGAGACAGTGATGCTTGAATGCCCCCTGGATGATGGTAGCTGGAGGTGACAGTCATGAGGTTAGACAGTACAAAGAACCTGCTTCTGTGTCCCACCTTGGTCTTGGCTGCATCAGACAGAAAACAAACCCGAAAAGCAGACCAAAGGATGAGGTGAGTGCCAGAAGGAATGGACAATCATTCCACATCTGTCTGAGGTCTCACAGATAACCTTCTTCCCCTCACAGTAGAACAGGCTAAGGAGGCTTGCCAATGACTGGAGGTCAGGTCTTCACCCACTTGGCCCATTCAAACCCATCTGTGACATGAGCCAGGGTATCTTTTACCTAAGCCCCTCCCCCGTCTTCCTCAGCAGGGCTCATATCTCCTCAGTTTGGCCTGAGGGACACAAACCCATTCTTCACAGTAAAACAAAATCATCACTTCATTAGAATCCCAGAGGATGTTCTGTGATTGCAAGGAGAGCTGTGAGTGCCAATCCAGAGGAGGAGGTGATCTTCGGAAGTGTTGTTGGTCTGGTCAGTAGGCAGTGAGGAACTCACTCTTGGTTTTCTGCACTGTTCTTCCATAAGATAAACTCTAAGATTCACAGCCAGATCCCTGTTTGGGCCATTACCACTGTTGGGTTTTTTTTTTTTTTTTGTGACAGGGTTTCTCTGTAGCTTTGGGGCCTGTCCTGGAACTCACTCTGGAGATCAGGCTGGCCTATAAACTCACACATATAGTACTGCCTCTGCCTTCTGAGTGCTGAGATTAAAGGCATGTACCACCACTGCCAGGTTACTATCACATTTTTTTTTTTGTCATTAGAAACAATATTACATAAATATTCCAATACAAAATATCTTGTATGTGTCAAGGTTTTTTATCTTTTAAATACTTGGTTTTTTTAAAATTACTTTTATTATGCTTGTTTCTCTGTGGGGTTACGTATATGGGTCTCCCTCAGAGACCCTCAGTATTGGCCTGGACCTGTCATTACACACTGCTCACAGCTGTCTGCCAGTACAGGGAATAAACTCTACAGGATCAGAAGGTGCTCTTAGTCACTGAGCCGTTACTTCAACCCAGATAAAGAGATTTCCTGAAATACAATTGACTACCTCTGGCTTTCTCTTTCAAATACCTCCTTTGATACCTCACTAATGACTTATTATAATAATGCTACTATCCATAACTATCCAATCTGTAGAGCTCTGCTTGAGTTCTTGTTTTTTCCTTTCAGAACCTTGAGAAATGTCATGAAATGAAACAGTGAGCTCATCCAATTTCAGAGCACACGTGGTGCTGTACATTCCTAAAACCAAATCCCCAAGTGCATCTGCAAATTCATTAATATAAACATAAACACACATTCATACATGGGCACATGTACACACAAATGAAAACCCCAAGTCCTTTGAGAGGTGTGACCCAGCACAGCTGAACATCACACCATCAACAGCTCTCTGCCCACATATGCCTGTCATCCAGAAACTACAATGGGTAAAGTTCCCTTGTCCCTGGAGACAAAGAGGAGGAGGAAGTCGAGGGTAGGGATGAGAGGGAGACAGCAGAATAAAAGACAGCTGTCCCTGAAAGTGGGGCTATTTTTTCCTTACCACTGCTAAATCCTCTGTGACATTCCAGAGGGTTTAACAATCTCCTAAGAAAATACCAACCTTCTGTCTCTTTTTACATGGAAGGACATGACCTCTGTACCAGACAGCCTATGGCTACATGTGGGAGTTGTGATGGGGGGGAGGGGAGGGAGAAGGGGTCACACACACTTCTGTAAGAGGAATGGTGTCTTGACTAAATTATCACACACACACACACACCACACACAGAGACACACATAGGCATGTGATTATTTTCTTGGGATAAGGGAATGGTGGTGTAAAAACTACACTCAAATCAAAACGAGGTTGCAAAAATGACTTCCACGAATGCCTCTCAGGAAAACAATTGTATGAGGTTGCAGGATATACTCTGAAAGCCATTTGGAGGTGGGTGGGGTGGAGACCCCAGGAGGGATAAGCGGGACTAACAACAGATGGTTGCTAAATGGCCTTCTAAAATGTGGTCAGAGCTGTTTCTGAGTGTGGTATGCAGGTGCAGCATAGTGCCAGTGACAAACACCCCCGACTCTTCATGCTGCCTCCATCCCTTCCTCTAAATAAACGTTGATCTAATATTGAAACAACAGAAGTTTGGAGGGGTGCAGAGTAATTTTTCTTCCTGATGTACACATATTTTCCTCTGGCCCTGAGCACCAACTCTCTAGGTCCTCCCCCACACACGCTGCTGCTGCTGCCTGTCACACTGAAGCTGCATCTGAAGGATCTCCCATGGATGGCTTCAAGGATAACTCACTTGGGAAGACATGGGAAGAGCTGATGCCCAACACCGTTAGAAGCCAAACAAGAACAATCTCTCCCCCATCCCTCCTCATGTCTTTTCTTCTTTGTGGTGTTAAGGGAATTTCACAATCTGGGCAAATACTCTATCCCTGAGGTTCGTGCTCAGCCCCAAACTCTCATCTTTGATAACACTTTAGGCTCCTAGTTCAGAAAATGGATGTACACTCAGATTGGGGTAAAGCAGGCCTGCGACCACCCTCGACTTGCTTGGTATATTGGTAAGAACCATTAAACAGGCCAGTGTGGTACTTAGCTGACATAGAACAAGAATCCTAGACTGATGCCCAGGAAAAATTTACTCTGAATTTACAGGTGTGGAGCTGGAAGAGAATGGAAAATGCTCATCCTAGAAGACTCCACTCTTATTTTAGGACTATGGAGAAAGGCACAGCTGCTGGAGACTGTGCAGTCCCTTAGAGTGAGAGTAGGAATGGAGCTAGGTTTCTCAACTCCCTTCCTCGGTCTGCTAGGAAAAACAGGTGTCTGTTGGTGGGACCACCTGATTTAGATGTTCAGCTAAAGGTGTCTTCCAGTTACAGGCATCAGGAGACAGTAGCTGGAGAAGAATGAATTTGAATGTTATCCACAAAATGTCTCCATAGCTTTGTGTGAGGCAATTTTGTTAGCACTGTTGGTGACACCACAGCCAGCAATACAACCTTCACAGAGCGACACAGAATAAACAAACACATGATAATCTGAAGTACTTTACAACGGGTTATAATAGGGACCATGAAAGGGCCTGCAGGATCTCAAGGCTAGACAGACATGCTCCATCCATGTCTATAAGAGGACTCCAGCAATGAGTGACTGTCAGCCCAGTGAGTAGTTCTCAACAGCTACCACTATAGAGGCTCACTGTACTAGGTCAGATACTGTCTACTTGTTTACTCCCTAAGCTGGGAAAAGACTAAGTCAGTACTACAACCAAGACTGTTACTTCTGCAATCCAGGCTCAGGAGCAAGTCACATAGTTCATGCTCCAAAATCAGAAGACACGTTGCTTCTTAGAGATGCCACAGTAGTGTTAAACAGTTCTTTGTGATACAGGCCTCCCCTCCGCCATCCCAAACAATCTAGGTCTTAATGTTGCTTTTCATGTCACTCCATCACTCTCTATTCCACCCTCCAGACGCTCACTGCTTCCCTATGGACACACACAAAATCAATCACGTCACATTACCCAATGCTAGCTGTGCTTATACAATAGAAGAAGTGCATGTTTTTATGAGCAGAGATTTTATTTTCCTATTCTGTTACCTCCCAGGGGAAATAGAAATACCTTCATTGGAGCTAGGCAGTGTGTGGTTTGGGAGCTGAACTGACAAAAGGGTGGGTCCATACCACACCCTATTTATTTTCTCTTCTGTGAAAGGATCTGAGCTATTTTGTTTCTTCCAAACCAAATCCTCTTACTCTTGAACAATGACCCAAGCTGTGAAATTTCCCAAACATCTGAAACCTGAGAAGTTGTGTCTGGGATCCGTGAAGCTCATGGCTTCCAGATGGAGACTGGAAGAAGGAAGGGGCAGAGTGGAAGGAGGTGGGTGCAGGAAAGACGAGGGAAGCCTGAGCTCTGGATCACTCCTGACTTCCTTGGAGTTTGCCATCTGACAGTGTGCCAGGCCTGAGGAGAGACAGCAGTTGTCCCTCTGAGACTGTGCCAGTGATGATTAGGAAGGAAGTCATTGTGAAATTGCCTTTTTACGAGAGCAGTGATGGGGTTCAGTAGCACAATATAAAAGAATGCCTAAGGTTTGACTGTCACAAGGGGCATAAACACTCTAGATGAATTTTGTCATCACTCCACAGGTGGTGTATCTGCAGCCTCAAATGGTAGACCTGAGGGCCTTCATTCTTCTCACATGTCTTGTCCTCTTACCAGAGGTGAGGGAGGGCTTAGCAGCCAACTTTGAGTAAATAACAGGCAAGTATAGTTTCAACAAATGTGGGTTAGGTTATGTTTCAACAGAAATGCTTTTCTTGGATCTATCTTCCAGGGTAAATGGGTTCGAATCTACCTGTTAACAAATAGAACTATTTAAGTCATGGTTCTCTGCTTATTAAACTATACCTTGGTTACAGTACTTAAATGTCTAAATATGATCTCTGAGCAATACAATAAAAGATAGCTTTGAGAATTAAGTAAGGCAATGTGAAAAGCAACTAGGAGAGTCCCTGGCCCAGACAAAAAGTTAACAAAATAAATGCTTTAACACTGAAAATAGCAATATTTAATAAACAGACATTCAGTGCAGCCATCGAATGACTTCTGTCGTGTTTCTCATTTATTTGCTGTAACATCATCCTCACTTATTCAAAGACTGGGGTCTGATTTTCTGTTGAGCATATGTCACTCTGGCACCTTGTGAAGACCAGGAGATATTCTAGACAAGGTACAATTTCACTTTTTTATGAGTCTAAAGGAAATGAGGCTACATGTAAGTGGAATCAAGAAATGATCAATTAAAAAAGCAGCTGTCTAAAGGAAAGATAATAAAATGAAAAGGACTGGGTAAACAGGATGCGGTATTGAGGTACTGGCACCAGGAAGCAGAGACGAAGACCTTCCAATACACTGTGGTTTGAAATGCTGGAGACTACCAAGTGTTACAGTGCCTGGCAAAGCCTCCCACCCAATGTCCAGCAGAGGAGGCGCCCTCAGCAACTGGGGAGGAAATAGGATGTAATGATTGCTTCAGGAGACAGTCAGTCTTCTGTCCTGGGCCTTTAACCCAGCTTGGCTTATTGGGTGACCTTGTGAAGACCAGGAGATATTCCAGACAAGATGCAATTTCACTTTTTTGATGAGTCTAAAGGAAATGAGGCTACATGAAAGTGGAATCAAGAAATGATCAATTAAAAAAACCTTTTCCCAAAGTTCTCATAGTATCACGTAGAGTTAATGAAGACATATTTGATAGATAGAAATTAGAACAGGGTTCACAAACATACTTGCTGGTGGTATTTAGGGTTCTGAAACATTAAGTTTTATGATTTTGGGAAGGTTTGCATTTTCAGATCCATGTAGTTCTAGCATCTCTGATCTTCACATTTGGCTACTTAAGGCCTGAGTACATGATTCCAGGTTTCAAATCAACCTTTGGCCCTATGTTAGAAATCAGACTGAAGTGAGTTTACTTAACTCTCACCAAATCTATTCAAGTAGGTACCTTTAAAGTTCCACAGAGATGGCTTTGCCAGCTTAACTATAATTTACTCAAGGGCACTGGCTAGTTTTTATTTTTAAAGAACATTTGTCAAAAACTAAATTTTGAGCTTCCCTTTAGTCCATCAACGTTGTAAAGCACTGAGTGGTGTCTGACCCTTATAACCTACCCAACCCATGTATGTAATTTAATCTAATCTAGGCATTGTTCACTTGGCTTGGTTCTCTGTCTACCCTTTGCCAGCCTCCAGAGGTCTCCTAAGGCCCTTTAGGAAGTCAGGAGTAAACTAGGTCCCCACATCTAATAACACAAACACCACCATCTCCAGCATTGTCACAGATATATATATATATATAGTCATGAATATTTACACCTAACAGGGGCTTTGTGCACAACTCTGAAAGACAAATGTTATTTCCAGTAATAGTTTATTGATTTCCAAATGCACAGGGGCGCCAAGTCCGAACATCCTGGGATAGCAGTAAATCTCTCTTACAAAATAATTTACAGTATGAAAATGATGTACTGAAACATTAACTCAGATGTGTAATTCCCTTGAAAGACCAAGTGTTCCCTTGTTTAGTGTAAAGGGTAGAAGACTAAGGAGGGAATGTGACTGTGTACACGAAAACAGGCAGAAGACAATGGAGTTGTTGGTTCTACCCACTCATGCGATGTGGCCTGTCACTGTAAAAGACTGGTCAGGTTTAACTTCCATAAAGTATACATCAGTGGTCCCCTCAAAGTCACACCAAGTCCAGCACCGACTCTGGCAGTTTCTCTATCAGCGTACTTCCAAATATCTTCATCTTTTTGACTTTCCTGCTCTGACACTTGTTCTGGTATTTCTGGTGTGTTCTCAGCCTCACATGGTCATGTAAGGCCAAGTGATCCAAATGATCTCCCTGTTTTCAGCTCCTAGGGCTCTTAGAATTCCTTAGGGTGGGGGCCTCAGAAACAATGCTGGGTAAAGGCAGGGTCAGTGAGATCTGCAGTCTCCCTGTGGGCTTGCTCCCTTAGGGCAGGGCTGGACTTGATTTAGATTGGGATTTTTGTCTTTAAAAAATAAACAAAAATTTAGATGTGCTCAACCCCCAGTAAACATGCAACCAATTTACAGAAAAGCTTGTACTGAACACTATAACATGAGAGCAGAATATAAGGAATCAGCAGGACATTTTCTCTGTGGGAGAAATGACTTCCTAGACTTTTGACTACTATAAGGTTATACATTCTGCAGCTGTACACTCAGACTCAAATGGAGTGACCAAAATGATCCAAGTCACCAAAATGACACCGCATCTAAATTCCCCATGAGATTAGACATAGTGGAAGGAGGTTAGGGTGCAATTTCCTTCCTGACTGTCACCTTGGCTTAGTGCTTTAAAAGTTGACACCTACCATTAGGAACTATTCTGGAACCCACACTCCAATTATCTGTTGACATTGTATGGAGTTAGAAGAAACCTTTGTGGTGGTATGTAAGATCACCAGGGTTGTTGTGAATCAACACTTAAATAATTAAACATTAAACACATAGTATGTGCATAAATCTCACTCTCATTCACACACACACACACACACACACACACACACACACACACACACACACACACACCCACCCACCCCAGGGAGTCTAAAGTCAGTGATTTGAATTGGCACCTTCTCACAGAGTACAGAACATGATAGCTGGGTTTACTAAAATATAAAGATTTGTTTTTTCTATAATGATGAAGCAGGAGATATTGAGGCTACTATCACCTTCACTAGGTCTGAAAACTTTACACTCTTCAAGGACAAACACACTTTTTTTTTTTTTTTGTGGGGATGGCACTGAAAAGAAAAGGTCCCCAGCTTCTGGAAGGATACTCAAGTTAACAATGAGTACTTACAATATCTACTAAAGCAGAGGAGTAAGGATATCTTGATGTTTTTGAAAAATAGTTTATAATGTGAATAGGCATACTGTACTGGGGGAACTGAAAGCCTCTTTCTCTCTCTGAATCTGTAGGTGAGTCATGGTACAGGGCAGAGGGCTAACTGTAAGGGAGAGTTATGTTCAAAACTAGTTCCAGTTTCCTGGCAACTACAAGACAAGAGATTTGTCCTTGGGCACACCTACAGAGTGCCTGGCTCCTAGACTGTCCTTTTGCTGATTGTCAGAGCTGAGAAGCCAAACGCTTTTTGGAACTGTCCTGGATATAGTGGTATCAAATCAAAGAACAAATCCCTCTAAGCACTCAGAAACTCAACATTCAGAAGGCTGCTGGGACTTGCCATGGGTACCCAACTCATTTCTGGAGACATTCTTACCTGTGTGTTCCTGATTTATCCCTAGCAATTTGGGTCAACTCTGCTGTCCACAGTCAGTCAGGACACACACAACTCTTAACTCACAATGACCTCAAAGGCAAGAAGCTTCCTGATGATGTGGCCTAAGACAAAGCAGCAGTCCCAGCTATGAGGAAGAAGTCTGCCCATTGAGAAAGCACCCTAGTTTTTACACTGATAAGCGCTGCCACAGGACCTGAGGGATCCGCAGAGCTGCTGTGCTGTGTTTAATGCTTTCCTGGTTAAAGTTTTATCAGGTGCTGGAAACTGCAGGAGCCCATAAAGCAAATCCAAATGCTTTCTAAGCAAAGGGGAAATGCTTTCCTTGAGGATCCCAGACAGATGATAATCTATAGAGACAACTTGGCAAATATTTTTATATTTCTGTTTGTAACCACTACATAAATGCTTGGATTCCCCAAATACTGATATAAAGTAATAGCATGATTAGGTGTGGAAAGCCAATGATCTGTCCATTGGTAATACAAGGTCAACATGTACAATGATTACTGGGGAAAGAACACAAGCTTCCAAATTCTGAAGTCTTTTCAATCTTCTGATTTTCTACATTCTTTCTAGAGTGGTTTTGGGCCTTCTTTTAGAATTTTTTAAAAAACAGAATATCATTGGAGGTTGTTAACTCAGGGTGTATTAAATTCTCCAATCTTTGTAGACAAATGGCAAAGTATCAAAATTGTCTAAGCCATATATCTATTAGCCACCAGTTTGGGAATATATATATCTTAAACTCCTCTCTGCCCTTATATCCTTATTTGTGTAGTGAGCTAGGATAATCCTAACCTAGAGCATCTAGGCTTGGCAGGTTCCTGGCTTCAAAAGAATTATCATTTTATAGCATGCACAGGATTGAACAATGATATAACTAAGTCTCCTACAGTAAGCACGTTGTTTCTGCCTCAGAACTATCCTGTACACACACATTAGCTACCCCTAGAGCTTTGTGCCAAGTACACAGGTTGTAGGCAAGCAGGCAGGCAGGAAAAGGGGGATATCCCCCAAGGCAGACTCCTTGATCTGCCGCAGAGACCCTGGAAATCTAGACCTTGGTCAATAACAACCCCAAGGCTGCTTGGATACAGTTCAGGCAGAATCTCAATGTGAATATGGAAATACCCCACAAGCAGGAGAAGGAATACACGGCCCACTTGCAAACAAGAGTTACCTTCCAAATCTCCTATTTTATCTAACAGTTTAAGGGCAGGAACATTCTCTTTTCTTAACTGCTTGTTCTATTAAATAATAAGATTATCCCCTGACTTCAAATCATTTGGTAAGAAAAACTCAGGTTTCAAGAAGATGTGGTGTACACATGTGAGCTTGTGGTTGGTATATCCCAGTATAGCACTGTGTCCTTGACCCTGAAAAGTGTGGGTGTAAGGAACGTGATCTAGGAATGGGAGAAGGCCAGGAAATCCAGCTCTGGGGCATGCCTGCTCATGCTACACAGGAGGGGAGAGCTGGGTGTGGGAGGGGAAGTGAAAGCCTGCTGCAGGGGCAGGGAGGGTTCCAATTATAGTAAATAGAGGGAATGTTTGCTGGCAGATAGTCCTGAATCCAGCTAGCCAGCGAGTGGCAAGGATTCTCCTCACAGTGTACTGAAGCCACAGTAGGCTAACCTGGGGGTGGAACTGGCAAATTTTACAGTGACTATTCCCACTGGTAATAAACATGCCAGCTTTCTATGTTGTGGCAGGCCTATTAATCCATATAGCTAGCCCAAGAATTTAGGTTTTTTTATCAGATGCGTTAGTGACCATTTTGGAAAATCTGGGCAATCTGAATTCTGAAACACTGATTTCAATTTTTAATCAGATTTCTTTGCTCCTTTCCCCTCACACTCCTTAAAGTCATTCCCTTCCTACCTCTTCAATCACTTTTTCCATTTCCACAGCACTGAATTATGAATCTGAAGTCCTAGATAACCTCACATACTAAAAATATCTTCTTTTCTAGCTCTGGACTCTCTCTTCAAGCCCATTTTCCACCCAGCTGCCCTAATGTCTTTCACAAAGGCAGAACTGGATTACGAGAGACTGTCTAATGAGTCAGTGTGGTCCTGCTTTCAGCTTCAGTACCAACAAAGTGGGTTTTCTGTTTGCAGATAAGGAAAAAAACTGATTTCCTTTCAAGGTATTCTAGAACCTTCCTAAGGAGTGAACTGATACTGTTTGTTGACTTGCACAATATTTCAGGGACTGGCTTTCCTGAGTAAGTCAGTTCAAAGTGGCCTTTGGGAAGTTGCCTGAAGAGCCTCCAAGCTGACCAAAGTAACTCTTCCTGTGACCTACCACACAAGAACAAGAAGCACACAGTCAGTATGCATAAAACTTGTTGTCCCTTGAAGACATGTGTGCCTGCTGTGGACCTGGGGACATATCCAGTGGAAGAAGTTTGTTGCCAGGCAGCTTTCACAGATATCAGAAGCCATTACATACACGCTGTCACATACACACAGGGAAGGGGTGTTTTCCACGAGGGATGGGAAGTCTTCATGTGTCCTCTTCTTCACTGGCACCACTACAAAAGAAAAAGAAAAACAGCTGAGTTCAGACATCAGTCACAGAAGGGAGGCAAAACAATAAATATACAGGTGAACAATCTCATGCTACTAATTGCCACAACTGAGCAGTAGTGCCTGACTTTCTTTGATTTCTGATTTCTACATTTAACTACAGTGATCATGAAAATTAAAAACTTACTATCTTAGGTTGTGAGAGGATCAAATAAGAACACATGCAAAATACACAGTACCCAATATACAGTGAGTAAAGGAGCAAGGGGCATCACCAGATTTAGAATTTTAATTAGCAAAATAAACTGCTAATAGAAATCCAAAGTTTGATTTCCTCCAGGTGTCAGGCCACCTATTATTAGGTCAACGTCAGCAAAACAAGAAGCAGCAATGAATGGTGCTCTGCACTGGGTGGAGCCAAGGTCTCACCCATGCTGCAGTCAGTTTTCAGGAAGTGCTCTGCCTTACAGGACACTGGGTCATTCTCTGTTCCTTCCTTCCTTGCCCTTACCACATTTATAGTTTGGTATTTATTCTCATTCCCCCTTCTACTGAAGCACATAGCACTAATACTATTTTACTAATGATTGCTATCTAGAAGTTGTATAATGAACACACAGAAGTGCTCAACAATGACTTCTAAGAAGAACAGAAAGGGTGGCAGGAATAGACAGGCTTGAAAAGAATAGTCACAGCCAGTACTGATGTAACCTAACCAGAGGACTCCAGTGTCAGTGTTTCAGAGACAAAACACAAATGTCCAGCCCCAAAGGCATGGCTACCACTTCAGATGCTCAGAGTTAAGTACCACTGGTCCTGGGAAAGAAAGGCAGCAGGATGAGCACACATACAGAAGGGCAAAGTCAGCAAACCTGCTTAGGCACTCCTCATTTACTTCTAGATTCAAACACGGACAAGAGCCAACTTGATTTCCTGCTTACTGAACCTGAATACAGAAATTCCATGACCTGGAACTTGGTTGTTCACCCATTCTTTCTATCACTCCTCACTCTAATCCCAGGATATTGGAATTATTATTTTCTGCACTTCCCAGATGAAGAAAGTGAAGCTCTTCAAGTAAGAACTGAGGGTCCTTTGGGATCAAGGTTTGATTAAGGCTGGAAATCTAAGGATTCAAGTTGGTAGAGACAGAAATGGTTTGTAGTGTATTCACTCCCAGCTCTGACCTGTTCATGTTCTCAGAAAGGATTATTTTTGTCTACCCAAATCTGTGCTCTTTGTTTCCATAAGAGGAAACAGTCAATAGAAAGTATTCTAGCAGCAGGGTTCTAGTACTTCCAAGGTACAAACACTTAAGATACAGGCCTATGATTAAGGGGAGTGTACTCCAGAAGCCAGAGGAGCCAATTCAGTAATATGCCACATCAGAATTCTGCCTTACTCTTTTCCTACTGGTTGTCCAGTCATGGAAGAAAGGATGCATGTAGGCAGGGCTGACCAGAGGACTGTCATTAGAGCAGTATTTGGTGGCATCGGTCCCAAAGGGGACAAAGGATCTTTTATAAAAAGATTGTGGCCATAATCAAAGCATAGATAAAATTGGCCCATATTCTCCCCCTTGGTATTATGTTCAGAGCAAGCTCTTTTTGTTTCTGTCAGTCTTACTTCAAATATGGGAGGACTGATGGTGACTATGCCCTTTCATTGAGCTGCAGTTCACTTTTTAGTATTCTTGAGATAAAGCATTCATGAACCTACTGAAATTGTATTCAGAGTTTTGTCTGTGTGTCCCTTTGTCTGAGAAAGGCCATGATTTTCATCATAGTCTTAGAGGTCAATAACCCTAACCCCAAACTGAGAATATCAAATCATGTATGATTTATTTTTTATTTATTTATTTTTTTGGGGTGGTGGGGGGAGAGTTAGTTTGAGAAAGGGTTTCTCTGTGTAGCCCTGACTGTCCTGGAACTCTGTAGACCAGGCTGGCCTTGAACTCAGAGATCTACCTGCCTCTGCCTCCCAAGCACTGGGATTAAAGGCATGTGCTACCAATGCCTGGCTTAGTGTTCAGGCTATAAAACTATATTGAACTTGGAGTCTACCAGGGAAAAGGTCAGAGGTATTGACTGACAAAAATCTATTCTCATTACCCTAAGAGAGATCTGTTCCTGGACCTGAAAGGGAATTATCTCACTGTTTAGAGCATGAGACTCCATGACTCTGACATGTCATTTACTGATTTCATCAACTGCTAAATATTTATTGATTGTCTGGATGTCAGGTCCAGAATAAATAAGAAGGGCATAGTAGTCACCCATATGGACATCACAGCTTTGGTGTGATGGATGGGGGGGTGTGTTAAAGAAAAAGAAAGCATATTTTTGCAGAGCAACCTGTTTCTCATGATAAAAAAGAGGACCTTAAATGTGTAGCCCAGATTACCCCAACTGGTATATGGTCTCTTCTAGTGGGTTACCCATAACTTCCATTTCCTCTCTGTTCTGTTATTACTTATTACATGAGCCAGCACATGTTCATATGATTTTATCTGAAATGCTGTAAAATCTCCATCTTCTCCAAGTGGAACAGCACAGCCTTCCTCTTCAGATACCCATATGCTACCCCAGAAACACCTATTGTTACACAGAAGTCTACAACTGGACTGGGGATTGTAGAAGTTACAGAGATCTTCTAGGTGTCCATTTAATATATCAATTTTTAGTGAATGAGGACATCAGGCAGACAGCCATTCTGTCCATTCTACTGAGATCCTTTAGGGAGGGGCAGCATTATATAATGACTCTGAGGTCATGAGACTGAGTTTAAATTCTTAGTGAATCCTAACTTTCTCATGGTAGTGCTATATATCTTAGTGTTATAGTCAGAGCTTTATAACATAATAAAAGGAACTGGACCCTTCCTTTAAAAAATGAAAAATCAAATTTTGTCTTCTAACCTTCCCTCAATACCTTTTATTTGGCATCTGAAACTATTATATTTTAGATTAAACATGTTACCTCTAAATTTCCTTCAGAGATATGAGATGAAACAGGTTTGTTTGTTTTTTAATGTGTATGTGGGGTGGTGTGTGTGTGTCCCTCTGTGTGTTTCTGTGATATGTGGAGGCTGGAGGTTGATGTTGGTTGTCTACCTCTATAAATCCCCACTTTAGTTTTGAGACAGTCTTACAGTGAACCCAAAGCTTACCATTTCAATTAGAATAAATGTCAGCAAGCCTGTGGCATCTGCCTGTCACCACTCTTCCCGTAGTACAGACATAAAATGCCACTCATGTGAACTCTGAGTTTCCAAATTTAGGTCCTCATGCATTTGCTGGTACCCATGCATTGAACCATCTTCCTAACCATTATCTTTTTTATTGAATAACAACTTCATAGTCAATGTAATACAGGGATTGGACAGAAAGTTTCATGGTTGTGACCATTGTAAGGAGGTTTCTGGAAAACTTTTCCCTTGTTAAGGCTGGTAAGAGAAACTCCAAAACAGATAAAGCTAAGTTCCTCTCCAAATAAAATACTTGTTGAGCTCATTAATTGGCTCTTAATTGCAGAGCTATTCTAGTCCCATGCTCCTCCCCCTTTTTACCTTTTCTATCCATCCTGAAGGCTGGTCAAGTTCTACCATCTGTTTTCCTAGCTGGGCGCAAACACTGGGTTGATCAGGACCAAGAACAGCCTGAAGACAAGCTCTGATCTGAGAAAAAAACTTCATGGTTCCTACTTCTCTTGAGGTTCTTTAAAAAGTAATGCTTTGCTTCAGCCTCACTCACCTTCCTTTTCAAGCCATGGGAAAGAAAAGGAAAAGGTCTTTACTTTCTCTACACTGGTAACTTATATTTTAATTTTCCTTTTCTTTGATAACTACCATGATTTACAAAGGCCTAACTTAATGGTCCATAAGCATAACAATAGCTTCTAGTACTGGTATCTCCATTCTGCAGGTAAAAACTTAGGGGCTGGGGCTGGTAAGATGGCTCAATAGGGAAGAACACTGGCTGCTCCTCCAGAACTCATATTCAACTCCCAACATCCACATGGTAGCTCACAACAGTCTTATAATTCCAGTTCCAAAGGGTTCAACACTCTTCAGGTCTCTGCAGTTACCAGGTAGTACACAGACATACATGCAGGCAAAACATAATACACATAAAATAAAAGCCAATAAATCTTTTAAAAAAGGATTGGTATGCTACTATAGATTCTGGTAGACATAATTTCCATTTTACAAAGGAGAAAACTGAGGTCCAAGGATGTTACACGATTTATTTGTTCAATGTTCACTGCTTGTAAATGATAGATCTAGGTGAAACAATCAACTTCCAGACACCCAAGAAAGAGGTGAATTTTCAATCTTTTAACCCCTCCTCTTTCCAGCCCTATAGCAAGTAGTGGTGATTCAAGATGGTTGAGATTTTTTTTTAACACCTGAAAAACGGGACAGTAATATTCACCATCACGTTTTGTAGTGAATTAATTAAGTGTGCAGTGATTTTTTTTTTTGTAAGATTAAAAACAAAACAGCAACAAAAAGCCAGGTAGGAAAGCCTATAGAAGAAAAAAATACAGATCTGGTTTGTCTTGCAGCCTCACAGCTGCACCTGTGTCTCTCCAATCTATTTAGAGTCTCTGAGTGTAGCTTTTGACCAAGCATCAAGTTTGATCCCTGTGAACCTAGCAGCCATTTTCACGGTGATGCTCCTCACACTCACATACAAGTGTGTGTAAAGCCGTGCTTCTCTGGAAAAGCACAAGTATTTCAGCCAGTGTCCTGCTACAGGGAAGTAAATGAGTGGAAGCAACGGTCAGGCTCCTTAGCCTGCTGATACTACAACTGCTTTAGAACAACCTTTTTGAGGAACAAATCCTTTGTTGCTGCCAGATAAGAACTGAAGTTACTTCAAGAAAGAAAAAAAATCAAAATATAACTTTTTGGATGTCTTATTTATACTAAATGGGTACTACTTCTATGAAAAAAGAAAAAATACTTTCCATAGCACCAGTTTCCTATTCAAGCATCAGTTATGAACATTTTCCTTATCAAGAAATATATTTCTTTAAGATTATGATTCATGATTGAAATGCATATATTTAGAATAGCAAATATTGGATATTTAAAGGATTTCTATCTTTTCACTATTTCCCATATCTTTGTGACATATATCGATGCAGATGAATTATCCTTAATAATTTCCAAAAGAAAATATCAGAAGAGAAACTCCTGGGTCAAAAGATACTATTTGTGTTTTTAAAATAGACTTTAAATTTTAGAAAGACTTTTGATTAATAAAAGAAATTATGCTTCACTTTCCCTATTATCAACATGAAATGTTCAAATCTTGCCATTTTCTGTTGCAGGAAACCACATTTAATGATCTTGATTCCTCGGGCTCCTGGTGACTGTCATAGCTGGTATAGTATGGCTTAGATATTTTGTAAGTCTCCTTCAGTTGGGATCTGCTGAATGTCTTGCTTATGATTACAGGGGTTTGAAAGGAAAATTAAAGTGCAATCAGCATCATGTACTAGCAAAGGTTCAAGTTCAATATAACTTCCCACTGTAAAAGCTGATCATAACCACTGGCTCCAATAGTGATTGTCAAATTTTTCAGGAGGAAATGCCAGGAAAACCTGCTGAGTTATGACACCAATGTTATCATAAAGTGTGAGGGGAACCAACACAAAGAGACAAACATGCCAGGCAGAAAGAGCTTAAGTGAGAAGTTTTAGTAGAAGGGGGAGGGGGAAAAGAAGAGAAAAGAGGTAAAAAGACACAGAGACAGACAGAGAAAACAGAAGAGAAGAGGGAAACAGGAAAAGTCCTGTCTGCCCTACAAGAAAAGCAAGAAAGAGAGTAAGTGGGCTGAGGTCTTTCTTTTAAAGGGGTCCTTTGACCAGAGTACTGCCTGAGTACATTCTGCCCAGTGACAGGGGCAGGCCAGCATAATGCCTGAATCCTTACATTACTTACTATGTAAGAAAGTTACTATGAGTAGCCCAAACTTGTTCCTTCTCTCCTTAAAGAGTATTTACATAAATCATCTGAAATCTTTTTTGAACATAAGATTTGTCTCTTCTTCTTCTACTCACCTATTCAGTCACTTATATCAGTGTAGACTCCTGGGCATTAATTTTATACTTGGGGTTATAATCTAAACCTATTTTGTTATTCAGCTTTGGCCTGTGGAGAGCTTTTAGTTAGTTCTTAGCTTCCCTTGATATTTCTTCTCCAATGTGAACTTTTTTGGCTTGCTTTTCAGCTCCTCCAGGTTTTGTCTATGTTCGTCCCACTTCTTAGAACCAGCTATTTCTCCAACATGTCAAAGACATATGTTTCTAAAGGCTCTTGATACATTACTGTTAAAATGTGTGGCAGAAATCATTGTGTTCTAATTTATAATCATTATTTACACAGAGATGAGAATGACCATTTTCCCAACACCCCTGCCACAAATAGGATGTTTTCAAAGTACATGCAGGAAACTGAAGTAGTGTGGAAATAAGTCTCTGTGTGCAAGTATCTGTGAGAGAAAAACACCAGGAGGGCTGTTAATTTTTCCTTTTTCTGCCACTATATTGGCTGTCTGCAACCTTCCTTCCTTCCCTCAACACTTCCCGACCTCATCCCTACTGATTTCCTGTGGTGAGGATTGAAAAGAACCTTCCATACCCTCTACCAGAGCCCATGTAACTCTATGGGAGAAGAAGAAAATAGCCCAAATGTTTGCCTTTCCTGCTTCCTCTATCTTCAGGAAATCACCTGATCCACTTTCCTCATCTTCTCTTGGCATATGAATGGTATGATGAAAACCAAACCTCTTAAAACACACACACACACACACACACACACACACACACACACACACACACACAGACCTAAAATTTAATAAAATCTGCAGCTTCAAATTTTCTGTTGCCCCAAGCTGCTAGATCTTGTAAGTAACCAAGGGAATGGAGAAAGGATCAATAAATAAATGTGCTTGACACTAAATCTCATCTCTATATGGAAAGTTCTCTCGTTCTCTCTCTCTCTCTCTCTCTCTCTCTCTCTCTCTCTCTCTCTCTCTCTCTCTCTCTCTGTGTGTGTGTACACACGCACACACACACGCATGCTCACATTATTTCAATAGTTTTGAGTCTCATGATGATTGTGGGATAAGGTGTGAAAATCTGTAGACCATTGTAAGTTGGAAGAACTCTTTAAAAAACTAATACTACTTCTCCTATGGCTAAGAATTATGAATGCTGATCTAGCAGTCGCTCCCCATCTTAGACTTAAAAGCCATATTAAAAACAAACTAGGTTTCATTACTATGATTAAATATCTGTTGAAATTTCAAGGATTGGGCTTTAACTACAAATGGTTCTGTATTGCATGTTCCAAGAATGACAATCATGTCTTGGTTAAAAAAAAAAAAAAAAGGTTGTTTATAACCATCTTTCAAACCTACCTTTAGTTCAAAAGGTTATATGACCACCTATGACTACCTTGTTATGCCCACGTTGCAATCATGTCTTTGTTTCAGGAGGTCATTAGGACCAATTGTTAATGCTTATGCTCCTGTAACCCTGCCTATTTTGCCCACTAAATTCTCCATTTGGAACCCCCCTAAGCCTTGTCTTCCTCACATCCAATGCTGAACTCTTAAACTCTGCCTTAGGGAGAGGCAGCCCATGCATATAAATAAAAAGCTTACTTTAATTAATTTGGCTATGATGATTTGGGAAAGCGATCTGTCTCCTCCCATCTTTGTTTGGGGTTAACAAAACATATCTTCTGGTTTTGAGTCATAGCTCTACCATTTAGTAGTAAGGGCTTTTGAATTCTAAGCTTTTACTTGAAAACGTAGGACAAATTAGTAAGTAGCTACTTTAAAGAGTTGCTAAAAGGATTAAACCACACACACACACACACACACACACACACACACATACACACACACACACACACCGAGTTCTATAATATCTGGCACATTTTAGGTACCTGATATTCTTTGAAGTTATAAATGGATATGTAATGGTCAAAATGACTCCATAAAGTATGAATGTTCTGAGACATCTCCTTAGCAGACCATGGGTCACTTGTGATGCTAGAGACACTGCCCAGAAATCTCACATGTTGTTAACAGCTTGTTTCTACAGGTAAACAAAAAGCCCATTTTCTTAATTGTCACTGAAATAATGATGTGTATATAATCATTCCAACACCAAGTGTGAATCAAAATGCTGTATCATAAACATGATTGCTCTTATTAAAAAAAAAAAAATAGCCATGTTGGTAAAGGGCAGGCCTGGTTAATGAATGGACTAGCAAAACTGTTATCACTGAGGACTGTCTTAGATACTTTGCTATTGCTGTGATAAAACAGCATGACCAAAGCAACTTATTGAAGAAAGTTTTGGGGGCTTACAATTTTGGAAGATTAAAGTCTATGACCACAAAGGCAAGGAACATGGCCAGCAGGAGACAGGCAAGCACGGCACTGAAGCAGTATCTGAGGACTTATATTTTGATCTATAAGTACTAGAGCTAACTGGGAATGGCATGTACTTTTGAAACTTCAGAGTTCACCTCCAGTGGCATACCTTCTTCAACAAAGTCATACCCATTAATCCTTCCCAAACAGTTCCATCAACTGGGGACCAAGTATTCAAACATGTGAGCCTATGGGGGCCTCTCTCATTCAAACCCTTACACGGACACAGCAGAGGCAAGCTTATGTCTAACATTCCCAACAAAGAAATCTCAAAAACCAATTTATCTCCATAAAGAAAAGATTTATGCTCATGAAGAAAAGTTCTCATCTTGCTTCCCTATTAACCAGCTACATGTTTGGAATCTTCCAGTGTTCTGTAACTTAGCTGCAAGTTGTTCTCAACACAGACTCAAATTTCAAGACCGACTCATTTACCCCTCAACCTTAATGACCTTTGATGGGAGAGAGGTAGGATGTCCTTAACTCTTCCAGGCCATCATGATGTTTAAAGAGTCTTTAAGCCACTGCTAACTGATGGGAGATGTCATTCTGTAAATATGTTTCTCATACTGGTTAATGAATAAAGCACTGTTGGCCAATAGGAAAGCAAGACAGGCAGAACTAGGGGACAAGGAGGAAAGAGGAAGTAGTAAGGGGGAGTCAGCATGGGGAGACCGGAGAGAACAGAGGTCCTGCCCCACTCTCTGGTAAGATGAGACCATGTGGAAATACTTAGATTAATAGAAATGGGTTAATACTTAAGACAGAGCTAGCTGATAAGAAAGTAGTACCTAGCCAACAGCATTATATCTAATACGGGGTCTCTGTGTGTTATTTGGGGCAGGCATGGCGGTGGGCCCAGGCCTGGGGGACCAGACTGGCTGCAGGAAAAAACTACTCATAACAGCTAACCCTCTCTCATTCTGATGAAATGTCAGCTGAAGCTTGACAGTAGGGGGAGAGCTGCACTGGAACGGTGGTTGTGCTAGTAGTGGAAAAAATGCACGCTAATCTTCAAGACCCCATTCTGGCACACATAAAAGGCCTCTTTTAACAAAGGTTTCCACAGTGGTTAAGAGGATACATGATAAAATTCACTCTAGGAATGGTATGATTATTTGTTAGATACTGAGCCAACATTTTTACACTTGGTTTTACAATGAAGAAAATGAAGAACAGAGTAAGAAAAGTATCATCTCAAGGTCCTAGAGCAAGCACAACTGCAACTACAATCAAGGCCCATCCCTTGTTTTTAACTCTATGGGGGGGGGGCGCGGCGGGGACGGGACGACGACACTGGGGGGGGTGAGGACGGGGACGGACGGATGTACTCAATGATGGCTAGGCAATCTATTATAAATATCTCAGCATCTACCCCACTAGTTTCCACCTGATGCCTCAATGCTAAAGATTTTCCAAAGCCCTGGCTGACTTAAAACTCCACTGTGTTTACAACTGCTAGAAAACTTCCTCATGTCATGGAGAATTCCCAATAGCCTTGTCAAAAGGGGGTGGAAGGGCAGCTAGGTTTTTTCCCTTTTCAGTTTTTACAATTACAGTTTGTCTCAACTTTCCTGTTATAACCATGCTTCCAGCAAACAGCCAAGCAAAAGACCTGCCACCAAGGCACAAGAGCAGAATTACTCAGGACACTTAGAACAGAGTCCCTTTAGGTCAATTTCAGTTCTGTCCATCCAGGTCAGAAGCACTAGACTGCTTTTTATTCACTTCCACAGTAGTGCTTTTAAGCGTTTGGCTCTTTTTCTTTCTTCCCTTCTGGAAAATGGAATCTAAATTAAGCTCAGATGGTGTGCCTTGGTCTATCTCGAGGAACTAGTGAAGGCAGTCTAAAAAGCCTACTTTGTCCTTGCAGCCTTCGTGGGGCTTAAGGGCTCTACATAGCTTAAGTACATTGTAAATGCCAGTCTCTCTCACTTGAGCTTCTTGGAGAATGATTGTAGTCTTCATCCACCCAGTGTTCAGTAGCACTTAGCTCACATGTTCCTGGTAGCATACCCCTCATTTAGCTGCTGAGGTGAAAGGTGGAGAAGGTGGACTTTCAAGCCAGAAACCACATCTAACAGAAAATAAGACCTTCCCCTAGTGTTATTGAGCTGTCTGTTTGGCACACCCTTACGGAAGGTGGTACAAGATGCTAGCATTACCTACATAAGAGTATGACCAAGAACCCTGACCAGGTTTATCTCCTCAATTGAGTGCCCTCAACAAAGCTATTTAATCTCACAATCCATTGTTTTAATGATCTGGGGAATAAAGAGTCATCAAATCATTCACTCTTTCAGTCAAAATATTTATTGAGCATCTGCACTATATTAAGCACTGTAACAGGTGCTTATTTATAGCACCAAGAAAGACAGACAAGGTTTGGCTCTCATAGGGTATAATTTTCATAAGCAAACTAATTGTACTGAGCAGAAAGTACTATGAAGAAAATGAAGCAAGATGATAGGTTAAAAAAAATTATGGGTGCTGTGGCAGGGCCATTCGGGAAAGTGAAAACATGAGGATACCCCTTACAACTGAGTTAAGTATTAAATGAATAACGAATAGAAAGTGCTTAACATACTTTCTAAAAATTAGTACTCAGCCACATCCAAATGTTTTTATATCACTTCTATACTTGTCTTTTTCATCTCACAGTAGCTGAACCCCTACTCAGTGCAAATAAATGACCCAGTGATGGAATACAGTAAGAACATCACAGTGTGCAAAAATGAGGGTAATCTGCACACTATGAGAAGAATAACAAAATTAGGTGACTCACTTCTAACAAACAAGAAATGGTTTTATCACTCATCACTGACAGATGGATTAGTACTTTCCAGGAAGACAACAGGATCAGGAGGAAGGCATGCCAGGTGGAGGGAACAGCTTGAATAAACTTGGGAAGATGTGAAACGGTTTAGCGTGGTCAGAGGGCTGTGACAACTCCAGAATAGCCAGAATAAAGCACGGGAGAGTAGGCTGAAAGTGACTCATCAGCAGCTCCAATGCTTCTTTGTATGGGTCATGCCTGAAGTGTCTGCTAAGAAGATGGGGGCTGTAGATGGGCAATAATAGAAGACGAGAAGGGTGTCAGAGCTCCATATGGCGTCTACCACACTGCCAGCACTTCAAAATGTGAACAAGAACAATGTTTAAAATATTCAGGCTGTGTTCTGTGCAACATTCCCTCAAGACAACACAAACAGATGTTTCAGGTTGGGGGGGGGGAGAAAAATACCCAGTGATAACTCAATATAAAGTCTGTGTGGGGAAGGTAGGCGGGCATCAGGCTGCAGAAATATGACTACACTATCACTACAGGTCTGAGACTCAGCATGGAAGAGTGTCAAGAGCTAATGTACTAATGCTGGGGTCTGAAGTGACACTTGCTTCTAAGCAGAACCTGGGGTTTCCTTTTTGCCAATGCCAAACTAACTTGCCTGTTCTAAGGCCTATGCCAGGGACAGTAAGAAAATTCTCTAAACGTGGAAAGGAGAAATTGTGGAAACATAAGTGTTTTCTGCCAATAAGCCAGAGGTCCCTGTGAAACACCTTGCCCAGGATTCTGAGATGTTTTTATATCAGGGGTCCCTTTTCTACTGCCTGATCTCTACTCACATATCTCCCTTCTTGCAGCAGATATGTTTATTATATGTTTCCCAGGCAATGGAAAAGATGGAATAAAAGTTCTCCCCACCTGTATCCTACTTGAATATTCAAGAAGCAGAGTAGATGACAATGGGCATAGACTCAGCAGGATCTGTCCTACCAGGAGGCAGGTTCCTAAGACAGGTTCCTGTAGTCATCTAGAAAGATGACTATACCATTTATTTTCAGCTACTCTTACCAGAGGCTCTTTCTAGATTGTAGTTCAGTGTTATCAGATGAGAGACAACACTAGTTTGGTCATTACTACAAGACCTCAGAACTCATGACAACATCAAACAGGGGGAGAGGGAGGAGTGAGTAGAGACAATACAGGGAACTAACTGAACACGGTAGACTTCCATCTTCTGCATTTCTTCTAGTTTAAACTGAACAAAGCCTATTGCTCTGATCTCAAAGTGTGCTGTATACTGGAGGCAGTAACAAAGATACTGAACATGAGATCATGTGAGAAACATACAAAGTGTTCATTACATTTAATGAGCCCCAGAGGCCATTAAGTGAAAAATCCCTATAAAAGCTGTTCTTCATTCTGAAGTCCTATACTTAGAACTTTTCTTCTGCTTGAAACTGTAGACTTGAAAGTTGCCCATGGGACTAATAGAACCCAGCTGGGCATAGATGACTTACTGGATTAGCCAGTTATAACCACTGAGATGGTGGGATGAAGGTGGATGGTTAGGGTTTACTGGAAAGAAAATCCTCATCTTTTAAGGGGAATAGGATCAGTGTGTGAGAACAGTGTGCTAAAACATTTAAGTGAGGATCATTAAAGACATATTTGTTCTCCTCTCACTTCTTTCTGAAGCCTGTTCTGTGACATTGAAATATTATAATTCTATCACTTTAGACTCTATGGAGACAGATCTATTTACAAAGCACTTATTCTCTTTTGGCCCTACTAGACAGAAAACAGTGAAAATACCCAAAAGAACACCAGGACAATAATACCCCCAGGAAAGTCTAAGCACCCACCAAGGGTGACCAGTTGACAGTCATCTGTCAATAATCTGAATGATAGGTTTCCCTGCTGTCAAAACTTGCAATCCTGCCTTTCGAACTGAAGAGGACCAGCAACCATGCCTCAGAGAAACAAAGGTCTCAAGTCGATCCTTCCACTTAGTAACTCTCCCTGGCCTCAGTTTTCTTGCTTGTGGTTAGTGAATCCTAGGTTCTTTATGGATGTAAAGCATAAGAAACACTGGTAAATGGCCAATGTTTTCATGAAATGAAGAGGACATTGTCTGCCTACAGTATAGATTTCTACTGTATACTGCTTTGTGCCCTCCATTCTTAAAAAGGATTAGAAGCATTTTGAAGTTCTGACGTTCTGAGCCCCAATCTAACTTGTTTAATATAGAAACAACTATTAACATAGCTACCACTTTCAGATTAATTGTTTTTAAAAACTCTGAGGTTTACAACAACTTTCTCTCATTCAATAATACTATAGTTGAAAAAAAATGAGGTTTTTTTTTTCATAGCTAAAAAACAAACAAGACATAAGAACTGTAGTCAAATCACAGAGGACTGGGTTTAAGAAACGGTCACATTTTCTGTGTGACCAGCTCTCTCCCATTTGGTGCAATCTCTTTAGAGCTGAAGTATGGCTTTGCAGAATCTAGAAACTGTACTATATACATAGATGGGCAGGGGCATTAAACATTTAGAAGGCCAAAGTCCTGTAGGATAAATTGATGCAAAAAAGCTTTGCTCTAGTTTACAGTACCTGAAGGTAGATTTGTTAGGACCTCATTAAAGGTAGATTTGTTAGGACCTCATTAAATGGGCAGCTGAACAGAAGCAGGGTTCAGGCTGCTCTTCAGGCTTGCCCAACAGTTTATTTGAGCAGAAAGCAGTGAGATGAGGGAGAATCAGGCTAGTAACAAACTATCCCTGCTCTTACCTATAATGGGTGAGGTGTGAGCCTAATAGGCACACACAAAACACAAGTTCCCTTTGGAGGAGTTTCAGTGTTCCTAAAATTCTAACACACTTGGTCTGGTGGTAAACTGTCCTTGCCTCCTGAAGAACACAGAATGTTCACAGAAACTAGAAGCAAGTGCTGCAAGCAGCAGCTTCCTCTGCATCTTCATCTTCATTCCCCTTTACAAAGGCTTTGTAGGCTGAAGAAAGACTAACTCCGCCCACTGCAAAAATAAAATGGGCTTCACATCACTGTCCCTGAGGAACTGTGAGCAGTGTGGCAGACTGCCCAGACCCATGTCTCAAATGTTTCTGTCCTCTTGATGTTTCCTCCTACAGATATAACAGGCAGTGCTACTATTTGAACCCATACATGGAATCAGAGATACTATTTAGTGATTTATTTGCATTTTAGCTAGCCCCTTAAAACCAGGCATTTGATTCTACAAAATTTTGTATAAAATCTAAACTTTTAGCACAAGAAAAGTATTAGTAGTTTTCTAGCATGAAGGGGTGGAAAATCTTTAAGGTTACTGCTTGTGTTTCATCTAGGCTTGTAGTTCTGGAATGACAAGCAGGCAAACTAGTTCTTTCTGGTAGTGACAAGAGTCATGTGATACACTGTGTAAGAACAAACCTTGAGAGACCCAGAGAGGAAAAGCACTCCCCATGTAACAAAAAAAAGGATACATTGGAAGTTTCATAATGTATTTTTTGACAGATTTTCAGCTATAAAATTCTGGTGAGATATACTATTACTTAAAGATATAAAGAATATTTTTTACTTTCATTAAGCCAATTTATAGAAAAGGTCTTGGCCTTTTTCTTCTCCTCCCTACCCATTCCCCTTTTGGGGGCATGTGTTGTTGGAGGCAAAAGAACATTTTTTTCTGAACCCTTAACACATATGTCTTCAGTATATACTGATAAACATACATATATACATGAACACATTCTTAGTTTAGTTTATAATCACTATTCTGTCTTGACTTTACTTTGTAGATAGTAAGTCAGTGATCTTAAACTAAATAGCCAAGTTTTATTGGGGGCATTCCAAGATAGTTACAAGATTTAGCTGTTATAATATAAACAAGTACTATTCCCAAGGATACTGTAAGAGTCTGTGAACTAGGAGACCTCTTACACTTTAATTTCTGCAACTTAGGAATGATAACTCACAATACTGGCTTTTGCAAACTTTTTCCAGGTACTCCTTAACTCCCAAGCCTCAGAAACAGTATATATGATAAACTGTACATACATGTGCATCTCACACAATGCATCGCTGTAGACAGGCTGTCTATAGCATCATGGCTGTAGATATACTATGCAAACGAGGGAGGTCACTTCTTGGATAACAGAGGACTATATTCCCCTCTCAACAAAGGACCCAGAGCTTTTTAGTCCATACTCATTCTTTAATGTATGTTCCCATTATTACCATAAAGATCATTTCACATAACTACTCCCAATCCCCACATATTCTGCTTCTAAGTGGGTTTCTGTGTCACTAGCCACCCTCAACACTAAAGGTTATTTCAATATACAGCTGATGGACAGGGTGATGGCAGGTCCTGAACATAACAGCATCCTTTGCTGGCTAAGATCTTGGAGACTCCCTTTTCTTTTTCTGACAAAATCTGAGCAGCTCAAACATGCATTCACAAAGAAATCTGCTTGTATAGGTTTGCCAATATGCACAGCAAATAATCTTCAATGTGCCCTTCCAGGAAAGATCTAGACTTTCACTTCAGGCACACAATTCATTCTGACCAACCATTCTATCTACTGCATGAATGCAAGAACATATGCGCACATACATACAGGGAGCCTCTCATTTCCTCTGCAGTAATGGGAGCCTGGGCAATACTTTAAGCATTCATTTTCTAACGTAAATTAGAATGGAACATCAGAAACACCAGTGACATCTGCATGGAAACAAAATGTAGTCATTAGAGTTGGTGTTATTACAATGAAAGGAAATGCATTCATAATGGTAGAACATTTAAAATAATGTGTTACTAGATTCTATGTTCATAAAAACAATAATGAAGAAACAGGATAGGTCACATAAATTAAAAGGAGTAACAGGGGCACAGAGTGGCTTCAAAGGCTATGGACAATGTCAGCAACATGGCACAATAATAGATAAACAGGGATGAAATTTTGATAGTAAAAGGGCAGAAGAGGCTGGAAGAGCATCAGGCTCACACTGACAGAATCTGAATTCTGCCTCTGCTCCATCCTGTGATACTGGGCAAATTACATCAAAACTTGTCTATATCTCTATTACTCATATATATATGAGCTGAATCCTCTCCCACCAGCCCCAGCATAGTAAACACATTTATAGTTAATTGTATCTTTTGTTCTTGTTATTACTAAATAAGTGTATGACACTGATTTCAGCCAAATAAAGTGAAACTAACAAGTCTTTCCTTTCCAACACACAATTTTATAATAAGCAGCAAATGTCTGTCAGATATTAGATACTAACTGACTTGGTAGCTGTTCCCAGCCCATTCCACTCCAGAATATTTGCATCAATGTCCTATACTGCAGTTAGCATTGGCTGTATAATCTTGCTACAATGTGTACTACAAAATAAATAAAAACAAATAAATAAAAAAATCTGCTTTGATGGTAGGTTTATAAAGTATGATCTTGGTTAAGTGTTTACTTCCCTGATTAACAGAGACATGATCCTTTCATCATGTGTGGACAAGGATATATTACCTTAAACTGCAGCCTCTTTTCAGTCATAAGGAATCCTAGGATCTGCTGATGACTCTGTGAGTAAAAGTGCAAGATGCCAATCATGACCACCTAAGTTTGATCTTCAGGACCCACATGGTGTAAAGAAAGAGACAACTCTTGCAAACTGCCTCTGATAAGACCCAAAGCAGTGTTGACATCATGAGCCACTGAATCAAATTCATTTTCCTTTGTATGTATTCTGTGAAACAAAGAAAACTTTATTTCCTTAAACTACTGACACCTGAGTTTTGTGTTGCTCAAAGCTGAACACAATTGTAACTGATATAATGTGGAAGTACTCAGGGGAATCAAAAGGCATATACTTGAGGACAGCTTTTCTTTGCCAAGGTTTTCCTTCCCTTGGTTCCAAATCACTAACTTTTACACACACACACACACACACACACACACACACACACTCAAAACACATGTGCAAGTCTCAGGTTTTATTCTTCAGCTTTTTTTTTTTTTTTTTTGAGACAGGGTCTCTCACTGGTCTGGAGGTCAGCATGTATAAGATATGCTGGATGGTCCATGAGCTCAAGGGAATCTTCAGGTCTCTACTTCTCCAGAGCTGGGGTTAATAATGCACTGCTGCATCTGGCATTTCTACATGGGGCCTGGACATCAAATTTGGGTCTTCCTGAAGGCAAATATTTTATCAACTGAGTCACCTTACTACCCCTATTTATACTGTATTTAACCTAATTTTTAGAACTCCAATTTAATAATGTTGTGTTACAAAGTCGCCTGAATTTTAAAAACACTAGAAATAGTTTCTTTATCCTGCCTCTGGATTGAAAAAAACATAGGTGAAGGATGTCCTGTTGTTTTTGCGTTATTCCACTTTTCAGGCTTGACTTCATAGCATCCTTTATTCGTGTTTCCTACATTATATTATTCCATATATTTAACCTACTCTTATTTTTTTTTTCCTTTGCTTCTGTGGATTTTCTTTTCTTTTTTTTATTTAATTTTATATAACAAAGTCCAATTAAATGAAAACAAACATTTATACACAATATTTGGGAATTTGGGCGTCGTTCTTTCCAAACTACTTCCTGCTGGTAAGGGGCGCTGTCTTGGGAGATTCGAAGAAGATTCAGATATCCTAGCTGTAGTCTGTAGGGCTGTTTTGTCCAGCTGTTTTGAATGTAGGATCAGCTTGTACTCTGTTTCAGGCTAACCTACTCTTATTTACACAAAACAGTTTTATTTTCTTCTTTGCTATTTAAAGATATTTGTTTTCCTTCTTTCTTGGGAATATCGTATTTGGCACCAAAACAGATGTTCAATCATTAAGCAGTTCCCTTCTGAGATATCCAAGTTCCATATTGGTGACCACAGTTCTGGAGGCTTCCTGTTGCATAGAGTCCTGACCATTCCTGCTTCAGCGCACAGCAATTTAGGCTGTACCTAAAGTATCAAGTTCTCTGCCAGAAAACAATGCAAACTTTCATGCCCTCACTCTCTTATAAACCAGCTCATATCTAAGGACTCATACAGATTGCTTCCTTCTTAAAGAAAGATTATTAGCTTTCCTTCCACACCAAATAATGTAACACAGATTTGCATGCACAATGACACACTGGCCAATGGTGAACCATTATGTATGCAGGTGGCCCCATTATACTGCTTAATGATGACACAGCTGTTTAAAAGTACATTCTATATGTTCACACAATAACAACACATTTCTCAGAATAGCTTTCTGTTGCTGATGTATGCCTGTACTGTAATTCAGATGATAGATCACAAACATGCTCCATAGTTATTAGACATATGGCATCAAAAAAGGAAAGAAAAGAGAGGAAAACAAAGGGTTGGAAAGAAAGGAAGAGGGAGAAAGGAAGAGAAAGGAAAAAAGAAAGAAGAGAGGGAGGGACGAACAGAGGGGGGAGGAAGAAAGGAGGGAGGGAGAGGAAGATAGCTATATGCTACAGGCAGTGAGGTAGGCTTTGGGGGGGGCTTTGTGGTGTTGAGGAAAAAGCAAAAGTTCTGGTCCACAAAATCCATGGAAGCTAGACTAGATCCCTTCATCTCACAGAACTTTAGTTTCACAATTTATATGCAAAATTGATTCAGTGGATGAGTATACAATGATACAAAACAGGGATGGCAGTTAGCCAATTATATTCCCCAAGGCTGTAAAAGAAGGAAGCAGTTCAGGAATCCCAGGAAAGTGGTCTAATATTTTCCCTATTTCAACAGACCCCTGGGCAACTGTCTTGATTCTTTAGCAGTGGTTCTCAACCTTCCTAATACCGCGATACCCAACCATAATATTATTTTGTTGCTACTTCATTAGTGTAAATTTGCTACTGTTGTAAATAATAATGTAAATATATGACATGCAGGATATCTGATATATGACCTCCAAAGGGGTTGAGACCCACAGGTTGAGAACTACTGCTTTAGGGAAATAATCTCAAGTTGCTACATCATGAAGTTGAACCCACACGCCAGTTTGTTTTTTTTTTTGTTTTTTTTTTTTTTAAAGTATTGAGAACATTCTCAAAACACTGCATATGAGTCTACCCTAAAGAACAGGAGATTTATGTCTTGCTTCTCGCCTGACGTTAACTTATTTTAAATGGCTACTGCATCCCAAAGAAATAAGGGCACAATTCCATTTTACAGAACTTTGGGTGTTGATGCTTCCAGAAACACACAAACCCTTAGGTTTTATCAAACTAGTACATTCAAAGCCACAAGGGCTGCCAGAGAGAATACTTGTCACAGTTGTTTGAAAAAAACCAACACCTTATATTCACTTCATTTTGTTGATTCATTTGTTCATCAGTAAGCACTGTGTAAGTACCAAGTCTTTATTTAGTCCTATTGATAAGTGTTACCAAATACTGGGCAGTTATTAAATGATAGTCATTATTACCTAGTCCTGTATGTTATTCATTCTCACTTTATACCATAATCACTATGAATAGCTCCAGTTTACAGACAAGAGATCTGAAGCTGGGTTTACATAAACTTCTTTTTTGCAATGTACTGAATTTTTTATTGCTAGCTGCATGGTTAAAATTTGTAAATATGACAACACTATCTTCTGTCTTCTATTTAACGAGTATTGAGCTAATCTCTGAGTCTTGAAGACTGGCCTCAAATTTGCAATTTTTTGGCCTCTTCTTTCTCAAGTGCTGTACTTATAGGCATGCTCCACCACACGCAACTTAATTACCCCTTTGTAATGCCAAACTCTATACTGTTAATGACCACTTTCTAGCAAGTAGGTTCCAAACATGCACTTGGTACCTATCAGGGCACTAGATATTTTCTTAAAGTAAAAATAATCAAGGCTAGACGATAACATTTCTTAGTGTGGGAGATATATCTTACTTATTATGTTTCCAGTCTCCTACACATGCCAACAGTATTTTTTGAGTTACTTGATGAGAATATGATTCTTGTCCTAAAAGACAGCAGGATAAAAAGAAGACAAGCTTCTATGAATAACGTAACATTTAAAAAAGGACCAAGGCACAAAACTACAGAGGGTCAGTGAGTGCAGAAGGAAGGAGTACAGCCAGAGAAATGGCCATTACTCAGTAGCCAGAGGAGGTTAGAATTAGCCTCAGCATCATACACTCAAAACGATTTCCAGGCATGGCAGGTAGAACAAGTAAATGAACTAACTGGGTGTAGAAAGGCTGTGGTACACTGAAAAGCACACTGGTATATTCGTAACAGCTCAGCTCTAGCTGGCCACTCTCATAGAGAAATACTCACACCTGGATTTTAAATACTGATCCAAAATTTTAAAAGTACTCAAAGCAGACAAAACATTCCTTTATGACAGATTTGACTGATGACTTAACAGTTTGCAGTCTTAAAGTTCAATTACTAGTTCATAATCTTTAAAAGATATTTTAATGTGTATGTGTGTATACAAACAGACATGGTATGTCAGGTGTCCTGGAGCTGGAGGTATTGGTTGTCAGCTGACTAATGTTAAGTGCAGGGGACAGAACTATGATCCTCTGCAAGAGTGGCAAGTACAACTCTTAAGCCCCTACTTCATAATCCTTTCATATTCATGGGCCTTTATTTACCCTCAATGGACTTCAGATTCTGAAATTCTTAGCTTTTGTGTTTTTAGTTTTTTTGTTTGTTTTGGAAGAAGACAAGTTTATTTAGCACACTGCAAAAAAGAGCAATGGGTCCGACAGTAACAAGTTTTAATCTTCTAACAAAAGTATTTCAAGTAGGTCATTGGTTTCCCTAAAAGAATTTAACAGCTGGGTATGGTGGTGCACATCTTTAATCTCAGCACTTGGGAGGCAGAAGCAGTTGGATCTCTGAGTTTCAGGCCAGCATAGTCTACAAAGAGTTCCATAACAGCCAGAGCTACATAGAGAAACCCTGTTTCGAAAAAACCACACCTCCATCCCTACCTGCCCCCACCCCCCCAAAAAAAGAATTGAATACACTAGAAAAAATTATTTACTCTATCCTAAACAAAGTTGGCATTTATATTAACAAGTATAAACTTGTTAAAGATTAATGTTAAGAATTTTCCACTAAAGCTTCATAGATGACTGAAAATTCACAACAGATTTTATTTCTATCTTGGAATGTGAAAATCAGAATTACTGAAATAAGCAAGTGGGCTCCATGATTTGATAGAGGTATAGTAGGAAACATGGTATTTATACTCTATGAGAACAGTTTCAATCGTAGCCTTTACTAACTGGTGACTGTTCTAGTTTGATTCCTATTGCTATGAATAAAAAACATGACCAAAAGTAACATGTGTATGGTTGTGTGTGCTGGGGAGGGCCCCACCTTAGACTTCCAGGTCACAGTCCATCATTGTGGGAAGTCAGTGCAGGAACTCAGGCAGGAGCCAAAGCAGAAATCACTGGTGGTTTCTACTGGCTCACACAGCCTCTGGGTTTGGCTCAGCTAAATTTTTTTTTTTTTTTTTTTTTTTTTTTTTAATATAGTCCAGGCCACCTGCCTAGGAACGTACTACCCACAGTGAGCTAGACCCTCCTGCATTAATTAGCAATCAAGAAAATGCCACACAGATATGCCCACTGGCTAATCTGATGGAGGCAATTATTCAATGGAGGTTCCATTTTCTCAGGTGTGTCAAGTTGACATCCAAGATTAGCCATCACAGTGAATGTCAATGAATTATGCAGTTGCTGAAGTAATTTCACCTATATTACAGGACTTTCCTGCTTAGTAAATGAAATCACGGAGACATGCTACTTCGAAGGGTGCCTGTCACTGAGTCAGGATATTAACTAGTAATATTTCTTTAGTTCTGTTCTGTGCCTACACTCAAAGCTCGAATCCATGGTAATCCTCAGTGCTGCTTTTCTGTGCTGGGGGAGAATTAAGGAAGCAGGTTTGAGGTGGGACCAGTTCTGTCTTTTTTACTTCCCCGTGTTTATATTGTTTCTCAATTGCAAATGAAATCTCTGACTGGGGAGGCAGCCTCTTATGATGACAAGTCTTCTCTTTGCTCCTATCCATATTCAAGTAAATATTATCGTCAGTTAAATCACATTTGTGATCTGTGCTCTTTTCCTCTCATCATAACTGAAAGCAGCACCTTGATAAACTGTTTAATATTATTATCATTAAAATAGTTCTGGCTTGTGAATAAAATGAAGACTCCTCTATGATACAAGAACCATGATGATATGGAACACACACTGCCTTCTGTTACATCTTTAGTCAAAGTAGTCCAAGGGGTGGTGACAGCTTGAGTCAGAGCCGGAGAACTAGAAACTTGGTGTGAGCCTTTCAAAACCATGCTTTATTAGGCCAGCAAATATCAGAGTTATTTCTTAGCAGCTTCTGTTGATAGACCCAAAAAGTCAGAAAACAATGTTTCTCTCTCTAACATAGTTTACTAACAGTTAAATTCTTATACACTGCTTTAGTATTCCCCAAGTCATCTGACTTGATTTATCTTAAATCCCTCTTAAGTCTCACAATACCACTGAGGCATGAATCAGTCCTGTTTTATATATTAGGGGATTTAGAATATATTCGAATATATTAGAAACAGGGACTTTTTCCTGTCATTGAAGGAATAAAAGTATAAACTTATTCCTTTTTCCCCTCATAATTCACTTTTTCCCTCATAAACCTGACCTGTAAGAGGCAACAGTAAACAAGAAAATAAAGAAACCATATGCTACATTAATGGTCATTTCTCTGATTATCTGTGAAATGCTGGGTGTGCCCACCCCCAGGAATTTATTCTGGGATGGACACTGGATTCAGACAATTAGGGGGCTATTCTGTTATTTAGCTTTTGGAAAACAATATGAATTGGAAGAAAATCTAAACTTTCTCTAAACTGTGAACCTCTGACAGGCTCTGTATCACAGCATAGCAGAATATCATGCAATTTGCTACCCTCTCCCAATGCCCCAAACTATCTCAGGAGAGGCTCTAAATGTACACAACCCTCCTCCCCCATTTAATTACAGTGTCCTAAACTGTCTATGGCCGGTTAATACAGGAATAGTTAACTGAAACACAAATGGTTTTGCTGGGCTTCTCCTTTGAAGACAGTGGTAAGACAATGCTGAATCTAGTATCAACGAATTCCTGTGGAGCTGAGGTCAAAGAGATTCCTTGACAACTTGAAATTATAAGGGAAGAGAAGAAATGCAAGGAAACAGAAGGCTGTTCTGTTGGGAGGACAACAGAGTGGGGAGGAGAAGAAAGCAAACAAGGAAACTGAGAAAACTCTCTTGTTCTAACCAGTCTCCACTGTCCCTACCAAACACAAACACTTCTTTGTTGTGGAATATTAGTTTAAGGTGTGTTATACTCTTTTATGCTGCGATTGTTTGACTCTGTAAAACATCTGATTGTTCTAATAAAGAGCTGACTGGCCAATAGTTAAGCAAGAGAAATGATAGGCAGGGCTGGCACTGAGAGAATAAACAGGAGGACAAATATAGGGAGAAAAGTAAGGAGCAAGAAAAGGAGGACACTAGGGGCCAGCCATGGAGTAAAAATGAAAGATACATATATATGTAGTGGGATATTCACTTTGTCTCCTTCTGTGGCACTGACCACGCCCATTGGGGGGTGGAGCCATTGGCGGAAGTGACCTGTGGAAGGAGGTCGGAGGGGGGCCAGAAAAGGCTCTCTCTTTCTGGCGTGACTCGGACAGGAGAGGATCGGGTTGAATTTCCTGGTGTTCATCTGTCTAGGTTGTAAGTTATTTCTCCCTGAATAAACATCTATTCGGCCTATTTGTTTATCCTGATCCTTATTTACCGCAATATATATACATATCACAGATGCAAACTATAGTTAAAGAGAAGCAGGATAATTTAAGTTAGAAAAGCTGGCTAGAAACAAGCCAAGCTAAGGCTAGGCATTCATAAGTAAGATTTAAGTCTCTGAGTATTTACCTGGGAGCTGGGTGGCGGCCCCAAAGAGTGAAAAACAAAAGCAAACAAAAAACCAAACAAACAAACAAAAAACACAACTACACTTCTTTAATTGGACCCTGCCAATTGAGTAACACTTTCCCATATTCCCTACCTCACCCTGTGCTATCTGAACTAGCTTGGGCATGGAGTTCTGTTCCTTATTAAGTGGCTGCTAACATAACGATGAACAGGAGACATTAAAAAAAAAAAAAAAAAAAAAAAAAAAAAAAAACTGAAAGGGTAGATGATTAAAAAAAGAAACTAAGATTTTTATTTATCTCATTTGATCCTACAGGAAGTAGAGAAGAACAGATAACTTCAAGATTGAGCAGACATCTGTCTAAATTATGGCTGCTTAGAATGCACCACACTTATTTAGAGTCAGAAAGACAAACACTGGTGAACCTCTTTCCTTACATGGTAAAGCCTGATGCCAACAAAGGACTTCATATGTGCTTCTTCATTATGGACAATGGTTCCAATTTCCCTTGTAACTACCGTATAAACTATGACGCTTATACTCTACTTCCCATCAATCAATGTATGTTATTCATCAACATCAGTGAAATTTCCAAGATTCCCTTGGATGAACAGTTATTTTCACTGTTTCCTGCTTAACACAACTCTGGGTATGGGATCTGATACTGGTATATTGTACCATTTGGCTCAGTGAACTATGAGTGCCTCAAGAGTGGGGTCCATGTTTTTATTTCTATTACATCTTGCTCTGTCTCATGCTTGTGAAACAAAGAATTACTTTAGCTCTATTGCAGAAGGGAGATTCTGGAAAAGAAAAATTAAGGTTAAATTTCTTTTTCTGTAACAAAATCAACTAGGGTCAAACTACATATCTAAATGTCATTAACTATGTCAACTCTTTTAGGTTGTCATTATTAAAAAAAAAAGAAGTATCAATATGTTTCTATGGGGATTGATTTATTAAACCTTGCCTGAGGATTCAGAAAGCAAAGTCAGTTACAAGCCATAGAAGCCAGGCACATATCTCTAGCCAGAAGCTAGGAGGTGGTAGTACTAACCTTTAATCCTAGGACTCAGGATTAAGAGACAGATGGATCTCTGTGAGTCTAAGGTCACCCAGATCTATACAAGAGTGAATCAGTCTAAACGAGAATTATAGCTCACACCTTTAATCCCAGCACTAGAGGAGTATAGAAGACAGGAGCAAGTATTCAGCATGAGGTATTCGTTCTTTAGTCACACTCAGGAGAGGCATCAGTTTGAGAATTGATGAAGAGCTTGCACATGGATCATCCTTTCAGCCTGAGCTAGTGACCTGACCAGCTGCTTTGCTTTTCTGATATTCATCTTGAAGTTTGAATTCCAATATCAGTCTCTGGGTCTTTTAATTTTCGTGTTACGTTTCAGTATCGTGACAGGATTTAGGACCTGCCAGTTAAAACGTTACATTCCCAAATACTGGATAGGATGTGATTTAAAAAAAGAAAACAAAGAAAATGAACAAAGTAGTAAGATTGCTCTGTGGGTAAAGACACTGAGCTTGATCACATGATTTCATACCTGGGATCTACATAGTAGGAAGAAAGAACAGACTCCTACAAGTTGTCCTCTAACCTCCACACATGTGTGTGCCCAACCTCACCACATTAAGTAAATGTAATTAAAAAAACAAGCTAACAATACTACTACTCTCCTTCTAGGGAGCTCATAGTACATGGTAAATTTAATTTTGAAAAGTCAAAGTATTCATATGGCTGAAAAAGTACCAAACTCAGCATTTTAACTAAAATGGTCAGAATATGGTAATACAAAGATGGATTGAGTTCTTGGAAACACAATTCATAGGCCAAACAAACTCTAGGAGGTAACAACTGAGCTACGAAATTTACTTCCTATTATGTCAGGTTAAAACAAAGAAAAAAACCCAGTCTTCCTTTCTGGTAATTGCACTGTCCTACTGACTGCTGAGAAAGTTAAGAGGAAACCATTAAAAAGTGTGGTATAATGCTAAAAGACCTTACTTATTCACTATATTTTCCAATTCAAACAGGAAGGGGTGAAGCTTAAGGAGCTAAATGTAATCAAGGTACAGTCAACGGCAACCCAGTTAATAAAATACAATGACTACTCAGATAGTCTAGTATCTGAAGCTACAGTAGACACTTTTTGTCACCTCTCCCACTAGATAAAAGTCATCCCTAAATAACACGTGTGAAGTACTGATTCATTACTGAGAAGCTAAAACAAAATCTTACCTGGGTCTAACAGATACAATTTCTGCCTAATCTTTTTTACTGCAGTAGAAACAACAGCAAGGGAGGCAAACTTTGCTTGACTTATATGACTGCAAAACCAAAGATGCTATTCTATCTGTTTAATGCTGGGATTGTCAACAAACAGACCCTATACAATGAGGAAGGTCATCGCTGACCTCTCACTAATCAGAAGATGCTTCTTTTCTTGAGAAGCACCAAATAAAGGAGAAAGGAAAGACAGAAGCATGCCCTTCAGAAGGAGAAGGCTTGGCAGAAGCTTCTGACTCTGTAGAGATGTGGCAGTAGGGAAAAATAAGGTTTGTCTACAGACTTCCAGGATGACATTTGTGAAGATGTTATGATACTGTAAAGATACTGGTGGGAGCAAATAATGAGCCCAGGATAGCAAAAGACGCTGGAGAAATGTTGCATAGAAAACTACATTAATTCATATTTCCAAAGATCTGACCTTGGAAATGAACAAGTATTCTGTCTCCTTTTTAGCCCAGGAGAAAGTGAGGGAGAAAGCTGAGCAAAGTTGAAAAGGGAAGCCAAACACCAGTGTACTCAAACAAATGCAAAATGCAGCTGTCAATAACATCTTTTGTTTCCAAGCTAACCTTCCTTCCTAGTAGTACCACTCCTATTATAATGTCTATGATCTTCAGAATAAGGGAGGGGGGCAGAGGGAGGGAGGGAGGGAGGGAGGGAGGAAGGGAGGAAGCAGGGGAGAGGAAGGGAGATACAGACAGAGCAATGTTTAGGCTTACATCAAATTCGGGATTCTTATTTTCTAAATGTTTACACTTAGGCCTGAAGAATTTCAAGGACTTTCTTGAATTTACTTAACTGAATAATGCCAGCCAGGCTTATTCCTCAGGCCCATGCTCTTCAGTTAACTCCATCCTTCTTCTAACTGTTGCTGTAATGAGCAAGGTCACCATTTTCTAGGAAACAGTCATGGACTCCAGGGCCATGTGCCAAGAAGTGCTCCCTCATGGTAAACAGATCTACTACACACTGCAGAAAGAAAAGCAAAGGGCTCTAGTACTCCAGTACTCAAGAGCTTACATATTATACAGAGGGTGTGACACTTGCATAACACACATAGGGTGTGACACACCAGATAAGAAAAGAATAGAGATGAAAATGGGAAGCCAAAAAAATGAACTAAGAGGCAACAAAGTCCACCCTGAAGGAAAGATATGGAATGTGTGGGTAAAATGAATGATAGCAGAGCTCCAGAGTGAGAATCAGGCATCATGGTCATGGGCCACTGAGGAGTACTAGATCCACAATGATCTTTTTTGAGTCCGATAAGGAAACCAAGACTACTCTTTTCCCCTTTACATACAATGATTCCCCTTTATTTAAAAATAATATTATCATGCTTTTCTTTGAAACAACCACCAAAAATTAGTAAAACCCAATAAAAAGAAAAAGATTATCTCTAATACAAAGTCTTCACGGGTAAACTTCTTGGCACTCACTAGACACTCAGTAGATATCCAATGATTAAATTCTGTTGTAATTTTACTTAATACTACTATCAAAGTGATCTAATATTCTATTTCACTACTCACTACTTTGATAAAGAATTAATGCCTGTAATTAGACTCAGGTCAGGAAAAAAAGTTAAAATTCACTACATATTTATGAAATAATTTTTAACTTTCACAAACATTTATTACCATAAAATTTTGTGAGAAAATGGAACAATACAAAATTTGAATAGTTCACATGTATAAAAGGATAATGGTAGACACCAACTTATTAAAGTATTATGGTCTTACACTCCACTATATATAACTTTAACATGGCTTAAAAGCAGTATTATAGATTATCAGAATGTATGGTAGTGAAAATTTTTCAACTAAGTTAATTTTTTACTTAATTATTTACAATCTTAGAAATAAGTAAAAACATCACACATCAAGATGAAGCAAACTATACAACTCAATGAACTAATACACAATTAAAATTGGCATATGAAACAGAAGCTGTGGAAGACATTAAATTTTATACTTCAGTAATGAATTCATTGTATGTATTTATCCTACATGTCTTTCTAGTTCTAATTCTGTCATGGATCTTTACTTGTTTGGAAAAAAAGGGGGGGGGGAACCCTACAGGATGAAGATACAGACATGCAGGCATAACACTTAGGCTTCAGAGCCACCATCTCCTTACTGAACCTCTTCTGCTACAATTGCACTACTGTTTCATTATCAGGCTATCTTCAGAAGCAGGTACCAACTCTCCCCCAATGTCTGTCTATTCAGTAACCCAAGAGGAGAGGTAGCAGAGGGTAAGGCTCTTCAAACAGTCCAGTCCTTCCACTTTAGAAAGAAACCAACCCTTTGTCCTCGTTTAGTGTAAACAACAGCACATTTATGATGGGGTCTTACTTGGGGAGAGAACTTCATTGCTGCAAAATCTATTCTGTCAATATCACACCACCTACTGAAGCCAGAACTTGCACCACATTATCATCAGTTTCTACTGAGAAAGAATGTTTCTGAACAAGTACCCACATCAGTCAAAGAATAAGCAGGTGGCTTCTTAGATAAGGTATGAGGAAAGGGGAGACTGAATCCATTCATGCCACCACAGAAGATGGTAAAGGGCTTCAGTGTCTGAAGTAAGTTCTGGTAACATGGGGGCACATAGAGCTTACAACAGGAGGGGCAGTTTCTTCAAGTTAGTTTGGTAGCTACATGAGCTCATAGCTTTCTTTCCAAAGGGCAACAGGACAGTTCTGATTTGAATAATGGTAGTGTTATTTGTTTATGTAAGCACAATTTAGAATTTTCCTGAGCAAAACAAAGAACATACTTTCCTATCATCATTGGCAGTCCTGCCTAAATGAACTCTAGATGCTTTAATATACTTGGATTTTAGCAATAATTATGATGCATAAAGCATTTCTGCCAACCATTTGGATACCAACCATATGGTAGAGGCAGTTGTTCTTGAGGCCTGACTCTAAGGATGAATGTAGACGCGGAGCTTTGATTCTCACACTTGTCTGGGCAGAACCTCTTGCTGTTTCTGGGAGTACTGAGCAGAAGACACAGAAGAAATAGATTTGGGCGATTTTCCCTCACATTGCTTTCTAAAGGGAGTACAGGCTGAGTCACATCAAGTTTTTGTTGTTCCATGTCTAGAACATCTTACTATTTCCTTAAACCATTTAACTTCCTACCTCTGCTAGTACCTTGCTACCCAGTTTGTAGACAAAGAAAATCAAACTCAGTAATAACGGCTGAGGGGATATATTCTACATATGGTGACAGATTATAAACAAGTGACACATGGTAACAGAATAGAATCTTCCTATTCCAAACTTGCAAAGGTGCTTTTCATTCAAAACTTTAAAGAGTGGCTATTATGTTCTTTAGCACACTGGTGAAAAATCCAATTAAAAACAACAACAAAAACCAACCACAACTTTATGTCAAGTCCTTCCTGGCCAAGAAAGAAAACAATGAGTCAAATACAGAACACATTTGCATGTGGCAACAGGTCTTTCTATTGAAGAAGAGTAAGAAATGAATGTGAATTAAATTGTTCAGTGAGATAAGTGGCCAACATGAGGGTGAAGTGGTGGGCAGAGTGTCAGTTTGTGACTTTACAGCCCATTTCCCCTGGGTAATACCAAAGCAAAGCTGGGCATGCTATAACAATAATTAAAGAGATGCAAGCTAGTCTTAGCATCTGAAAAGTTTTCTCTACCTTGTATGTCAAGAATGGGATGAGAAATGGAGATGGAAGGGAGGGTGAGTAACAGTGACAACAGCAACAGAATTCTTAGAGAGAAACTATGTAGCCCAGACCAGGATGGAAACCTGGAGGTGGTTGAGGAGTCTTTGCATTTGATACATAATTGAATAAATCTGCCAGGGTTTGTCATTTAGGTAGATATGAGATGCAAATAAAACAGAGATGATGAGGACAACTTCTACCCTGAGTCAGGATGTTACTATTCTCTAAGAAAACAGAGTCAAGGATAAAAGCATTTGAGAAAGAGAGAAAAAAACAGAGTCACATTTTGAACAAACCCAGTTCCAAGAACAAAAGACATGCAATACAGAACAAGAAGTCTTCTCAACACTTGTAGCTCCAGCTGAGCAACCTTGGATAAGCCATTTTCATTCAATGTAACCACCTACCTAATACCCAGACAGCAAAACCACCTCTCAGGACTCACAGAACAAGAAAATGAGATGTTGTGGAGTATTAATTTAAAATGTGTTATATTTGTTTATGCTGTGGAGTACTTGTTTAATGATGCAAATGTGTGTTGCATTCTTTTATGTTGTATTTGTTTAACTCTAAAGCTGTTTTTCTTTGCCTGCCTAAAACACCTGACTGGTCTAATAAAGAGCTGAATAGCCAATAGTAAGGCAGGAGAGGGATAGATGGGGCTGCCAAGTACAGAGAATAAATAGAAGCAATATAGGCTCGGGAGAGAGGGAGGACTGACAAAAGGAGAGGGGACACTAGGGACCAGCCACACAGTCAGCCATGAGGAAGAAGGAAAGAAAGATATATAGAATAAAGAAAGGTAAAGAGAAGCCAGATAATTTAAGTTAGAAAAGGTGGCTAGAAATAAGTCAAGCTAAGGCTGGGCGCTCACCGGTAACAATAAGTCTCTGTGTATTTATTTGGGTGGTGGGTCCTCAAAGTGTAAAAATAAAACCAACTAAAAGATATAAATTGTATAGGTGATGTATCAAGGTTAGTTCCCTTGCTAATTCTAGTGCTTGTTTAAATGACTTATCTTTAAATCTGAGGTTGTCAATATAATTACGTCTTCACAAATACCATGTCAAAAAGACTTAACCTGTCATCTATCTTATTTCACTTGTTTAGCACTTTACATTTTTAAATTTATTTTTAAATTATTATTATTTTTTATTTTACATATTGATCCTGGTTCCCTCCCCTTTCCTCCCTCCCATCCCATCTCCCCCCACACACACACACACTTCAGAGGGAGGGTGATGCCCTCCAGGAGGGATCAACAAAATCTGTCAAGTCATTTGGAGTACCGACTAGGCCCACCCTCCTGCCTCTAGGTTAAGGGAGTATCCCTCCATGGGGAAATGTGTTCCCAAAGTCCTTTCCTGCACTAGAGATACATCCTGGTTCCAACGTCAGAGGTCCCTTAGACTGTTCAGGCCTTCTAACTGAGACCCACGTTCAGGAGGTCAGAGTCAGTCCAATGCTAGTTCCCTAGCTATCAGTCTGGGAGTCCATTAGCTCCCCTTGTTCAGGTCAGCTGTCTCTGTGGGCTTTTATAGCCTAGTCTTGCCCCCATTTTCTTATCATTCCACCCTCTCAGCAACTGGATTCCAGAGTACTTTACATTTTTAAATAGTATAGTATATTGTTTCTGATGGTTTTTTTTTTTTTTTTTATACACAAACTTTCACATGTATTCTCTTAATCCTTGAAGAGTGACTACTAATGAGTCTATATATGGCAAATGAAAAACTGAAAGGTAGACAAATTCTACTGCAGGCCTTTCTGGTCTCACTGTTCTATCTGTTGGTCTTTAAGTCAGAAAACTGAGATCTTGGTGTAAAATATATTTGTCATTAAGGCCTAGTCATTTTAGAGAGATACACTGAATGGTGAGCATTTCCATGATGTTTAGTGAAAAACAAAGCAACCCTATGATTATTCATCAGACGCAGTATTTGATAGTTTGCAAAACATTTTTCTCGACTCCTGTCAATGTGAGATACCCTTGATATCTTCTAGATGTACAAGGGCACTATCATGAGACCAAATATGCCTATTTTAAAAACTGACTTTAAACTGAAGAAAATACCATAGCTGAACATTTCTTTATATTTAGTAATTTGTTTTGCCACTCTCATGCATTTATTCATTTAACCACAATCTGAACTCCTTTGTGTAGCCAACATGCTACAAGTTTGGGACTGAGTAGCACCACAGCACTGCTCCTGTCAAAAACAGAGAGGAGACAAAGCAGGTTGGATATTCCTAGCACTTGGGAGGCTATGGGAGAAGGATCCTGAGTTTGAGGCCAACTTGGGCTATTACACTGCAATCCTAACTCATAACATTAATAATCAAAACAAATAAACAAATAGAAGAAAAGGGATTAGAGTACTAATTAAAATGAAGACAACACAAATCCTATTATGACATTTTTTGATGAAATTATAGAACTGTTGTCGTCTTTAAAACTTTTTTAAAATGATTTTTAAAAAACTCTCAGTAGTCATTTCTAGGTCTCCTTCCTCCAGGAATGTACAGTATTTCATTATCTATATACTTGATATTTACATTTTCAATTGTGGTGGAAATTATCTTAACAGCAGTGAGATGGTGTAGCAGACCCAGTATTTTGAAGCAAAATGCAGTAAGATTTCAAGGTATGAAGATAAGGGCCATTATGTTTTCTCCCCCTAAGATAGCATCTCTTTGTGAAGCCTTTTTGGCTGTCCTCAAACTAGCTCCTTAAACCAGGCTGGCCTTGAACTCACAGAGATCCATCTGTCTCTGCCTCCCAAGTGCTGGGATTAAAGCTGTGTGCCACCACCACCCAGCTGGGTCATTAAATCTCTTCCTGGATGGCAAATAGCATTAGCAACATGCAGTGGAGAATGAGCAGCATGCCCATAGCTCATCTAGAAGAATACTGCTTACAAAGGGTAGCTTGTGGGAAAGGTACCTTCTGACCAGCAAGTACAGAAATGCTAGGTTAAACCAAGGAAACATGTCTTATTATCACAGGACTATTACAAGAGTTAGGAAAATAGGCATCATTTGCCAAACTTAACACTGGGCCATACAATCAAGTTTAGAAGGTCAAGTTAACCAGTCTCATATGACTGGAAGCCCTGTGTTGGGGGATTTCTACTTATACAAGCTTGTGACATAGGTCTTTTCAGTAGTCTAATGATTTTTTCAGGCTTGCAGAGTTTTGAGCCCACAGAAGGAATGATATACAGAGAAGACCACAGGCTAATTAAAAAACAAAACAAAACAAAACAAAACAAAACAAAACACACACACACAAGGATTGTATGTGGTTTTATTTTCTACCAAGATCCAATACCTCAGTAGCACTATGTGACACTGAGCAGACATTTGATGAAATTTGTTAAACAGCCTTATAAAAATGTGGTAGAAGGCTCATTGAGATGTCACAACTTTCTTCTGGCTTTGATCATTTCAGTTTCCATAACTATACTTTCAGGCAGCACTTAAGTTATTTTTTTGAACAAAGGACTGAGAACTATTCCAATGGCCTTTCAGACCATGGCCCTTACCACATTCAAAAGCAAGGTTTCATTGTTTTTGTTGATGATCAGCATATTCCCTCTCTATTATACAGAAAAAATACATTTTTCAGGATAATTATTGAGTCATCCGAACTCCTGAATTCTGATATTTTTTCACATGCTCAACAATTTACTAGTTTTTGAAAGTTCTGGAAAATTGTGGGTAAGTTCAGAGTTTTCAGTAATGGTTATCACTCCATGCTCCATATTGTCCAGCTAACCAGAAGAATGAGAAAGCATTGTCTTCTATAATAGATATTAAAAGAAGAACAGGCCTCCTAAAAATGCCCTTTAAAAATTACACACCATCTACATTTGTAAGTATTTACAATTCCAGAATATAAGGACTTAAATGCTACCATTCTTTTCTCTATTTCTGTCTCCCTTCCCATACATCTCTTTTCCTTTGTTCCTTCCTCCCTTGCCTCCTCTTATTCTTTCTAACACTAGGTCCCATGTAGTCCATGCTGCCCTGTAAGTATCTGTGGAGTAGAGGCTGAGCTGAACTTGGATTCCTGTTCTTGCTGTCTCTACTTCCCCAGTGCTGGATCTTGCCCTGTTTCTGTGGTGCTGGAGATAAAACCCAGGGCTTCATATACCTGAAGTTAAGACTGTACTAACTGAGCTGTATCCCTAGCCAGACTTACATATTTGGTTCACAATATATGCCTAGCAATAAAGACAATGTTAGAACAAAATAAACATTCCATAAATATTAATGCTTTTTCTCCTCTTAATACTTTGCTGTTTAAATTAAAATCTGTCACCCCCAATACACAACACTCACACAATACAACACACACACACAGAGGAATATAAAGAAACTTAGCAACTTTCTTATGAAAAATACCTTTACCATGGATGTTTTAAATAAACAGACTGTCAAGAATAGCTTTGGATGAGCATGAGCTACAGAATCGAATTAGATAAAAAAAAAAAAAAAAAAAAAAAAAAAAAAAAAACCTCAACACTTACGTGATCAGGAATAACTGGACTAATCTTGAGTTACAAAGGAGCCACGCTTCAACACAGAATGTTCACCAATATTGTTTAAGTAGTAAATTTTATTTTACAAGTTAAGACATACTATTTCCTAGGCTGGGTAAATGGTTAAGTGGGTAAAATGCTTGTCACGTAAGCATGAAGACCTGAGTTTAGATTCCCGTACTGTTTCAAAAGAGGGACATAGTGTGCATCCATAACTCCAACACACAAAGTTAGTATGACATGGGTAGGTACTACAGGCTTGCTTGCTATCAAGTTTAACTCAAATGGGGAGCTCCAGGTCAGGGAGAGATCAGTTGGGAGAGGAAACTGGGATCGACATGTAAATTAAAAAAAAAAAAAAAAAAAAAAGTTAGAGGGGCCAGAGAGATGGCTCAGTAGGTACCCGAGTTTGAGCTGGAACCCACATAGTAAAAGAAGAGAATCATGTCGTGCAAATTATCTGATTTCTACTTGTACACCAAAGTGCATGTAGACACACAAACTAAGTTAATTAAATTAATATGCTTTTTACCTAAGGACCAGCTCTTACAGTATAGAGAAGGTTCTATGCAAGAAAAAAAAGCAAACAACTGTCCCACTCAGCTGTAAAGCCTGAACCATGACAATCACCAGCCCACAAGATATTCCAAACGGTACAGTAGTGGCACTTTTATTTTGGGGGTAATCAAAAGCTGTCTAATTGGATTTAAAGCTCGGTAGGAAGGCATCCATGTCCGGTGCTCTTCACCTGGCCAACTATCTGTGCCTGAAGAACCTCCAAGAGAACCTACTATTGCCACTTTCCTAAACCAGTACAATTTAATTGTATTGTAAATGCTTATACCCATAAATAAATGTAGCAATGAGCTCTCATCAAAGAAACTTCTTTCTGCACCAGGTACAGACTCTTAACAGATCTACAACTGGTCAAAATGTAGAGAACACATGGCTGTGGCATGCCCAATCACAATTGGTACATTTACAATGCAATCTCTACAGCTAAGTCTCAGGGAGTATTGTGGAAGGGGGAACAGAAAGATTCTATGAACCAGAGGGCCACAATGCTTGTTGTGAACTAGTACCTTTAGATTTGACAGGGAAGTTGCAGCCATGAAATCTCAAAAAACCTGATTGTCTAAACATGACTTTCATAATGACAACGTGGGTGGAAGAAATCCCCAAGGCTCACTCCTTGATAAAGAGCTAAAGGCAATGGTTGCTGATAGAGAATTGGCTTTCTCCAGAGATGAGGCCCCATGACATCCCATCCTAAGCTGTCCTCCCTAAACACATGTACATACATGTATGAGCAAACATTGTGTGTGTGTGTGTGTGTGTGTGTGTGTGTGTGTGAATAATAGCGATTAAGGAAGAGGTCATGAATTTAAGATGAAGCAGATGGAAGGAATTGAATAGTAGGAAGGGTAGAAATGATGTACTCTAATGAAAAGGAACTTACAATTTCTTAAGGAAAGAGTTTCAATGTCAGAATGCCTGAGTCTGAGTGTCTGAATTTTCATGGGGCTAATGTATATTAACTGCAGCACACAATAAACATTATTGCTCTTTTAAAAAATAAGGCAATAAAAAATAGAATTTTGAAAAAAAAAAGGTAGAATGATAGAGGAAGACGCTTGATGCCAACTGCTGGAATCCACACATGTACACACACATGTAAACACACATGTGCGTATACATACACACACACACAGACGAAAATAGTTTTCTTTATTTCTCCCTTGTTTATTGTTTAAGATTAGGACAATGATCTTCCAACAGAATGGTATAATTAAACTTAAGAGTATAAGGACTTACAAGTTCTGTGACTTGCTTTAAGTCCTCAACATTTCTGGATCTCTATAAGGACAATACTACTGTCCTCTTCCTAGGTTGCATGGTTAAACAAGACATATTGGTTCATGTGTGTGATGGGGTGCTTTCATTAATACAGCCTCTAAATTAGAGAATTAATAAATCCACCATCAAGTACCTAAGTTGATCCCTTATACAAGTCTTTTACTTTCTAGGAAACCATTTCTCCTTCCCAACCAGAGGTTGAGACTCCTAGCATGTTTTGTGGGTCCCATCCTTCAGAGTTTAACAGTACTTCTGAATTGCTTTTGGCTGGGTCAGGTCACTGAGGTACTCATTCATATGCTCCTCTGAGTTTCTTTTCATAGCCAATGTAACAATCTTCTTTCCTCATGTCCCTTAAAAAGACCCAGTTGGCTGGGGAACTCGGCCCTTCATTTTAGTATATCAAAATTCCCAAGCAGAGGGGATGAACGCTGAATGTTAGGGGCATGCTGGGTTGGAGCATCTGTGCCTGGCCTTTGCATATATTCAGCTTGCCAATAACTGCTAAGTTTTCTCTCTGACAACAATTATCAACCCAATTTGTTCCCCACCCCCACTCCAACCCCCTAGTTAATTATCAGTTCTGGAATTAATCTGCTTGCTTCTCCTGCAGTTGTCATGGCAACAGTTGGCCTGCACCTGCCACTGGGTGAACACAGGCTCTTTCAGAAGAGGCAATGGCAGTTGCGGGCTCCACAAAAGCCAGGGGGTAAACTAATGTTTACCTGTCTGGGAACCAAAGTTCCTGTTTATTCTCCTTCAACTCCCCTTCTCCCCCCAAACTGCCTGTTTATATTTGACAAAGAAATGGAAAATTCTGATAAGGTGCTGAATCCCTGTTTACTTTTATAATCCTACCCATCAGCTTTACTTATTCCCAGCTAACAAGTCATAAGATCTAGATCTTCTGCCTCCTGACAAAGGCACTGCAGTATACACGTTGAACATAGAAAATTTTAAGCTTGTAGATCTGGATTCTAATCCCAGCAATATTAAAACATTACTAATCCCAGCTAACTGTATTCCTCATAGAATCGATTCCATCCTGTACTTAAGGGGGCTGAGTATAACTGTAAGAGCTGCTTTAAAAGTTCTGAGATTACACAGATCTAGCTTCCACTACAGTTTTCTGTTCACTGTATCAGGAAGTCGCACTGTTGTTGCTGATTAACTACCAATCCTGAACACTACTTAAAGACAGGACAAAGCTGCCAGCTTGGTCACTTTATACTTGTCTGAGTGACACTACCTCACATCAGATAAAATGCCACATTGCCCCACAGCACCTAGATCAAGATGCATGTAACAGCCAGAGCAGAGAAATACTGAGAAGTGCTGCTTTCCCTGCCTAGCTTCCTTGAAATTTTGTCAGCTCCTCCCTCTCTGTACTGTTTTTCTCACTTTCCTTTAAATAGATCTGATGGAACCAGAGTGTAAAGAGACATGAAGTCACCAAGGAAACAAAATGCTTTCCATTTTACAACCACATTCAACCTACAACGAACTGGTAGCAGTATTGAGGACTTGGGGGAGTGGGATGTTTATGTAAGAAAGTGGTTTTTCTTCTTTGAAACCCCTGCTTATGGATTGGAAAGCATTTCTTTCTAAACCTGTAACCACTCATGCTTAGGGTATCTAAAGAAGTACATTTTGGTCCATGGTAACACCTCACCATTTGCTACCACACTATTATATCAGTTTTGTCTTTCTTAAAACTTTGAAATCACTTCCTTATAGTTCTAATGTTAAGGAAACTTTTACTTAGTGACTCTATATATAGCTCATACCAACTCAAAAAAGAATAGAATAATGAAAAGACAACCTGGGCTATGGTGTCACACACCTTTAATCTCAGCACTCAGAAGTCAGAGGCAGGTAGATCTTTGAGTTCAAGGCCAGCCTGGTCTAAAAGTGAGTTCCAGGACAGCCACAGCTGTCTTGATTTAAAAAAAAAAAAAAAAAAGGAAGAAAACAAACAACCCCATTAGTATGTGTTCCCAGCATGTGATATAGATGTCTATTGAAAGTTTCCATTGCCCCCACCTCCAAAATAGAAAGAACCCTTAGATGGTGTGAAAATATGTTATCTCTTGCCCACCTCTCACTGGGAGGAAGTAAGAAGGCACTTGGAACTAGCTAGTAGGTTACCTGCAAAATAAAAAAGATACAATGAACAATTTTGCAATGTCTGTCCACACAAGAGGGGGACATAACAAGGCTATAAAATATAGTTATTCTTAAAAAAAAAAAAAATGCTAGATTTCTTACTTCCTAAAACTTACTCTGCCAAAGACCAAGCCAAATGGCTAGGAAGACAAACAAGGAAGAAAGTGAGGCCACAGACAAACTCCTTAGCATCAATTCCAACTGAGTATCAACACGGCATCCTTTCAGACCAATTTCTTTCACTAGTTTTTAAGTAAAAGATATATGCCCTCCACTTAGAAAATGTAGGTTCATTAACATTGCCTTTCTCCATTTATTTGAAAAGAATTAGATAACTATTTCCCAAACTTGGTTTTAAATTAGAGTAAGGTCTCTTGTAATTTCCCTTCCCAAGGTGATCCATGTATACCTCTTAGGGTCCTCCTTGTTATTTGGCTTCTCTGGAGAAAAATAAAGATAATATTAAAAACCAGTTATTAGGGATATTATGAGCAAAAATGATTTAATATATCTAAATATTTAAAATGTATCCTCACATAATTCATTCAATAATGCTCCTTTAAATATCTTAATGATTATTATACTGTAGTTAAATATGATAATGAATTGTTTATTTAGCTCTCTCAAACTAGACTTTAAGACCTTTATAAATACAAGAACAAAAGTCTTGGTCTTTATATGCTCAAGAACTATCACAGGCCTGAGTACAATTTAGGCAATCTAAGATGTTTGCTGGATAAATTAATGAAAGAATTCCTCTGCAAGCTCTTTTGTTTGAGACATTATGGAACAGAACTTACAATGGAGAGCCTCGTTTTGATAAGCCTTGAAGTCTAGTATATAAACACACTCAGCACCATAACTACCATGTTGGATAGCAGGTAGAAGCTGATCAGGGAAGAGCTGTGGCAGGAAAGTGACAACCCAAATCTGTTCTTACCCATCCTTTTCTTTAGCATTATGAAATCCTGAAAAGTAGGCAGACGTATAAGAGAACATATGCTATAACTACACAGCATTTCCATTTGGAGACAGATTCATGTCAGGCATTTTAACTGAAATTTCCAGCTGCAAATGGATTCTCTGGTTAATACACATGCACAAAATAAAGTTGTGACTCTCAGGCAAGTTTCTGAAAACCAATTACTTTAGCAAGGAAGCTAAATGCAGCACAATGCACAGCTCAGCTTCACTGTTCACCTGGCTAGAGGTGGAGATAAACAACCCAACTCAGCATGGGAAACCAAAATTAAGTTCATACTCTCTATAACATGGAAATGCCAGGTAAGAGACTCCCAGGCTGCCACCAACTTAAATGTTGGAACCTTACTTTGCATAATAAGCAGCCCAGAAATTTCTAAACTATGCACAAATATCAGAGCCCCTTTCTTCAGCTTTAAGACAAGCCTCCTAGGATAAAGAGAATGCAGCAACCATACCATTAATTTGCAATCTCACAACAAAAGAAATATGTGTATCAGTGGCTTAGTTCATTTATTTCAATAAGCTCTGAGAAGTCAGAAAAATATATGATTATTCATTTTGGGGAGGTGAAATATGTAGCATGCACCTTCAGGGTAATTTTTATATTTAATTAAAATATAACTACGTTATGTTCTGTCTCCTACCACTATCATAACTGCCCCATACCCCAACAAATACAAGGTTTCTTCTTACTTAATCATTGTTGTTACTAAAGAAACAAAACTGTGACTTACAATTTTAAAAATTACTAATTAAAACACAAACAGCTAAAGTGAGTAAACATTCTCCAAAGACTACATGTACATAGAGGCTTGGCTGCCCTCTCTGGCACTACTGGGCAGTAGTGTACCCTTAGAAAGAGGTCTGCTGAAGAAACAGGTTATAGGAGTGTACCTCAAAGAGCTATCGAGATTCTGGCTCTCCTTTATTTTTGTCTCCCAGACACCAAGAGGAAGTTTCCTTTATTATCTACTACCTACCATGACATAGGTCGAAGGACAAAACAGAACATGACCATGGATTAAAGCCTCTGAAACTGTGTATGAGGAAAAAGTAACTTTATTCCCTCTATTTTGTTGCAGCAATGGAAAAACGACTTAACACAAACCCCAAACTTGATAAAGGTGAGACAGGGAGATGAGTATTTACACAGAAATGACAGTATACAAGGTTAAGTGACTTGACCAAGGTCATGCCATCAGTCACAGGCACAGACAAGACGACAAGGGAGATAAGTTAATGACTTTTGCTCTTACTCCTTCCAAACATACTTCCTATGTGATCACATAATCAACATGGTCACATTCACAATGATCTCAGCAGGTGCTTTCTGCCTGAATAACAGCCAGCTTTGAAGAGTAAAATTCTACACAAATTCCCTGGATAGATGATACTATTAAAAGGTCATTTTCCTCTTAGTTTAAAAAGACAAATCACAAAAAACCTCAACAGCAAACCAAAAATTTAATCCTGGATCTTGCTCCTTTTCCTCTGAATACAAGAGTTTAAGGGTCTTTCTCTCTTGCCTCTGACTGCCTCCCACAAAACAATTGCTTTCACACCAGCCAATCATACTGCCACCCCCCTCTCCTCAAATACATATTACTTCTCAGCAGGCTTCAGCAGGGGTAGAGAAGAAGCCAATCTGTGAAGCAGTGAACACAAGATCTCCCATAATAGTACAGAGAAGACAGAAAATTGCAGCCAAAAGTGTAAATTGCTTTTTTCTTGAAGAAAAAAAAAAATCATTCTGCGCTTCAAAGACATCTTCTTACAAGATGACTCCACAGTAGTTAATATCCATGTTCTACTTATTAAATTTTTTTCTCTACTATACCCTCTGAGGATCCATGCCAGCCATATGACTGTGTATCATGATCTGAGGGAAGCTAATACACAGCGAGCAATAGTCAACTATCCTGTGATGTCAATCAAAGGCTTGCTGGACTCTCTAGAGCATCCTCTTGTTGTTGGTGCTCAGGAGACATTGTGGGGATTAAATAGATATCCCTGGATAAGCACAGTAGCTAAGAGAAAAAGAAATCACTTTCAGAAAATAGGCCATAGTAATTATACGTCAGTGAGTCGTGATCCCCAGGTTAGAGGAAGTAGACTGAAGTGATCCTCTGAGGACTGTGTGTGGATTCTCTTGGCTTCCACATAGGGTCACAAAGAGCCTTGTGCTTGCCTTCTGCCAACGGTCCAAATGAGCCCCGAAAATAGATCAGACTTGCTTCCTAGTTCTGCTACTTACTCTCTCTGAGAATTTATTAATATGTCGTCATTCAACAAATAGGATAATTACATCACAAGATTTGCATCAAGTTAAGTGAAAATATATAGTAAGCTCTTTGGACATAATATAAACCATCAGTATAGGATAGCTACAGTTATTGCTTTTAATTTGCTAGAGAACTGTACAGTAAAACTTAGCAAAGAACAGGCATAAACAAAATCACAGTATTTGGCTATATCTTATCAAACAGCCTGGAAAGGCAAAACTCAAGAGAAAAGAAGGCAAGAAGACTCAAGCTGGTGGAAAGAAAGAAAATCTATTCCACAGGATATACAACATATTTGCTGTTGTTTCTTCCTCAGTAGAGGATGACTGAATATGGGACCTAGTCTCCATATTCATTCCTTATCCAGTCTTAGGCAGGGAGACCTGCATTTCCTTCCTTCTTCCTTTATGCATCAAACTCATTTAATCTCACAGCAACACAGAGAACTACGGGAAAAATTCTCTTTGGCTTGTTGAAATGGTAAAGTGTATATCATAAATGAAAGAATTTTAGATCAAAGGCAATTTGCCCTAAAATGCTAATTGGAATAGATTGAGACAAATGGTAGTTCAACACAAATAAGCTGAATGGAACCAACAAGCATGAATTTAAAGGTTAAGAAGAAAATATGTATCCTCTTTCCTTTTTGCCAATTGAGAACATGCTCTCAAGTGCACATAATACTGAAAAAGAATTTGTCAAGTCCCAGTTCAAGAGAATCCTACTTACATTCATAGCAGTCTGGCTTGCAAGGAGACAGCTTGACATCTTACTTAGTAGAAAAGAAATTCTATACCTTGTCAAAACGACACTAAGGTATCTGCAGTTAAACTTGAAAGATAGTCTCTTACACTTCTCTGCAAGTATCCTTATACTCTTATAATCAATGCAAATTTGGAATGTGGCCATGACAAAATGGAAATGTTCAGCCTAATTAAGCTCCATCAGGATAGAAAAGCTATTTGCTATCCCATGAAACCTTCCTACTACTTCTGCTAAGCTCGTCTCACAGTATGGTCTTGCTTGAACTCTTTTTTGGGGAAAGAAAGTCTAGAGCTGTGTCTGTCCTAGATTTCAAGAAGCTAGAGAATTAAGTGGTGAACCATGGAGAATTTGGTGTTCAAACTAAATGAAAATGTGGTTAATAATTAGAGAAAAGAGATTCAAGATCATATCATTACAGGTCTAATGCTAGAGCTTAGACATAATCTGTCCTTGAGAGGTTCACAAACTGCACATATTGTGACCAGTGTGGCCATATCCAGAGGTGACACCTAGTAGAATGTGACTTGTCCACTGGGACATTACCCTGGGAAGGAATTAATTTAGGCTTATGTAGTTGGATTAGTTCTAAGAAAATGAAAGCCTGAAACCTCCCACAAGCCTTTCTTCTGCACATATTTAAGATACCATAATGACATGCACAATGATGCCCTCACCACAGCCAATCAGATAGTGGTACCATGGCCCCTAGACCCTTCAGAACTACAAAGCTGATCAATGTCCTTATGTAGAATCTACCCTCATGGATTTTGTTGCAGAACACAAAACAGAAACACCTCATTTAGTCAATTTACCAAGATTTATGATTGCCTCCAATTCATTTTTCACACTGAAGACAACAGAGACATCTAAAACACAAACCTGCTCAGGCTAATTTTTGTTGAAAGTGCTGTTTTTGCTCATTTTGAGAACTCTCACATAGCTCAGCTAACAAGGCCAGTCTCAAACCCTTGGATCTTTCTGCCTCCACTTCCAGAATGCTGGAATTACAGGCCTTTAATTTAAAATTCTTTAATGGCTTTCTACTGACTCCAGGATAGTGCAAATATCCCAAGAAGACTTCTAAGGCCAGTGCATTTTATCTTCTACACTCTCTTGTCTAAGGCTTTTACATAAGACTTTTTATTTAATTTATTCATTCTCTCTCTCTTCTTTCCTTCTTTTGCCTCCCCCTTTATTTTCCTTCCTCCCTCCTTTCTTCCTTTTTTATGGTGGGGGGATAGACAATAGTTTAACCCTCTCCTCAAACAGCCCAGACTTCCCTTATCATAGCATTCCCTTCATACTGCTGCTTTACAAGCTCACCTCTTCTGTCTAAACTCTAAATGAACAAAGTAGATGCCATGTCTGCCTTAGTCACCATCATGTGTGTAACAGTGTATAGTAAAGTGTCTGTGCTATATCAGGGTCATAAACATGCATTTTTTAATGTTTATTTGTTTATGTTTATATGTAAGTGATTGCATGAATTTATGTGTATTCCATGTGAACAGGATCCTACAAAGGCTGTAAGAGGGCATTAGATCCTCTAGAATTAGAGTTACAGATGGTTGTGAGTTGCCATGCAGAAGCAATTCTCTTAACTGATGAGCCATTTCTTCAGTTCCCACAAACTCATTTTAAAGGAACAGAAAAAACAGGAAGGAGCTAGGGAGGGAAGAAACCATAATACAGAACAAGCCTGTTCCCGAAAATGTTTTAAGGTAGACTCTGAAGGGATTCTCTGAGGCTCTTTAGGTTTAAAGCATGATGCTTCTAGATTGAACCATACCAAACCAGAGCTGGTTATTTCCGTAGCTCTAAAGTGGAAACTGAGAAATAAACTTCTTAAGAGAAGGACGTACCAAAAATTCAGATACAGGACATCATTTGGAACATCTTAAGAAAGGGGTTCAACAGTGGCAGGTATAGGTTACTTCCTGTTGATCAGTGGAGTTCCACAGACTTCTCCCAAAACATTACAAGCTATTGCCATTGTTCTTGGTTACTTTCCAGAATTTGAAGGTAAGACTCTATTTTTTTGATACTATATATGTCAGTCAGTAGACAAGGAAAATTTGAGCTGGCTTCATCTAGAAGCTTCATCCCTAGGCTAGCTTTCACAGTAGTGGGAGATACCATACAGGTGATGGGGATGGGGGTGGGGATTGAGGGCAATGTACTCAATAATCTAACTCAGTTGTAAACCTTGCAAGATATGCCCATGGGGAAGAGTGGGACCAATGTTCGGGGGGGGGGGGGGTAACTGAGCACATTTCTCAGTTCTCCACAAAGTGGGACACATGCCTGCTACTGGACCAAGAATCCATAGGTGGGTAGGCCATAAGTCCCAGGAGAATCTATTATTCTGCTTAACAAAAATCATTTTAAATTGTTCCCTAAATATTTATCTTTATAGCCATAAATTAGTACATTTTCAACCCTCATCAAAGAAGTTTCTTTGTGCAGTAAATGATAATTAACACAGAAATTTACACTTGAACAATACGCAGAATAAGATACCACAGACTGCTCAACTCTAAATGGGACATCTGTATCACACACTCTCCTCTGCAAAATCCTCAGGGGATCACTAGAGAAGAGGGTGGAAAGATTGTAAGAGCCAGATTTAGTGGAAGGTTACTGCAAAACAGTGTTTCAGGACATGACGAGTCACTACACACATGAACTCACAGTGCCTCTGACTGCATGCACAAGGCCTGCAAGAAATCAAGCTAGCCAAAATCCCAGAATGGATGAGGGAGAGGCTCACAAAATCCTACCCTTAGGTGAGGACCTATTGGCAATTGATGGCTGTTGGGGGAAGAAAATCATCAATTTCCTTCAGGGTTGTGACTTTTGCCCACATTCCATTGTTTGCCCTACACCCATGCACATACTGGCAGCACTAAGTGAACTCAGTGGGTTTAAAAGGAACATATGGAAGGTAAAAGTAATTGTAGAAATATGAAAAAAGTTGGAGAGCAGGAAGTAAAGGTAGATTTATCAAGACATATTATATTCATGTATGATATTCTCAAACAATTCATTCAAAGTGGGGGAGGATTCAAAAGGTGGTAATCAGCGATAACTGTCAACTTGACAGGATCTAAATTTACTTATGAGAGAATCCTCCACATACACTTGGGAGGGATCATCTAGGTTAGACTGGCTTCTGAGCATGGCTGTAGGGGAATTATCTTGATTAGGTTAAGTACAGTGGGAAAGCATTCCCACTGAGTGGTACCATTCCCTAGGTGAGATCTTAGACAATATAAAAATGAAAGATGGGGTGAGCACAAACATTTGCTGATTTTTTCTTCTGCTGCAGATGCAATATAACCAGCTGCTGCAAGGTCCTTCTTCACTTCCCCACCATAATCAATTGTGCCTTGAACCTTGAGCCAAATAAACGCTTTCTCTCTTAAATTGCTTGTGTCAAGGTATATTTCATCACAGTGATACAAAAACAAAAAACAAACAAAAACAAAAAACAAAAACAAAAAAAATAAAAAATAAAACCTGAGACAGGAGGAAAAAGAAACTATATTTATTGGTCAGAAATAAAACCTAAGTCAAAAACTGACTCCATAGGGAATCTTGGGTAGTTTATTTTGGTTCCTTTAAGAAGGAACTGAGTCACATTACTGAATCTCACACTGAGTTCTGAGGAACTCTGGTCTCTGTGGAAGCTGCTCAGGCTCTGCTGGGATGAAGACAATGGTTCATCAGGGAACACAGCCTTAACTCCACATAATAAAAATGCTTTATACTCATTGAGGTTCTACTTACAATGCCTTAGAAAAGCAGTACTGAGGTTAAAATAAAGTTCAAATAGCAGAGAACCAGACGCCCTTACTGGTATCTCTGTATCTTAAGTCCTTTAGTCTCCATGACAGATGGGGTCTGTCTGGACATTACAGTTTGTTTGATGGCACAGCTGCAGCATTTCCTACAGTATTTTCTCACTGCTCAAGCAGATGGAGAGGAAAGAGAGTCCAAGTTTACCATCAGACTGAGAGAATAATAAATGCTCTGTTAAATTTCATCTAACTGTTGATATAGAAAAGTACAAAGGCCTCTCCCTTCACCTTAAATAATGTTTTTTTATATTTATGACCTAGTATTCAGTTTGACATTCATTGTGACAGAAACAATACAGTCTAGGGCACATTCACAAAATCTAATTTATATCAAAAAAGGACACTGAAGTTTAGTATATCCACCTGATAGTCTAATTATCATTCAAATATAGAGCCTGCTCTTCTGAACAAGGGACTCTGAATGTGCTTAAAAAAAAAAAAAAGCCAAGTCTCTGTCACGATATACTTTCAAGTCTACCTTTATCTGAAGTTTACAGGCAGAAAATGACACAGATGGGGAAGGAGATGGTTGTCCTACAGACTAAAGGCCTCACAGCCCTGGATTAAGACAGATGCACCTTTTCCCTGCTGTCCCTTGCTTATCTATATTTCAGGAAGCATTAGAAGGTCACAAATGTCTTTCCACTCTGAGAACACATAAGCAGCAAAAATATAATCTTACCTTGGTCCTTCTTCATCACCCTGGAAAACAAAGAAGAAACAGCATTAAAAATCATTGTTGGTAATTTCCCTATCCATGCTCAAACCAAAAGCAAGGCTGAGTGTTTATTTTAACAAAGACAAACCAAAAGATGTCTAAGAGCTAAGACAAGGAATAATATATCCCTATGTTCAAACTGCCCAGCAAAGATGGACTAATAATTTTCCCTTGCAAGCATGGAATATGAATGCACAGACCTAGGAGGTCTAAATAACAGCCTTCCTTTTTTATTTCCAAAGCTAGCAGTATTTAGTTCTGAGCAAACCAAGAACCCCAAAATCGCAAGTCTTGGGCAAAGCTAACCAGCATCAAAAGCATCAGGTTGTATTCTTCAAAAAAGTATTTCCGTCTTGGTCTAGCACTTTTTCTCAAAATATGAACATAGCAGTTCTAATATACAGCATATTGAGATGGGAAGATTTCTAAATTAGGAATCAGGAAGATTCTCGCCAAAGTCCTGAGACGTAGGAGAATGTGCCACCAGGACATGCTAATTGGTTAAACTGACCCTTGGATCCCCTCTGTAAATGGGTAGTCTGAGCACTGGTAATCTACCTCATTCATTACCCAAACAACACCTTTCCTCTTTTTCTCATTCATTCTGCACAAATGTGCATTATTTTTCTCAGTGTTTCATTTTCTTGGCCCAACTTTCTCAATAACCATCACAGTAGCTTATCTGGCATCTCCCTCTGTAACAAAATGAGAGCTTTCAAATGACTTTGAAGCCTTTCCCATGGCATTTCACTTATCTTTCTGGTGACAAAGTACCTTTCACACTCCCCTCTTCAGTCATTTAGGGTTGACTTCAGTAGAGAACATACCTTCTGGCTGTACTCCCCAAAGAACCAATGAATAAATGATTCCAACATGTATAAGTTGGAATCAGACACACTGGGTTCAAATCTTGGCTCTATCACTTACTTGCTGTGTTACTTTAGCCAAGTTATTCTGCCCCTTTTCAGCTTTTACTTCCTAGTTTATAAAGTGAGGTAATAACTGTCTCTGTATCAATAGGATCAATATGAGGATTAAATAATGCTCATAATTGCTTGTGCCTTAGAGGACAGTTAATAAAGGTTACTGTTTAATATCATCAGTAATAATTCAGTATGGATCATTAAAACAGTGTGTAAGTGCTAAGGATAATGATCTAAGCTTCTGAGTTCTCAACAAGGAGCTCACACACAGAAAATAAACTAAAGTGTGTTAAGGGCTCTATCAAAGGCATAAACAGAATGACCTCAGAGACAAGGAAGAGAAGGTGACAATATACATTGATACTTGGTATAAGCAGGATTCTCCCCAGACTAACAATAGTAAAAAGTGGGAAGAAGACTTGGCTAACAAGAGAAAATACATAACAGTTTAATTAATATAGACACAACAGATAGACAGACAGACAGACAGATTATCTATCTATAGACATGATAAGATAGATGTAAGGAGGGAGACAGAGAATTTGGGGTCTGTGGAACTAGAAAATGAGAATGTGCCTACGTATTTTGGGCAGTGTGGGAGTGGGGCTAAGGGCAAGTGGGTTAAGAGTGCAAGTGGGATAAAGACAGATTACCAGAGATTAGGCCTATAAAGGAAGCTGCAGCCATGAAAGTGATTTAACCATTCTATGTGCTAGAGATTGAAAAGAAGGGCATTTTAGTAGATTACAGAGGGTTTGAATAGTGTAAGGGCACTAATCATTTGTATTTCAGTAAGAGAGAAGGGGGCTATGTGGTAAAAGGATGATAGAGGGTAGTAGGGGATTTCTTTGCATTTAGATCAACTTACACATCTCAGTACAGTACAGTAATACAGCAAGAAAAATCATATAATTTAAATTTCATGAATTATATAACCATCAATGATGCAATTAAACTTCAAGACAATTTTTCAATTATCTTTGGCTATTTAAATGTAACTACCTAAGAGAACCTTGTAGGAACATCTAAACGTACATCTAAACGTTCTCCCATGACTAAAGCAAGTTTTCTTCACAGTCACACACATTTTGGTACAATGGCTATGAAACGGGATTTGTGTATGGTTTCCATGAACACCCCTCTGTTCTAGCACTTGTGAGGCTGAGGAAGAAGTGTGGTGAATTAGAATCCAGCCTACATTGGAAGGCTTGTATGAGACTGAGTAGGATTTCTGAGTCATAAATCAATCTCACATTAACACCAACATTAAGAAGTTTGGTAATTAACTTTTGCAGATTCAGTTTTATAAACAAGTTTGTGATACAAACTTGTGATATAAACTTGTGATATAAACAAGTTTGTGATACCATTACCAAGCTTCTCCTGAATTTTTAACTGATTTGTTGATCAGGGAACAGGTGAGCAAAGAAAAGGCAGTTTTATTATATTTCTATCTTTTTCAAAACAACCGGCCCTACTACAAAGTTTCACTGCTGCAGGAATATACAAATGGATGAAACAAGAAGCACATTTATAAAGTATAAGTCTATTTAGACAACTTCACCAGATGACTATAACTTGCTGGTAAAAAAATGTGCATATGCTGGTCCTGCTACCCCAAATGTTCACCTCCATCCTGAAAGCCTTCTTAATTTTAGGCACTCCTTTAAGATCAGGCCTGACTCAGAAACTCCCTCACTGAGAGCATGGGAAAATCACGCTATTTTCTAATCTCTGTGTCTGTGGAGTTCATTCTTCTCAACTAGCAGCTAAAGAAAACTGATGGTGACAGCACCACACGGTGTCTCCCTCACTAAATTTCAACTATTTGAAAAAGAAACTGTTTTGGTCATATCTAAGGTGCATAAGTATATAGTAAATAATTACTTAGAAGTTCAAGCAAAGACATAGCAGGATTTAAGATTAATTAAGTTAATTCTGGTTATAGATATTAGAAGTGCCTTGTTAGATTAAGCAATATTCCCAAATCCCTCCTTCTAACACCATGAGTGCTTTTAGATGGCACAATACACTGTAATGTGACCTTTCCTTTCTATTTCCACTAGTGGAGATGAAGTTCACCAAGATTTCAGTTGAATCCCAAATCTGCTTATTCAGGTAAATTTGCAGCTATCATGACAAGTTAAATATCAAAAATGAGTATAAGAGAGACAACCACTGTCCCCAAGAATTGTTGTTTCTTGCGAATTTAAATGCTTCACAGCATTCATTAAAGATGATAAATTATTAAAATTTTGAATATAGGTAGAACATGCAAAATACTACAAAAATTAAATTACAACAATGTCTAAGATTCTACATTTGCTTTGAATCATATCTCCTTCACTATGAATTAACACTAGACAGTTTAGACAAGTTGTTTATTGTTGATCTCTCAGGGTGCTAGGAAGAAAACCCAGAACCTTAACATGCTATGTAAACGCTTCCATTGAGCTATGTCCTAGTCTCAACTGGGCATTTAAAATGGTAGTGGATGTAGTCCATACTGAAAATATGACATTCAATTTCAATTAGCAAACTCACATTTTTCTAAAAACATCTGAACTTCAAGTAAAAACTAGTAGATTTTAAAATTAAAAATAAATGCTTAAGATATATGTGCATTATACTTTTAATATTTTCTCCACAGAAACAAACTTTACTAGGATTATTGCATTACAATTCAGAACTCTTCTTTCAAAAATTGGATAGAAAGTTTGGGGGATATATACAGTTGACAGTGCATCTAGCATGCACAGGACTGTAGATTTTAGACACTGCACTATTTAAATTGAGCAAGGTGGAACATGTCTGAAACCTTATTAGCACTTGGGAAACAGAGGCAGGGGATAAAACATATAACTCTATGCTGTGTCCTCCTGTTTGGTGAAGTTCTTACTGAAATGAAAGGACACTGAGTAGCAGAGGTAAAGGTCAGAATGCAGACTGCAAGAAGATGCAGGGAGTGCCTAGACATTCATTACTTCTTAAGCATATTATTCTGAATAAAAAAAATGGATAAAATATTTTTAATATGTAACTTTGATAAAGAGTAGAAACTCAGAAAACAGAGACAGGAATACTTCTCAGTTTGAATTATGAGGCAATGTATACCTAATGCCCAAAACTGACAAAAATATGGATATAAAAACTATAGATCAATATCCCTCATGAAAAGTCATAAAAACTTTTAAATTAGCAAACTGTACCCAGATAATAAATAATACATCATGACTGAGTGAAAGTTTATTTCAAGAATGTACAGTCAACTTAATATTGTGAAATTAGTCAATGTAATTATCCATTACAATAAAATACAGACAATACATATAACCATCTTGATAGATGAAGACAAAATTCAATATAATTTATGACTAAGAAAACTTCAATTTGATGAAGAACATTTAAAAACACCATCACACACCTGTAAGGCAGCTATCATCATGCAGACACTGCACTAATAGTCCTTACAGTTGCACTTCAGCAAAAAAGGGAAAATAACTAGCATAGAGCTTAGAGGGAGAAGCAAGACTGTCATAGACAACATGACTGCTGATGCATAAAACCAAAGAATCTATTAAGCTATAACTAATATGGGAATTTGGCAAGGTCACAAATACAAGGTGAAAGTTCATTTGTTGCTGGGGACAGTAGAACATATCTGAAGTTACAACTACTTAGAAGTCTAAGGCAGAAGGACTGCTTGAGTCAGAAATCTAAGGTCAATTTGGGTAAAACAGTGAAACCTGTCTCAAAGAAAAAGTTGTATTTTATGTATCACATAAAATACTGAAGAACAAAAATTAAAACAATTCTTTTAATAATATTGATAATATAAAGGATGCAGAAATATATTTGATGGGAGATGTCATTCTGTAAATATGTTTCTTGTACTGGTTAATGAATAAAGCACTGTTGACCAATAGAAAGCAAGATAGGCAGGACTAGGAGACAAGGAGGAGAAATAAAGTAGTAGGGAGAAGATCCAGGATGGAAGACGGAGAGAGCAGAACGCCAGCCCCTCTCTCGGGGAAGATAAGACTACGTGGAAGTACTTAGATTAATAGAAATGGGTTAACAATAATAAGAAACTAGTAACTGGCCAACAGCTTTATATCTAATACAGAGTCTCAGTGTGTTATTTGGGGCTGGCGTGGCAGTGGGACCTGACCAGGTGGCAGAGAAAAACATACTCCTAACAATATTTAACAAAAGCAATTTAAATTAACAGAAAATTTTAAACCATTTTTGAGAACATATATAAGATAAAAACTGTTAAGAGAGACGTATGTTCTATCAAAGTGTTCTCTTCTATAATTTCTCTTCAGGAGCTCTGTATTCAGAGCATCTTCCCTTCTCACTATTTTTCAGAAGTCTAATTTGGTATGTCCTAATTCTTAAGATTTCTTAAGCGTTTTTATTATTTTGGTTTGCTCTGCTCCTTAAATTTAAAGTTTTACATTTCCAACTGAATGTTGGGTACCACTATTATTTTTCAGATTTTTTTGGCTTAACATTTCTTTCTTGTCCCTTTATTATATAAGCATCAGGTCCTTTGCTATTGTCGATGGGCCCCTGAAGCTTTGTTTAATTATTTTTAAATCTTTTGATAGCAATGGATCACTATCAAATTGTCTTCAAACTTACCAATTATTTTCTGATGTCTCCAAGTTGCAAAAAAGCCCATCCAATGATTTCCTTGTCATGTCTGTGTGTGTCTGTCTGTGTGACACTGGACATGGAACCCAGGGTCTGTCTAACACATGCCAGGTAAGGGCTCTACCACTAAGCTTTGTCCATTTTCATATTTGTAAATTTTTTAATGCTCATTTGGTCTTTTTTTGCATCGCTTGTTTCCCAGGTGTTTGTAAATATCCATCTTTTATGATAGCTGTCTTTATCTGATGATTCCAATATCTGTATCATATTGGTGCTGGCATGTGCTTTTTTTCCCCTTACAGTTGGGATTTTATCAGTATAATGAGTAATTTTGGTCTCTATGCTGAAAAGATGAAGTTGTATTAGAGTTGTATTAAAACCTTCTATCTTAGCAGGTCACTAACCTATTAAATTCAGAATAAGTATGTCCTGGATTACTTTGGTGAACTCTGCTTTAAATGACCACTTAGTGTATATGCCTCTGCTTGGCACAGATCACAGGACTCCACTCTGGTTTCCACAGAGTTAGCTATGGCAAGGGAGAGGTGCCTGCTCATTACTACAGGGCAGAGTATAATATAAGTTTCCATCTACTGATCAGGGAGTGGCTTGTTAACACGGGGTAAGAGGAAATAGTTCAGAGCTCTAGAAACAGTCTCCACAGGGAAGGCTATTAGTACTTCCGTATTGATAAAGCTGTCAGGAGCACCTACAGGTGAATGTCAAATGATCCTTAATACTGAGAGGAGAAAGGACAAAAGCAGAAAGTAAGGTTTAGCCTAAAAGTTCCATGGAGAAATAAAGATAACTTATGGGGGCTAAAGAGATGGCTCTGTGGTTAAGAGGGCTGGCTGCTCTTCTGGTGGATCTGGTTTCAATTTCCAACAACCACATAGCAACTCACAACTGTATGTAACTCCAGTTCCAAGGGATCTGGAACCCTCACATAGACATACATCAGGCAAAATGCCAATACACATAAAAGTAAATAAATGGTATTAAAAAGAAAAGATGAGTTGTTACTGTAGGGGAACATAGATAACAGATATTCAGCCCACTAGCTCCACTGCAATAGTGCCAACTGGGGCTGATGAGAAGTAAGCTCTTTATGAGTTTACTCTAGAATAGGCAGGTATGGTCAAAAGATTTCTCTGTAACTGCGTAACACTTTCACAAACTCTTTGGTTACAGACATTTAGCTAGGTAATTCTCTGCATTGTAGATCTTTTAAGTCCAAAGTTCTTAGGTAGTACTGAATCTTTTCCCCCCGATAAGTGACTTTCATTCAGAGATTAGAAAACAGTAAAATGAAACATGATCATGAGTCCAATGCAAAACTAGAAATTCTGCTCTGTTTCTTTGCTTTCTTTTGTTAGACTGGTCTCAAACTCCTTATGTAGCCAAAAATGATCTCAAGCTTCTGATCCTGTCTCCACCTCCTGAATACTGTGTGTGCCCTAAAACATCAGTTTTATATGGTGCTAGGATCAAACCCAAGGGCTTCATGAATGCCAGGAAAGTGTTTTACCAAATGACATCTCTAGATCTACCATTTTGTTTTCAGCATTAAAAATAAAATGGATTGGAAAGATGACTAGAAATATAGATAAGCAACAAGAGAAATGTCAATGAATTAGAATTTAATTTTAGGTTATAAGGGTGTAATCCAGAAAATCCTTCCAATTTTGTAGTATGTTTGTTTGAACATACTCATAAAAAATGATGAAAAAGAAATCTTTGACTGAATTAAAAAATACAGGTGGCTTTTCTTCTAATTCTGTATTATACAAAAGAAACAAAAGAATTCCTCTGTGAAGTGAGAGGTATTGGACATTTGCTCTAACTAATAAATTACCCAATTAATTGGCATGAGATGTTATTAATGACAAAAGCTCTTTGAAAATGCTCTACCTAACAGAATGCTGGGACTTCTTAACAGCTTCATTATGCCTACACCTAGTTAGTCCTTACACTTTGTCAGCTCTTACACCCCAACAGTAATTCTCTAAGTCGAAGTATTTAAAGAAGACTTAATGTTAGGGAGAAACTAAATTCATAACTTAGAATAAAATTAAAACAGAGAGGAAACTAGTCACAAACAAAAGCTTTCTTTCTGAAAGTACAACTTAACACAAGGACTCAATTTGAAGGGAATATTAGATAGTTACTCCTTTTGACCCTTCCAGTCAAAACAACTAACTCACACTAAAATGTCTTAAGTGAATTCTCTTGATTTCTCCCATAGATACAAATAGGATACTTAGCATACAATACATAAAAGAGGGAAAGAAGGCAGTAGAATAAGACAAACTTAATTCTAAATTCTGGTTCCATTTTCTATTTAAGACACTAGGTTAGTGTTTCTGTAGTTCTGTGAATCTCAATATAGCATCTGTAAATGGGAGTGACAGACTTTAAATGATAATTAAAAATATTCTCTTGTATACCTAGAAATTTACTTAGACACACACTTTTCTAATTCTAGGAGGGATAAAATGAAAACTAAGCAGTAATATTGGATGGGTAGAATGATGTCTTCAATGCCTGCTGAACTGACCTGGATAAGACCTGAGTCTGGTATTACATATACCCTGACTTCTTCACTGGCCAGTATATTCTGTGGCCTGAGTAAAATTGCCAGTTAATGCTTAACTCATTAATTCAGCAGCAGTTCTGGAAAGCCCACAGGATTGTCTCACAGTTTCTTATAGAACAAACTATCTCAACCTACCTGGAATGTGTTTGACCAGAAGATTTACTCACTATTATAAAGTCCTATTGAACACTAGTCTCTCTCTGAAATAGATCGTTGCCTAGGCTGACTTACCTAAGTTTTCTTATCTATCTTCCTTCATCCCTTCCTCCCTGCCTGCCTCCCTTTCTTCCTTCCTCCTTCCCTTCCTTTCTCCCTTCCTTCCTTTTGTGTGTATATGTCTGTGCAACATGTACATGCAGGAGCTTACAGGGCAGATGAAACTTTGGATCTTCCGGAACTGGATTTATAGACAGCTGTGGGCCACTAGGTAGATGCTGGCAACCAAACTTGTGTCACCAGCAAGAACAGCAAGTGATCTTAACTGCTGAGCCATCTTCAGGTCTTCCTCCCAAACTTTTTAAACAGGGTATGTATACTTCTGGCTGGCTTAGAATTAGCTGTGTAGGCCAAGGCTGCCCTCAAGCTCGCAGAGCTCTACCTGCTTCTGCCTCCTAAATGCTGGAATTAAATCTAGTTATCACCATTCCTAGCTTCTGCCTTAAGGAAGGTAGGAAGGTAGATAGGTAGGTAGGTGTGTAGGTGTGTGTGTGTAAATACATTGTTTGAAATGTGTGTGTGTGTGTCTAAATATGTTATTTGAAATACTCCAAACACTTTATTCTGTTATGAAATGCATATAGTTGTAATACTGATTCACATTTATCTTGTGTGTTTTGTTCATGTTATTCTTTTCTTTTCACAATATGCTCTACTTTTTGTTTTGTTATTTTCCTAAGAATTTTGGTTTTCTTTTTGAAACAGTATCTCACTATACAAGCTGGAGTCATCATCTTCCCTTCTTATCTTCCCAAGTAGCTGTGCCACAATGCACAGCCTCGTGTGCGGCTTTTAATCCAGCAAATATACCTTCAATTTATATAGATGGATCCTTAAAATACCAAATGGGAAGCACCCCTTTGCTATTCACAAAATATACAGTTGTTCACTCTGAACTGTTTTGGGCTTTACCTGACTCATTCTAATTCAACCCTGTTCTCATGTCTTAAAAAAAAAAAATCATTTCTATGTTCATTTCACATCTTGAGATGGGATGTGTCTGTCATTCTGTCATTTACCCTCTTTTCTAGTTTAGATTTCTAGCTTGTCGTCTTAACTATGATTAGTAGCTGCTCCCTGACTATAGTCCTTTAAATTATGTTGGTTAATACTTTGCCGGCTGAAATGCCAAGTACAGACCCTAGTAGCCAATACTGTGCTCGTGTCCATACTAGTTGAAATCCTCCCCAAGTTTTTAATTTGTTATGTTTAGAGATCACAAGCAGGCATTTTCTTAATTAACAAACATGGTAGTTATATACTTCTCTTGCTAAAAATTACCAGCATTTTCATTTACCTCTGCCTTTGGCTCAGCTGATTCATTAGAGGTATCAAGTTGTTCCTTGGCCTGTGCCATCTGAGTCATCAACCTATCCATGTGAGATTGGATATCCGCCAGTATCTCAGTCACATGAGCTGTGGCCATTGCTTCTTGGATGTCCACTAAATGAAGGGCCTTCTGCTCCTCATCAGCAATCACTTTCTGAACTTTCTTAAATTCTTGTTGTATAAATAACTTCATCTGGTCTCGAGTTACCTGTAGAACACAGATACATAAGAAGTGTAGATTGAACATAACAAAGAATTGCAAAGGGAGAGGTTTTTTAAAATAGTGCTAGGTAGTCCTGCTCAAAAAACAAATTACAGTGGCTATTTCATTTTTAAGTCTCAAAAATATGCTCTCAACAATATTCTTCCAACACCTTTGATAAATTTTCTGGTAACCATTTTTATTGTTTAGGAACAAATTCTTTATCGTGTGTGTGTGTGTACATACATACATACATACATACATACATACATACATACATATGTTCCTTTGGATTTTATTTACATACCAGTAATACATAACTACTTTTTAAAAACTGTAATAGAAGAATACATAAAATGAAAAGTACAATTTCTAGCTAGATATGGTGGTTTATAACTATAATCTCAGCATGCCAGAGACTGAGGCAGAGGAATGTCAAGAATTCAAAGCCAGCACATTAGCAATGAGTTCCAGTACAGTTGGGCTATAAAGAACTCTGTCTCAAAAACAAACAAAAAAGAGGAGGGAAAGTTTGAACCAGGAAATGGTACATGCCTGAAACCTCAGTATCTAGAAAGCAGATGTAGGAGGATCAAGGTTTTGAGGCCATGCTGGTCAATATAGTAAGACTGTCTTGAGAAGTCAAAATACAACGACACAATAGTTCAGTAGTTGTTCTACTTATTCTATATGGTTACTCACGTATACATAAATGTTTCTATAAATGGGTTAGAGTGAACATATGGTTCTACGTCCTGTTTTTCCTCTTAAAATGTTAGTGAATACAGACAGCACCTTCATCTTTTCTATTACTTTTTACCACTTGCAGGATATAAAGAAATATATCCTATTCATTCTTCTCATAAGAGAAACATGCAATTTCTAACTTTTTCCTTTTACAGACAACACAACAATGAATGTCTGAGGAATATCTCTTAATATTTACATTTACATGAGTGTCTTCAGAGATCTCCTAAATCATTAAGCCATTTCATACATATGCTAAAGTTATTGTGAAGCTGCCAAACTACTCTCTGAAAAGGATGGAGCAATTATGCAATACTGTGTGAAAGGAAGGATTTCTCTACAACCTTATCAATACTGGGAAATATCAAACTTTTACATTTTTCAATGTAGTAGGCAAAAATGATACTATCTTATTTTCCTACAACTATAAACCAAACACACACCCCCACACCCACACACTCGAGTGTGTGCACACAAACGCAAGCAGCTGACAGTGTATTTGGCTAAGAAATGAGAAAGGCAAACAAAATAAAAACCTATAAAAATAAGTTATTTTAAGAACTCTGTATTTTCTTATTTTGCTTTACTGTTTTTGTGGTGTTAGGGATCAAACCAAGAGCTTTACACATACAGGGCAAATGCTCTACCACTGAGCTACATCTCCAATTTCATCAGTGTTTTTAAACAACTATCCATATTATGTGTACCTGAGATAAGCAGCAGGGAAAGGACCTGGGAGGTATTTCATTTGTTAAAGTACTTGCTGTGTAAGCATGACAGCCTAGATTTGTATCTCCAGCACTCCTGGAGCAGGAGCTCCTGGGGCAGGAGCAGAGGTGGCACAGGGAAGACAGACAGATCCTGGACCTCACTGGCTAGTTTAAGAGAAAAAATGAGCTCCAGGTACAATGAGAACTCTTGTCTTAAAAATAAGGTAGGGGTGGAGAGATGGCTCAGTGGTTAAAATGCTTGTCCTGCAGGTATGAGGAACAGAGTCCAGATCCCCAGAACCCATGTAAGTGTCAGATAGGCATAGCGTCTTGCCTATAATCAATCATAAAGCTTAGAAGGTAGATACAGAGATTAAATATCTGAAAGCTCTGAGTTTAACTGAGAGATCTTGCCTCAATGAATAAAGGGGTGTGAGACTAAGAAAGATTTCTCATGTCAACTTTGGAACTCCACATGCATACACATAAACATATACACACATGCAAACATGCATATACACACATATATATACAACATATACAATTCTCATGAAAAATCAAAACAGTAAGAGTAATTAAACACTGCACACCAATTTCTGCACATACACACTACACCCATGTGCACATATACATATAACACACACACAATGAAGAAGTAGAACTATAAGTGACAGGAAAAGGGTGTATCAGGAAAGTATGAGGGAAGAAGAGGTAGTTATTGCCTATGAGAACTTCTCTTATAGATAAGGAAACAGACACAGAAATAAACTTGTAGGAGAGGAAGAGACTTCAATCTTTTTGTTCTCAGTCTGGTAAAGTTTTCATACAAGTCTAGCAGGGGAAAAAGACCACACTGGAAAAATGTAAGAAAGAAAACAGAAAGACTGAAAATAGGGGAAGGAGATATTAGCTTATTAGAAACTGAATGAAGATTGATGAGGTCTTAAGCAGCTTTTTAAACAATGCCATAAAGATCCCAAGGTAAAAGAATGCCTGTATGCCAAGTTGCCAGGGACATACCAACTGGCTAAGTGATCTAGGCCCTGCAGAATTCAAATGCTTTTGTAATTATTTTATATTTTTATTTTAATGTATGCATATCAGTGCTGCTGTGATGACCATCAGTACATTTCTACTTATTAAGATACATTAACTGTTTACTGATCTTGGAGCTTCTCTTAAAAACTAAATCTAGAAAGTTTTCACAAAGAGATGAACTTTTCGGAATGCCTGATACTCTCTCTAAATATTTTTAGTGGTTTCATGTGACTGAAAACGACAATTACGATATAAAATGACTGCAATCTATTTGACTAGACCTCACATACACATGTAGCTGAAAAGTTAGGAAGCTAGCATCACAATCAGGAAAACTGGGTCATAGGGGAGGCAAATTAATCCTAACTTTTAATAATTAAATTCCTCATTTCCTGTTGCTTTACATAGTTCTTCAACAAGATACTTTGTCTTATCCAAAGGAAGTGGAAAATAAGAGTGCAGAGCAGAATAATCTATCAAGCCTTTATGCCTTCCTCCTACTTCCATCACCACTAATTAACTGATGGATATTCTTCAACCTAGTTCAAAGAAATAACTTGAGTCCTGACATTCACCTTACTCCAGGGCCTAAGGAAGAGCCAACCTGAGAGGGGGCATGTGGAAGAATGGGTGCTCTGGGCAAGTACTCCTGCCTTCTAAACTTCCTTCCAGTTATTTCACCTTCATCAAACCTCTATCCTAGGGGGGAAAAAATCTCAAAAACAATGAACACTTCATGCTGATTCCTATTATCTGGAAGTCTCCTATCTTCTTCCTGAGTGGGTTTATTGGTACTGCTTCAGCCAGTCCTAAAGTCCCCCATGAATGTCAGTGATAGTCTCACTATATGTGACGTCTATAAAAAGGGAAAACTCTACAAACTCAGTAAGGAAGGTAGATGGACAGAATGGTGAAAATGGAATCTGGAGGCTGCTTTCTATATAGCATCTACTAAACTATCAAGGCTTACTCCAACCAAAATCTTAGTGTGAAATCTTAGAGGATAATAATACAAGGTGGAACTTGTATTATTAAGAGAAAACTATGCCTCTTCCTCTTTGAAGTGCATACTTAATAAGGCACTGAGTATCTTCAGGAAAATGTTACCCAAGGGACTTGGTCCTTAACACAAAAGTTATAAAAGGAGCATTCTCTCTTTGGTCAACTGGTTCCCAATATGCTAAAACCATTAGCACTTCCCTTATGAGCACAATCCTCTATCTGCTTATGGCTGCATTAGTGTGCACTGTCTATAATTTGTAAACAGTGGTTGTTAATTTATGTATGGTCTGAACATGATAGAGAATACCTATAGGTGACCTGATTTTATAGTGACAAAAGGGAGCTCTTGGGAAGAACAGTCATGATGTCAAGTTTTGAAATTCTGCTTTGTTCCAATACCATAAGTTTTCTGCTAAACATATTGCCTTTATGATTGCTCAGGTCCCTCCGAAATTTTTTGGAGAGCTCACAACCCGGCTCCGATAGTATGTACCAGGTGGCCTCAAACTCAAGATATGCCTGCCTTCCAGTACTGGGATTAAGGCATAGACCCCTCCCGGTGGTGCGGAGTTCATTCCGGTCCCCACCAGGATAAATAATTTACATCTTAAAGAGTTAAATCTTATCCCAGAATCTTCCTGTATAAGGGGGGGGACCAGCATTCTCACAACATTCCTACACATAAAACCTTGAATTAAGAAACTTGTACTTAAAACAATATCCACTCAAAGTATCTGACATGGACTAGGAGCTATTAACTCCTTGCTAGCTGAACTACAGGAAATCAGGTTTTATTTCTTTTTATTAATTACAGGTAGCTTTAAAAGAACAAGAAAGACAAGCACTTGGCCTTCAATATACATGATTCAATGCTTTCTCACAAAGCACTATGCCCATAGTCAAAATTCTCTGTCTCTGCCCCCCCATCTCTCACACAGTATGCAATTTAGATCCCCAGCAGCCCAAAAAACAAACAAATACCCCAATCTTCCTTAAACCAGCATTCTCACCTTCCTACATGGCTCCAGAGAAAAGCAGCCATGTGCTCTTCTTCTCTTTTCTCCTTCTTTTCCTTTTTTTCCTCCCAGAGACTATGAGTCAAATTCTCTGTCTCTGCCCCTCCATCTCTCACACAGAGAGACAGAGAGAGAGAGAGAGGGAGGGAGGGAGGGGGAGGGAGAGATGCTGCACTTCTCTAGCTCCCTCATTACCAACTTCATCTTTGCAATGCTATATGCTATTCGCAGGTGACTATGATTGAAAGTTTTCAACCCTGTACCATTGAGACTTGAAGCTAGTAATTCTTGCTGGGGGGGGGGGGGCTAAGTCATTGTTATGATCCTCTCTGCCTCAGCTGTGACAACCAAAAGTGTCTCTGGACATTGCTGCAAGCAATGAGAAACACTAGACTTTGCTTTCATAATTTCATCCCATCTTTGGAATGCAATTATTACTCCCTTGAGAGAAGGCCCTTTATGCCTGGATTTTTTCTCCATGCAACTCATCTCAGTATTCCTCTTGATTCATGAACTTCTCCATCTGGACACATTCCTATTACCTAAGCCATCATCACACTTCAAGCCAATTCACCATCCCACTCCTTACCACCTTTGTTTTTCAGTGTCTCTTGTGTTAGGGACCATCAGAAGCACTCCGTGTGAATGAATTCACTTAGCCCTCACAGAATTCACTTAGCCCTCATAGAGGTAGCTATTATTTATACTTATTTTACAGATGAAGAAACTGAGGTGAGAAAAGAAATCTAACCCTGTCCCAAGTTAAGTGGCAAACTGGAGTTTAAATTTGATGTGCCCTCTTACCTGACGTTCAAAGTAAGGGTATTTAGGCAGTATCCAGGATACCAACTCAGGTCAGTTTTTTATCTCCCTTCCCAGGTCTTGCATATAGCAGTAGGCAACTGGTTCTGAGGGAAGCCACACTACCTCTGACTTTCTATAGCACTTTCTATAGTATAGCTGAAGGTTCCACCCATCTATGAAAATCCCCTTCTTTCCTTCCTTAGCATTCCCCTGCCACTGATCTTCATTAACCACCCAGACCCATACTTTAGCTCTCCATTTCAGCTCTCCCTTGCCCATTCTATTGAGGCCCTTTAATCTAGTTGTAGTCTCCCCACCACCAACTTTCTACAACAAAATTAAAGTGACAAGGCATTTGATTTGAACCTCTGATTAGAATTCTGCTACTATTTTCAACTATTATCTTGGATAGTTTTTGTTCCCTTCTCATCTCTCTTTGACCCTGAATTCTTACTTTTTTGACCTTGATTCAAACATCACCTTTGTTGCTTTCAGTGTTAATGACTATATGTATTCCTCGTTCTCACCATATAACAAGATAGCTTTGATGGTTTTTGACCTGCTTATACCTCCAACTTTCCAAACCACATTCTTTTGAACAATAACCCAAAATTTCAAATAAAATACTCTACCCTTCCTCTCTCTTCCTCTGGTATTTCTTCGCTAAGCTATGAATTCTGGTTTTGAGCTGTAAGTTATAGAACTCGCTACATATGATTATGCTTCTTCCTCTCTTTCCCACAGTTCGCCTCCCTCAACACAAACATGCATGCCTAAGCATACATATCAGAGGATAGTGTGTCTTGGAGGTGTTTGTTGTGGAGTATTAGTTTAAAATGTGTTACATTCATTTATACTATGGAATACTTGTTTAATAATGCAAAGATGTGTTTCATTCTTTCATATTGCATTTGTTTAACTCTGTAAAGCTGTGTTACTTTGCTAGTCTAAAATACCTGATTGGTCTAATAAAGAGCTGAACAGCCAGTAGCAAGGCAGAAGGGAGAGGATAGGGAGGGCAGGCAAGCATAGAGAATAAATATGAGAAGGAAGCAGAGGATCGAGAAAAGGAGAAAGGATGTCAGGACCTAACAACATAACCAGCCACAGAGTTAGAAGAAAAGGTATATACATTAGAGAAACGTAAAAGCACAGAGACAAAAGGTAGATGGGATAATTTAACTTAAGAAAAGCTGGCTAGGAATAAGCCAAGCTAAGGCCGGCTGTTCATAAGAATAAGTCTCCATGTATTTATTTGGGAGCTTGATGGCAAGCCCCTAAAGAATTTCAAAAACAGCAACAACAACCACAAAAACCAATTACAGGTTCTGGTACTTGAAAGGGCCCGATAAGCACATGAATTGAATCTGCTCATCAAATTAAGAACTGAACAGCAACTGCACACCCCAGGCACCCAAGAGAGACACGGTCACTTTGTCAAAGGATGAGCAGCCCTTAGTGAGATACATGAGCATCTAACCACTATGGATGCAGCTCTGCTGCCAAACATCTCCTCCTGGGACTGTTTTTCCTGTTGTCAGCTGCTGTGACTTTATTTTCTTGACAATTTGATGTGTAACTCAGTGACATGCACTGAAATGGATGAGGCCCAAAGCAGGTCACTGGGGATGCTGTGTTCATATTGACTTGACATTACTGCTTGCTCTTAAGATGCTACTCTCTTTGCCTGACTGACCTCAGAGTAGTAACAAAGACCACACTTACAAACTTCTAGTATCACTTCTGAGAACAGAAAAAAAGAATTCTGGATGACCTGCACTCCAGGACTATAAAGTAGAAGGAGTCTTCAGAGACATCCTGAACCTATAAAAACTGAGACGAGTGCTTCTAGTCTGTCTTGTTTTCCCTGGACCTGGCATAATCTAGAAAGATAGCTACTGGTAATAAAGTGGGAGGTATAAAAAGACACTAAAAGGCTGTGGGGGTAACCATACACAATTTATAATATTTTTGAGCCCATCACATTTGTATATACAGAGAAGACCTATTCTATCTGTTGAAGACTAAACCAATTTTAAAAGGACTCACCTCTTAACTCAGGTCCAGAAAGAAGAACACCAAGTGTTCTCCATCATATGTGGATCCTAGCTTTGAATTTTTAGATTTGTATGTATAACTTAAAGATCTATGAGCTCAGGAAACTAAACAGATTCAATGAGATGGAGAAGGGGAGGTGAATGAGCAGAGAATAGAGCACACATATGAAAGTACATGTTGAAATACCAGAAATTAAAGGTTTAAACAGGGGGAGAGGGTGGGAAACAGGGGACAGGATGGAGTGGTGATTTGGTTAACTCAAACTAAGGATATAAGAAAAACACCTAAGGAAACCCACTACTTTGTAACCTAATTAAATATTAGAAAAAAGAAGGAAAAGAGGAGAGAGGAGGAGGAGAAGTCCATGCAAATACTGAGGAAAACCAAAAAATTATTAGGTTATACTTTAAAGACCTCTACTCCATAAAATTGGAAAATCTAAAAGAAATAATTTTCTCAACTGATACCATTTACCAAAATTAAATCGAGATCAGATAAACAATTTAAATAGACCTATAATCCCCAAGGAAATGGAAGCAGTACTTAAATGTCTCCCAACCAAACAAAGCAACAAAACAAAATCCCAGGGGCAGTCTGTTTTAAGGCAGAACTCTGCCAAACTTTCAAAGAAGAGCTAGCTAAAGCCAATGCTCCTCAAATTATTCTGCAAAATAAAAACAGAAGGGACACTGACCAAATCATTTTATGATGTCAGTCACTTTGATACCCAACAAAGAAAGAGAATTAGACCAATTTCCCTCATGAATGTTGATGCAAAAAATAATATAATGCTTGCATACCAAATCCAAGAACACATTAAAAAGATCATCCACTATGACCAAGCAGGAGGCTGTAACATGAATTAATAAAAGACTCAGAGACAGATATTGGGGTTCAAACTCAAGATCAGGGAAGCAAAGCAGTCGGCCACTAGCTCTCAACTCTAGCTCAGGCTGGAAGGGCTGATCCACAAGCTCTTCACCAAACCTCAAACTGCTGCCTCTCCTCAGAATGCCTGGAGAATGAATGATCTTATCTTCAGTGTGGCTGGAGAATAAATGTTTTCTACTGATTCCTAATACTGACTTATATACCTCATGAGTCCTGGGATTAAAGGTGTGAGCTATAATTTTCTTTTAGACTGATTCAATCTTGTGTAGATATGGGCGGCTTTGGACTCAGAGATCCTCTACCTCTTAATCCCAAATCCTAGGATTAAAGGTGTGTACCACCACCTGCTAGCTTCTGACCGCTGGGATTAAAGGTGTGTGCCTGGCTTCTATAGCTTGTGGCTGACTTTCTGAATCCTCAGGCCAGCTTTAATAAATCACAAATTATTTATCTTTACAGGAGGCTCCATCCCAGAGATGTAGGGATGGTTCAGAATATGAAAATCAGTCAATGGAATCCACCATATAAACCAACTGAAAGAAAAACAAAAACCCCTCCATGATCATCTCACTGGATGCCAAAAAAGCCTTTGACAAAATACAACACCCCTTCATGATAAAAGTCTTGAAAAAGAGAAGGGATACAAGGAATATACCTCAACTTAGTAAAGGCAATTTACAGCAAGCCAGTACCGACAATGAATTAATTAAATGGAAACTCCACCAAAAAGCAACCCCACCAAAAAGGGGGGGGGGGTTGGAGGCCGCTCACCTCTCAACCTCCGTTCTAGTTGTCTTTTACCCAATTATCTTCCATACAAGGTCAATTACTTGTATATTAGGGACACTCTATCCCCCAAAATAACTGCATACAACCAGGAACCAGAAGGACACTTGATACAGAACTGTCCTTTTCCAGGTCCTCTTTCCTGGACCGGGCTCACAATGATAGAACCCAGGGCTCCTGATGTACTAGAAAAATGTTTTTCAGGACTGGTTCTGCTAGCTACTTCTTGAAGCTTGGCAAATAAAAATTTATCTGTAAAGTAGGATAATAGCACTCTCATAAGATTTTTTTAATGACTTTAGCATAAAATAACACATTGTTTAACAGAGTTGTGTACTCTCCAGGCACACAGGCCAGTGAGAAATCTGCTGCTGAGAGATAGCAGTATCTGAACAGTCACTGTAGGTGTCTGTGTGATACTCATTGGGCTCTCATAAGGAGCTCCTTGTAATTTTCGGAAAGAGAGACTCCACACTTGGGGGCTGAGATTCTAGTTTCCTGAGAACACACAGGAAAATCTTTCTTAGAAGCAGGGACTGCAATATAGAATCTCTTTGACTTAGGAGCCGCAAGTTGTTAGGAAGGAATGCCCACCTTCTCTTTGACCTCACGGAGCATCCTCTCAGACAATCTAGACTACAATAGCAGCAAAGCAGATCATGTAGGAAGGACACCGTCACATTCTGCTCTTCAGCACCTATACAGAATCTGTGGGCACAGCAGTCTTCAATCTCGCAGATTGCCTCTTACGCTATTTCCTTTTCTGTGCAGATGGAAACCCTATTCCTTTCCTATGGGAAATTAGTAGCCTGTGTTGTTTAACACATCTTCATAGACGAACTACCACTATCTTCAAGATTCCAGCAGGACTTGTTCACCAAAGACCATCACAGCTGGGCTTGTTGTCTTTTGATATTCCCTCTTGGAAAGGGGATGGGGAGGATCATGAAAACCTTGCTTGAATAAATTCTCCCAACTAATTGTATGGGTCTGTGGGAAAGGCCTAGAGGTAGGGAATATAGGTGGTGAATGATGCAGAGAAGAGGCTCCATCTATGCAGCTATAGGGCTATTGTAAGTCACCTGCTCTGTAAGGAAGTCTAATATACTTATTGGTTCCCATACTGATTTCCTTGCGTGAAGTTTAGTAGAACTGTAACTTGGTTTGTCACTGAGACCTTAGGAGGAGGTGTAGACATTACTCATGTCTCTTTTTGAGGGAAGGAATTTTAGCAACATCTGAATATCCAAGAACCAAGAGCCACAGTGCTCATTAACTAACATGCTTTTCGGGTCCCCAAACACTATGATACCAAATGCTCACTCATTGTTCCTCATTTCCTCAAGAGTCTCCATTTTGAGGCCTAGGGTTGTAACTCAGTGATATGGTGCTTGCCTGGCATATACAAGGTCCCCAGTTCATCCAGCACCTCAAAATAAAAATTTCCATTTTCAGATTATTAGTTACAACACAACATAATTAACCCCACTACAGAGATAAAACTGAATGAAGGCTCCAGTACACTGATAGGTGACAGGTGCTGTGCTATGTGGACCAGGTCATCTGACTCTTTCACCATAAAAGGAAAGGAAAATATGTCATGTTTGATATAATTGTTTTATCCTAAAAGTATGAATTTAAACTCTACATTGGAATATATTCCTAATCTACTTGTATAGGTAAATTGTCAATACTGTCCTAAGATGCTACATAAAAATCATAGAAAAAACTTACCAGCATCATAAGCTCCCTGACTTTTCATAATTTATTTCCTCAGTTTTTATTTTAACCCTCGATCTAAATGCTGAGAAAATCAGAGAAATTATCCTCAAATTTTATACACACACAGCCTTACAAGCATCTATATTCAGACTACAGGAGACAGAGTTGCACACTGAAGACTTGGTTTTAAGTTATCAAAAAAAGTATCTCTTTGTTGAGTATACTGTAATTTTATTTCTTGAAAGGTTTAACTTATCAGAAAAAGGGGAGGGAAAGTAGTTGAGTTGCTGGCTCTTAAATAAAAGTCTAGCTGGTTTTATCACTGTTATCACAGAAGAGTTTTATATCTAGGTTCCCAGGCTCCTAAATTAAATGTCAAATACAATCCTACACTCAAAACATGAAGCATGGCTGCTATGGAGGAGTATGGACAGCTCCACTCCCCTGTCCCCATTAGCTGTGTAATCAGCCCCTGTAAGCATTCAGCAGAGTAGATTCTCAAGTCTCCCGTCAGTGAAGAAAGGAACAAGGGCAGACATCACAATACATTGGTTTCATTAAGACCTTTAATACTCAGTTCCTTTGTTTTCTAACAATGCTCCAGCTTACCTGGTGACTCAAAAAATCATTGCTACCTTACTTTTAAAAAGCCTTTAGTCTCTCTCCATTCGGTGCCACTCCCCACTTCCTCTGTGCTCTGGGGGACTTGTCCCTTCCCGGTTCTGTGAGGGACTTTATATGAATCTCTTAGAATACACCTTGTGTAGGAGAAAGCGAGGGGGAGGAAAGGAAAACACGTGCCACCAGGAAGATTGAGCCCGGTTAGGAATAGAAGTCGAGAGAGAGAGAGAGAGAACATAAAAGAGGGAGCCAATATTGTTTTGAAGATAAAATTGAACACAAAGAAAGGTCTAGAGAACTACAAGACTGCTGCCAACTAACAATTTGAGCTTCCGTGGAAAGGCTACCATAAAAGCCCTTCCCGGAGAGTGAGATCAACAACTAACTTACCAATGGAGCCCTCAACTAATGTCTGTTGGAAACAGGAGCAAACACCCATACATAAACACTGAGTCGAAGTAGAACCCAAATGCAGATGGAGAGGACAAGACCAGGCGCAGAAACACATAGAGACAGCTTACCTGAACAAGGAGGAGCTAACAGCCCCCAGACTGATAGCTGGGAAGCCAGCATGGGACTGACTCAGGCCCCCCTGAATATGGGTCTCAGCCAGAAGGACTGAGCAGTCTAAGGGACCTCAGACAGTGGAGCCAGGATGTATCCCTGGTGCACAAAAGGACCTTGCGAACACATCCCCCATGGAGGGATAACTGCCTTAATCTAGAGACAGGAGAGAAGCCCTAGTCTCTACTTCACATGGCCTGTCAGATCTACATGACCCCAACTGGATGGCATTCCCCTACATATGGAATTGGGGTGGGGGGAATGGCAGGGGAGGGTGGTTAGAGTGCATGTGAGAGGGCAGTGAGGGTAAAAGGGAGGGAAGGAGAGAAGGAGGGAGAGAGGGAGAGGGAATTGGGATTGACATGTAAAATAATAAATTAAATTAAAAAATGCTTTGACTCCAAAATTTAAGTTGAAGGACAAGTTACTGGGGAAAAGGATTTCTATTTTTGTTTCCACAGAAAATGAAAAGCTGTGGATTCCTTCCAGACTAATGTGGTTTGATCAAGCCAGACCGCCTGAAACAGAGTACCAGGTGATCCTACATTCAAAACAGCTGGACAAAGCAGCCTTACAGACTACAGCCAGGATTTCTGCATCTTCTTGGAATCCCCCATGACAGCGCCCCTTACCAGCAGGAAGTAGTTTGGAAAGAATGATACCCAAATTCCCAAATATTGTCTATGTTTGTTTTCATTTAAATGGACTTGGTAAAAAAAAAAAAAATATATATATATATATATATATATATATATATATATATATATATATATGCCTGAGTCAATGTATGTAGAAGTTCCTTATGATTTTGGAGACCCCCACCAAAAAAAAAAAAGAGTTACAGTCAAAGGGTAAAGCTGCAGGGGAAACAAGAGGGAGTAGGGGGAAAAATGAAGACTCATGGTGGCATTTATTTTAAGGTAGGAGTACACTACCTGGTGTGACTCTTAAATGAAACATCGCTACTTTTTCTTTTGACACCGGGCATTTCTGCTAGAGAATTTGGTCCAGAACAGCACAATAGATGCTATGCAATAGAATCTTACTTCTATCAGGAATACTGATACACAGCTATACACCCAAGGCAGATATATCTGCCTTGACTTGCATGAGCAGAGAGCTATGCTGAACAAGGCCAATTACTTGACTGTCAGACCAGGCCTGCAGAATGAGCCTGCCAGCCACACCAAGAGTTCCCAACAATGAAAATTTAACTGCATATCATTATCACTCAAAGAGTTAGCAATGACCCTTAAAATCTACAATCTATAAGTATTACTAAGCCTGAAAAGTGCTAATTAATCCAAATACAGAATCTAGTTATCTTTAAGTGGGTGGCTCATCTTTTCTCATAAATGACTGAAAGGTCTTCTCAATTTGTGGGGAAGTAGCTGTCCCCAGATCCACTTATCCCCCCCCTTTTTTATATTCAGGTTATTAGTATATCCAGAGTTGTGGAACTATCACCACCATCCATCTCTGAGCCCTTCAATATCCCTCAAAGAAACCCCATGCCCCTCCCCACAGTCCTAGACAACACCAAGACTACTTTCTGTTCCTATAAATTTGTCCAATATGAACTTTTACGTAAGTAGACTCATACATTATCTGGTCATCTGTGAATAACTTTTTTAAAATGTATTTAAGGAATATGTTATTCCCAAATGTCAAGGACATGACACTCTAAAATATGACTGTAGAAGAGTGGAATAGGTTACCCCAAAATATGACTCATTATTAGATCATTTTAAGTTAATTTTGTTGTTATTGTCTAATTTTGTAGACAAGATCTCACTATGAAGCTCTGTGTGATTCCAAATTCACAGGAATCCTCTTGCCTCAGTCTCTTGAGTATGGAAATGACAAGCACAGTTCACCATTCCCAGCATTGACCTGTGATTATTTAGCACAAGAAAAAGTACCTTTTGGTGAGAGAAATTTACAAAGGAAATCTCTAAGTTCGTCCCCTTAGAAAGGGAAGATGCTTCTAAATCACCAGTGTATATGCACCATGCACACCTCTCCATCTTTGTTTACCAATCTATTTTGGGCTTCTTCTTGAACTGGCCTGTATCAATAATATTCACATGTCTATTCAAGCCCATTCACTGGGTTATATATGCAAATAAATTTTCATTTTTTTTTTCTCCTATTGATAAGTTTCTGTTAAAGGAGTTTCTCAATTAAGAACTCTGAACAGTAACTTTATTTTTTTTTTCCCTACATGATATTCCCAAGGGTACTTGATGGTATGGCATATATTACTTCATTTTTGACTGCTAAATAATATTTCACTGTAGACGTGCCACGACTATGGGATTGTTTCCATTTTCCAGACAAAATAACTAATGCTGCTGAGAAGATAAGTGTATATATTTTTATGCTTACCTGCTTTCATCTCTCTTACATATTTTTGCATATATAACAACAGAACTGCTGGATAATATAATTCACGGATTAGCCATAGCGGGACTGAGAGTACTTACCAAAGTGGTTGTACCAATACATACTCCAGTTATAATGCATGACTCATACAGTAAACTGCAGAGATGGGACCCTGAGAGCTGTTAGTCTCCCCTATCTCTGTTATACCTGGCTTGGTAAGTCTTGAATTTCTTGGTTCTGTTTCTTTATGTAAGAAGAGGGAGGACTGGATCAAGTGGTCAGCTTTACAAGGGGGCAGGCACTATTCTGTCACTATAAGTAGGACATATGGACCAGTTAGGACACTGATGCAATGAAGTAGGTGTTATATGACTAGGAACCCAATTCTACATTACATTTTCTCTGTTCCAAAAAACTTTAGACTACAATTGTTATATTTATCAAAATACATACAAAACAAAACACTGCACAGAATCTGTTCATGCCATCAAAAACCTAGGGCCTTATCAACAATAAAGGCGAATTGGCTTTCATGATTCTCGTACCCTAAACTGGGGTTCAAGGATCAATGTTTATTCAAATGATAAAAATGTATGCATTTATAAAGGTTGTTCACTGTAAAGGTCAGAAAACAAAACTACATATATAGTATATATGTGTTTGTTTATATACACACATACAAATATACACATATACACACACAAGCCTGAAAGGCAAACCATTAGTAGTTTCCTGTTTTAGCATCTCTTATTAATGTCACTGACCCTGTACCTTGGACTGGTCTAATCAGATCTTAAAACTACCACTGAACATGAAATGGCTCAGAATCAAGAACTAACATTAACAAAACCCCCAAACTTTATAATCCACGATGGGCAATGGAAGATTATTCTTTATTCTTTTTACTTTTCTGTATTTTTCAAAATGTCTACAGAGAACTCATATTAATTTTTGAATAGAGGGGAAAGCAAGGTCTCTTTTCTCATGGAAAAAGGGTAGGGCATAAGGAAGACGTGAAAGAGACTCATTTTCCCCTTTGTGCTCTCGATATGTCTATAGAGATGAAAGGGGACTATTTCTGAGCGGCTCCTATGCCAGAAGCTAGAGCTGGCCTGGGAAAGCAGGAGTGTGTTTCCTAACTGCTGTCCTTGACCGAAGCTCTGGATGCTATGGCTCTCCAGATGGTCTTTTCAAAAAAGGCCATCTACCAATTCTGGTGTGCGGCACTGTGCTCACTTTGGCCAAAGGATCCCAACAGGAGAAAATACGTTATGAGGGAAAAATAACTGGAGAAGGGCCCTAACAAACAAGGTGAGAGTCTACATGCATGTGTAACCTATATTTGCTTGTTTACAAATTCAACTAAGATAAACTAAAAGTTAAGTCCTTAGCCATGGTACATGCTGTTAGTCTGAGCACTTAACTTGGGAGAAAGAGGCAGGGGGATATCTGCAAGTTTGAAGCCACTCCGGTCTACATAGCTGAGCACCAGGAGAGGCCACAACTACATAGAGAGAACCTGTCTTAACAAAAAGTTAAGTTCTGATCCATCATTTACTAGCAAGCTACTTAATTCCTTTAAGTCTCCAACTTCTCATTCATAAAATGGGACAAATTCTTTATTTCATGATGTTATACTAATTACCCTGTGTCAAGATCCATGCTAGTATACCCTATAAGATTCCTACTTACAGATTTTAAATAAAAAAAAACGTACAGAAAAAGATTTTCAGATTTTCAGAACTCTTTAGTCAAAAGTACATGCTCATATGCAGTATTTGGTAGCTGGTCTATCTTAAGACTTTAATTCATCTAGTGGAATAAACACTGTCCAATAAGTGCTTCTGTCTTGGTGCAAGACAAACAACAGAATGACGTATGGCTTAACTCTTGTGAATAACAGAATATTAGCAAGAATTCAAATTAGGTTTGATTAACCATTACAATTTTTAAATTCAAAACCTATAATTCTGACATTCTAATTAGCACAGAAGGGCAGACTAGGTTCTATTCTATGACAATGATATCAGTTATGAAAACAATGACAGTAAGTTTCTCGTAATTACAAAATATAAAAAAGTCATCCTTAGATCCATCTAACAAACTTCATACCATTAGACACCTTTTTAACTTCATTCTTTACTAGAGTATCTTTAGAGAATTGCAACTAGGAAAAAGAAAGAACTGGCTATGCCTCAGACCTGACTATTGGTACCAGGTCCCACATTTGCTCCCACTTCAGTCAGACAGAAGAATGTAAACCTCTCTGACAGAGTTGCAAGGTGCTTCCATCTTTGAAACTACTTGGAAAAATTAGTATGAGGGCTGGAGAGATGGCTAAATATCTAAAGGCTATTCTTCCAGAAGATGTAAGTTCAATTCCCAGCACCTACCAGGTGGTTCACAACCACCTGTAATTTCAGTCCCAGGGGATCAACACCTTCTTCTGGTCTCTGTGGGCACCAGGTACACAAGGACAAGCATACATATACACAGGCCAAACACACATAAAAATAAATTTAGAAAATTATTATGAAGTAGAGAACCACACTGTTTTTAAACATTTGCTTTACATATACTATTTAAAGAAAACAAAGAAAAGCTTATTCTGAGGGGAAGAAAGTAATCAACACAAAATGGAGAAAGTACCTGTTAGTAACAGCGTAAAGGGTTTAGTTTGAGACTAGTATGTTACCCTTTTGCTTCAGTGCTTTCTCAGAGAAGCTACAAACAGTCCTGTGTTAACAGGAAGCTGTTAATATAAAAGAGCTTAGCTCTAACTCCCTACAAATCCAGAGCTCCCCTATCCTGCCACAGGCATGCCTAAATGACTACATCTTTTTATTTGCTTTATTTTATTCTGCATTTGAAAGAGACTCACTGTGTAGCCCACTAGAACTCATGATGGTCCTGCTTCAGCCTCCTTTAGAACTCATGATGGTCCTGTTTCAGCCTCTTAAGTACTGAGATAACAGCCCCAAGGCATCAATCTCAGATAGACATATATATCTCTTATTTCACTAAAGCTGAGCAAAAATATAAGAAACAAACAAACTAAAAAACAAACAAACCATGCTTCATGTAACGTTTCTCAATGTTTAGCAAGAAAAAAAAATTTGCAATTTGAGTATCAAAGGAATCTGGCCAGTCTATTATTGAAAAGACAGCTTCCCAGTAATCATTTTTTTTTTTTAAACAAAATAAAGGTTGTTATTAAAAGCAATCTTTATCTACAATACAGGAGATGCTAGCTACTTGGAGGCATGTTACCTTTCAAACAAGGTCCACCAAAGCAACACACACATGTATAACTTCCTTCAGTTTTATGTAATTTCTTACCTATCACCTGCTCTGATTCCTGCTCTCAGGTCACTGCTAGTGGCTGGGATTAGACGTTTCCTATGGTTCCTCTAGTTTTAGAATGTAGCCTATTCTTAGAACCACAACACCATCTTTAATTACCCTCCTGTCTTGACTCAACACCTCTGTTCACACACTTTGCTGAAGCCCTTTCCTTCTCCCTTACTTAGCTACTTCTCTGTTAGAAATGAGACTATGAAACTATACCAGTTTCTTTTTAAATCACACTGACTTTGCATCTTCCCTTTCCACCCCCATTTCTTTGTTACTTCTGTACAATTCATTTGTTTCCTAAGCCTATATTTCATTTTCTTTTTCAAATCTGAAAATTACTTAGTCTTATTTTTAGGTGCTCTTCTATTTGAAGAAATCAGAAAAACAAATAAAAAGCAAGGAACCTAGCTCAAAGTTTAGCACAGTAATTCTCACAGCCTGAGGCTCTGTCAGCCCATATCAACTGAATTAAAACTCCAGAGGTGAGTGTGAAACTCTATCTTTTTTGTTTTCTTGTTTTTGGTCTTTGGTTTTTTGAGACAGGGTTTCTCTGTGTAGTTCTGGCTGCCCTGGAGTTCACTATGTAGACTGACTATGTGAACTAGCCTGGAACTCTTAAAGATCCTCCTGCCTCTGCTTCCCAAGTGCTGAGATTAAAGGTGCACTACTGCCTGGCCTAGAACTCTTTTATGCTTTAATAAATTCTGAGTGACTTTTATGAACAACAAAATTTAAACCCAGCTGATCCAGAAGAAAGTATCAGGCATGCTTTCAATAAATTAAGTGTTCTGGTTTCCCTTTCTATTGCTGTAATAGGTTTACATTTGCACATCGTAGTCCATCAGGGAAGCCAGGGCAGGAACTCAAGCAAGGACTTGAAGCCAAGATCATGGAGGACTGCTATTTGCTGGCTCCCTCACAGGTTCATGCTTAGATAGCCTTCTTACACAGGACCACCTGCCTAGGTGAGATTGTACCTGTACGTGGGTTGGGGCCTCTAGCATCAATTACCAATCAAGACAATCCCTCACATACAGGCTTACAGGCCAATTTGATCCTGATAATTCCCTAATGGATGAAGACTTTCCTCCCAGAAGACACCAGGCTATGTCAAGTTGACATTTAAAGCTAACAAAGACCTGAATCTCATCAATAGGAATAACTGACATTCTATTTGTCAACACAGAAGAATATCTAGAATATTTTGCATATTAAAAAAAAAAAAGCAACATAACCAAAGGGAGGTGGTGGCACATACCTTTAATCCCAGCACTTGGAAGGCAGAGGCAAGCAGATCTCTGTGAGTTCAAGGCCAGCTACAGAGCTAGTTCCAGGACAGGCTCCAAAACAATACAGAGAAACTCTGTCTCAAAAAAACAAACAAAAAAGAAAAGAAAAAAAAAAACAAAAAACTAGGCACAATATAATTTTTGCAAAAAAAAGTTACAATCCCAATGGATGTAATTAATTTGAGGGGAATTCACTCTAGCTTTCTTTTATGAATAGAAAACAGAGTTAATATTGATTGGTATCTTCCATCATCCTTTAGCAAAACACACAGTTAAAAAGTTAAAAGTGAACTCAGGGGCTGGAGAGATGGCTCAACTATTAAGAGCACTGGCTGCTCTTCCAAAAGAGTCTGTAACCCCATGTCCTCCATGAGTACAGCATACATGGAGTTCACAGACATACATGCTGACAGATCCCTACATATTATAGACAGACAGACAGACAGACAGTCAGTCTCTCTGTCTTGGGGAGTGAATTGAGTTAGCACTAGACTTCGCTGTCTGGACAATCAATCTTTGGGCTGCCTTAGGGATTCTAGAGGAAGTGAGGCTGAGTTAGTACTCAGTCCCTATGATTCAATCAGTGTCTTGATTAAAGCAACTCTGTCCCAAAATGACAGGTCATAAAACCTGAGCTTGTTTGCCCTTCTTATATAGGTCAACCTAAAAAGGAATGGTCTAGGATTGCAGGATAACAGGACAGACAGAAACTTAAGCTACTTTTGGAAGATTTCTTAGAACACTTTTTACGAAAAGTTTATATTAAAAGTGTCCAGTTTTTCTTTCTTCCTGATTTGGCAGTCACTCCACACTTTCATTCACCCCTTCTCAAGCCAGCTTCATGGACACTCAAAGCAAATTCATGCACTAGATTAAAAGGGGGCTTGAAGGTAAAAGGTTGGACAGTGTGTGCACCCACACCTAAGATCAAGTCAGATTCTTATAACCATCTTTTAGCTTACATTAGGACAGTGATTCTCAACCTTCCTAATGCTGTGACCATTTAATACAGCCCTCATGTCATGGTGATCCCCAACCATAAACTTATTTTCACTGCTCCTTCATAACTGTAATTTTGCTACTGTCATGAATCATAATATAAATATCTGATATGCAGAGTATCTGATATGTAACCTCTGTGAAAGAGTCACTTGACACTCCCCACCCTCCCCCAATCCCTCCCACCCTCCACCCAAAAGGGGTTGACCCACAAGTTAAGAAGTCCTGCATCAGGGAACGCTTTAGCTGGATTTTTTTCTTCTCTGGCAAGTTTCTAAAAGAAGCACTGTCTGTATTCATAAAGGATGCCAAAGCCTGCAACAGCAATCACTTTTCACTGCTTTGCTAATTATAAACATAAAGGTATGGCAGAGACAGAAAATAGTTGGTTTCCTGTCATCCACAAAACCAATGAAACTTGTCAAGGTGTTTAAGTGTTTTCAGTTACCTGTAGTACTTAATTGGTTCAGCTTTATGAATGGAAAAGTTAGAGCAGGAGCCCTCCTATTCTAGGTAGTAGAGTTGTTAAAGTTACACAACCGGGCCAGACAGTGGTGGCACATGCCTTTAACCCCAGCATTGGGAGGCAGAGGCAGGCAGATCTCTGTGAGTTTGAGGCCAGCCTGGTCTACAGAGTGCCAAAGCTGTACAGATAAAGCCTGTCTCAAAAAAAAAAAAACAAAAACAAAAACAAAAAAACAAACAAACAAACAAAAAACAAAAACAAAAAGTTACACCTTTTTTCTTTTTTCTATCTAGATGCTCACTACCACTAGAACCTAGCCTGTTCAAAAAGAGCGGGGATACTCCTAATGTCAGTATTTCCACTGACAAATGAATAAGAAATTACTAATGGCTGCAGTTACCTTTTAAAGAGCCCACTGCTGCCAATGCCTCTGCTTCACTGTGGTGCTTCAGCTTAAAATACATGATTACACAGCACAATGATGAATCCTGAAGCTTGATTTGCAGTGAGAATTAAAAGCAGTAAAGGCACTAGAGTCGCTTGACTCTCATCTCCACAATATACTACATGTGGATCAATAACTCTACTTCCTTATGCTTTACTGTCCCTAAAATAAATTAAATTGGGCTAGGGAACTATTTCACATGGGTTTATAATAATCAAAAATATGGAAAGAGAAGGAGAATGAGGTGCTGTGTTTAATATGGACAGAGTTTTAGTCTTCAACAATGAAAACATACCACGTTGGGCGCCATCTGTAGGGCCACCACTCTTGTGCTGCCACGGCTAGCTCAGTCGGTAGAGCATGAGACTCTTAATCTCAGGGTTATGGGTTCGTGACCCACGTTGGGCGCCATCTGTAAGGAGTATTGTTTTTCCGCCTGCTGCCTGATCTTGTCCTGCCGCTGCGCCAGCCCCAATTAACATACAGAGACTCTGTATTTGATATTATACTGTTGGCCAGTTACTACTTTCTTATCGGCTAGCTCTGTCTTAAGTATTAACCCATTTGTGTTAATCTATGTATTTCCACGTGGTCTTCTTACCCAGAGCCGGCTGCCGCGTACTGCTCTCTCCAGACTCTTCATCTTGCCCCTCCTTACTACTTCCTATTTCCTCCTTGTCTCCTATCCCTCTTATCTTCCTTTCCTATTGGCCAACAGTGCTTTATTCATTAACCAGTATGAGAAACATATATACAGAATGACATCTCCCATCATAAGTGGACAGTGATGATGCATAGCACTCTAAATGAACTCAATGCCACTACAACACACATTTTAAATGGTTAAAATCTTGTTATGTAGTTTATCACAACTATGTAAGATCCCTAGTGCAGGACCTGGCTCCCAGGTACTCCTATTTAATAAAGAGTTTGTTGGGAAAAAAAAAAAGAGAGAGAGAGAGACATAAAAATAGAAGCATGTTTTTTCCCCTCTTAACTGTGAGGGGCTCTGACTTTCCAGCAGAGTTATCTAGTCCCAATACTGGGCAGTACTACAGTAAGTGTCTCAGTTAGAAAGAGAAGGGAATCTGTTAGTCACAATCTCTCCTACGCATTCAGCTCCCAGCCCACCACCTCTACCCCATCCCTACTCTAGTTTGACATCTCCAAGAATATCACTCCTCCAGCTCCCCAAATCTTGCAAAGAAACTCAAATCATTTCCTCAACCAGATCTAGGTAATGAAGACAAAGGCATGCTCAGGGGCAGCTGCCTCCTGTAAGCAGAGATTGAAAAGGCATATTAGCACTATGTACCAACTGGCTAGGTATCCAGGGACCAGAATTATGCTGATCAGTATCTCAGATGCTTTTAGGTAGATCTAAGGGACACAAAGGACAGAAGTCTCAAAGGTCTGGTAAAGAAAGATTAAAAATGCATTTCTCTGCAATTCCAAAAATAATGATTAATGATTATGTGTTATAAGTCATAAAATACAGAAGGGGAAATAAATAACTTTTCTCAAGGCATATGAGAACACTATTTTTGATGGCAAGGCTTAATTGAATCTAAATAGAAAGTAAAGACAGATAAGCATTAACACCCAGTTAATTCTAAAACAATACTTACTTTAGGGTCTGAGCTCTTGAACTTTAACCTCTCCACCAACTCTATCATAGCTGCCTTCAGTCCACCGGAATCTTTGCTCTAGAAGAAAAAAGTCAAGAGTCACTAGGTAGCATATCATTCTTCTCTCAAACAAATTTCAGAGGGCAGAATGGACAGTGAAAACATAAAACAAATTTGTCATCTTATCAGACAAGGTGACTAAACAGCTAAGGAAATTGTGCTGCCCCTTCCTCTTCTCCATCCATGGACAATAAGTTAGTGTTAAAGCAATAGACTAGAATGAAAATTAAGGGCAATCGGGATTGGGTGTGGTAGCATTTCCCTTTAGTCACAGTACTCAGGAGGAAGAGACAGGAGGATCTCTGTGAGTTTGAAAACAGCCTAGTCTACATAGTGAGTTCCAAGCCAGCCAGACAAAAAAAAAAAAGAAAGAAAGAAAGAAAAAGAGGAAGGAAGAAGAGAGGTAGGGGGGAAGAGGGAAGGAAAACTTAATAAACATAATTTGCACAGGATGACTTCACTGCCTCATCTCAGACTCAACTGTGCCCTGCATTCACAACCCTGCAAGAGAATTCTATTTTATGGACTACTGATTTTTATTTTGAAGATTTATGTATCAGATACCCAAGTACACAGATATATATACAAAAATAAAACATCTCAGGTGTAAATTCAAATGGAATTACCATATGCTAGTTAAGAAAACAATTTTGAGTCAGACACATGGTTTTGAAGTTGTTTGGTACCAATTAGATGACAAATTATTGAATTTTTCAAAAGTCATTCTCTTGATTACAAAATGGTGATAATATAAAGAATAATATGAGGCTTAACTAAAATCTTTGCAGAAGTATTAGAGTGTACAGCACACAGGAAATGTTCAAAAATGACACTTACTTGTTATTACTTACAGTAGTACAATCCAACAAAACAAATATAATGAGAGCCCCCCACAAAGGCAAGCCTCTATATTATCTTAAGTTTTAGAGTAGCTATAATAGGAAAGTAAGACCATTTTTTAATACATTTTACTTAATTCAGTATGTCTAAAATATCAGCAACATATAATTTTAATATGAGGTTTTACCTATTAGCCTCTGACCTTTGTCTGCTCTGACCTATTTCTTCTCTTGGGAATCCTTTCTTTCCTAATAAGCTACCTCTTCTACACAAGCACACACTAGGGCCAGGGATGGGGGGGAAGGAGAAGAGGGAGAAGAGAGAGAGAGGGAGGGAGGGAGGGAGGGAGGGAGGGAGGGAGGGAGGGAGGGAGGGAGGGAGAGGAAGGGTGTCTTATGCTTCCCATCCACCCCCCAATTAGGTCTTTGAAACCTAATTCTTATTCACACAGCCCAAATCAACCTGAACTAGGCACATTTCATTATACATGTGGCTAGTGACCACTGTAGAAGTCAACACAGAATATAGACCCTTACTGACTGTTTTCAAGTTCCAACTCAATCACCAGCTGTGTGGCATTAGGCAAGTCAGTCTTACTTCTGCAAATCTATTTCCTTTTCTATAAAATGGAGCTAGCCTTAGCAGTACATAGTGCACACAGCTGAGAAAGTCAGTGTTCCTGTATACCAAGATAGTTAGAAGAAGACCTAGCACTTGATAAAAAGAATCAAACATACATTTAATTATTATTTTTGTCTGTTTCTTCATGATATTTTGAGTTCCTTAAAGGCAAGAACTATCTTTTAATGTATCTCCTACACCCTGCATTAAGAAGATAGTGCTTTTACCACAATAATGGCTCGGCAAGTAAAGGCACTGTAACTCCAATGGTTTTGAGTCGGATGACCTGAGATTCCTAGAACCCACACAAAGGTGGAAAGAGAGAATTAGTTCCACAAATTTGTTCTCTGACTTTCACACATGTATGCCTACAAATATTCTCTCTCTAAAAATTTTAAAACATATAAGGCAGTGTTAACAACAAAAGAATAAAATGTCCACTGAATGAGTAAGTGAACATAAAATTTTAAAAAAACATACTCTTGTTATAATTCATGCATGGAACAATATCTAAAGTCACAAAACTAATTTGTTTCCTTATCTCAGAAACTCTGTAAGATGGGGCAGGACTACTTATTTTACTACTAAGGAAACAAGCATGAAGACAATGATTATTATTTTATGGGAGAAGGTAAACAAATACTGCAAAAAACTACTTACTCAAAATAAGCCTCAAGAGAAATTACAGGACAGTCTCCAAATCTACAAAGCCTTTAATTCTTCCCAAACAGGAAATACTTTGTAAGACTCTTAGTTGGGTTTTCTATTGCTATGAAGAGATACCATGACTATGGCCAATTCTTATAAAGAAAAACATTTTACAAAGGTGACATATTTCAGTTTCAGAGGTTCACCATTATCATCATGGCATGGAGCATAGTCTCTGGTAGTGGTGTGCAGGCAAATGGGCAGATGTTCTGCTGATGAACTCTGCTCCTAGCCCCAGATGTAACTAAGAAACTCTGTCCCCAGAACATATTTTGTGAGAGATCAAGAAGACTAGGTGAGGACCCTGGCCAAATAAATACATCTTGATGAGATGACATAGGAAGTGAACTGAGACACTGAGTGGTATGTTAAGCATAGGAAACCTCAAAACAGACCCCCACAGTAACATACTTCCTCCAAGAAGAGGGCCATACACACTCCAACAAAGCCATGCCTCCTAATAGTGCCACTCTCTATGAATTTATGGAGGCCAGATACATCAAAGTACCACAGACTCCATCCCATAAATTAAAATAAAACAAAGTCTGTCTTCTCACACTAACCTTCCTCCCTTCCTAAGACTACAAGTAAAAGGTATTATATGACCACGTTCAGCATCTGCTTTAGATGTGCTTTCTGAACACAGCTCAGATAACATTTCCATTCTAGCTGTGGTTCTAAAGTTTAGCAATTTCTATTTTTTTTAAGCAATGGCTTATAATTCTCCCAGTTTCTCCAGTCCTTTAAGCCTTTAATCTCAGTGGGCTTGCACCTGACAGTTGGGAAAAGGCATCTAGAAGTCACATACCAGTGAGGGTGAACTTTAAGTACCTAAGAAAGGGTTAAGTTGCCAGACACAATCTTACTTTTTACAAGATGATCAGACAAAAAAGCCTGTCTGGTGATATCATTCCTCTAAATTATTCTCAGTGGCTGAGCAAGCAGGTCACTTGTCCCTGGAAAGCTCTCCCTTACCCCCAACAGCACGCATGCGCGCGCACGCACACACACACACACACACACACACACACACAATCCCTCAGCTGTCAGCACCCATTTTAAACTACTCAGTAAGAGCCCTGATGGATTATGAGTTTCCCCCTGGCTATAGAAAACAGAAGGAATGCACTAAACTATGTCTTAAAAGCCTTCAGAAAACTAAGAATGAAGAAGGAATCCCTATGCAGCAGATGCTTTGCAGGCAGCTGTGCCTTGCTAGTATAAAGAGATGAGGAAACACTTTGCCTTTTCCTAAAAATGTGTTATGCCAGCAGAATCCTTCCTCCTGTTCACAAAGCATCAAAAGCACCACCTACCCAGTGGAGACACAGAGCTGCACCCAAGAGTCTCCCTTCAGGAAATCATACAGTCTACTTCTCCAGCCAATTCAGAGTTATCTTCAAATATTAACTGGACTTCTTATTGAACCTGATCTGTTCATCCTCAAAATGAGTATGATTAAAAGCTTCCCTAATACCACTACCACCATTACCAACAAAAATGAAAGAAGAGAAGTTTCTTTAGGGCAGATCTGTCTCTGAGAAGGTTTTGAATTGGTACATAAGTACAAAAGGAAGATCCTGGTACAAGTTCACCCCTACCCACAAGCTCTGCAATCTCCACACCCTAGTCCTCCCCTACACTCTAAGGAGCCTTATGCATAGGTGTTCAATTGAGTATGCAAGCTCTGCAAACACCTTCTCAAACAGTCTCTATGGTCACACCTTTGACCTAGGAATAAATACATAACATGGTAGAATTCAATGGCCTGATGCATCTTCATACAGACAGGTTCTATAGGCCCTGGTAGCAGCTCAAGACATTCTGTCAGAGTTCTTGGAAAGCAGTGTGGAAGGGGACAGGTATGGTGAAAAGAAGGAACTGTGAGGATAGGAGGTTGTTTGTGTCTAAGGGTGGTATCTGAGTATAAGTGTGTAGCGTTATATCACATTTCTGTTCATTGTTGAAGGCAGTACAGACAATCAGAACTGATTTTTACACATACACATGTGCATACACTGCTATAGGTCCCCCAATGTTTCCTCTGAATCCTTTGTTCTGAGAACTGGATGGAAACACAAAAGCAGGTAATTCTAACCTTACAAGTATCTAGTCCCAAAAATTAACAGATTCTACTATGTCATTCTGGAGCAAGTAACACGGTTGGGGAAGAAGAGGGCTTTTCCTTACATGTTTCCTCCATCCCATAATGCACTTCAGGACACAGGTCAGCATGAGCATACCTTGCTTTATGCATGTCTTTCCTCCACCAGGAGAATACAAAATAAACAAGTGCTGTTCTGTGACACCTATAGCTCAATATCTGATCAAAACTGTTACAAAAGTCATTTCCTAGAGTTAAGTCATAGTAAAACTAAAGAACAAAATGCCTTCCATCTCTCAGGCAAAGCTCCAAAGCACTGTCATACGCTCTGGTATTCCTCAATACCCTTAAAAGTGTTGTATCCTCATGCTGCAGGTAAGAAAAATAGCTGGTGGAAATCGAATGAGGAACCCAAAGGGCTTAAATAGCCCTTTAACTAACATTTCACAGTGAAACAATAACCAGAGATTATGTATTCACACTTTACAGTGGATAAAAATGGTCTTGTGGAAATTAAAGCATGCCTCCCAAATCACAAAACTAATCAATGGCAAAACCAGGAACAGAAAAATGGAAATGAAAAAGATTTATAACATGTACAGCAGAAGAGACTAATTTCAACAATATATGAAAAATGTTTAAAAAATTCCTATCAGTAAGCCCAAAAGAAATGTGAACAAAGGATATGAACAGAAAAGGTGAAACATGACAAATACATCAGAAGACACAAAAGATGCTCAAAGTTATTCATAACTAAGATATTATTCCTTACTCATCAGGCTGAAAAGGATGTGTTAATCTGAAGTGGCCAGTACTAAGGGGCTTTGGGAAAATTCCTTGTGTCATTTGATTTGGAAGCATGGGAGTGGAAATGCTACTCTGAAACCACATGTATACTCCTATCTTCCTCTTGAGGAAGGACATATGTCACAGGGGCATGCACAAAAATATTTGTGATATTTTCAATAGTTAAGAACTACATACCCTACATGTCCAACATTGGATGAATAAGCAAACTATGAAATTAAAGAATTATGGAATATGACATAATAAGGAAAATAAAACAGATCTGTATTTATCTTGATTATGATAGATAAACTGGAATTTCTTTTAAACTTGCAAAATAATTCATGCAGTATATATTTTCTATGGACAATAAATGTATACAAAAGAGAAGAAAAGCAATTATATCTAGGTCTGGTATTGAGCATGGTAGTAAGAACATATACTCGCAGAATATTTAAGATTTAATTTTAAAAAACAACAGCAATAAGACAGAGGGAAAGGGAAGGACAGATGTAAGAAAGGAAATCCCAGGGCTCCTACTTCAAATGCTTTTCCCATTAGTTTGCCTAAACTTAAATACTAGGATCTATTCTTTATGTAGTAAATACATGAACCAGCAGGAATGAGAGAATCTTTACCCAGTGTTCCTGTATAGATTTGAAGTGGCCTAAAATTCTCAAAACCAGGGCATTTCTAAAAGTGAGAGTAGCTTCTCTTAGATAGATAGATAAATAAATAAATAAATAAATAAATAAATAAATAAATAAAGTTTAACTCTCCTAGTAGAACATGCATTGTACAAAGAAAGGAGACCAAGCTTAGGAAAGTAATTTAGTATCAGGGTTTCTATGTTTCTGTCTTTAAATAATGAAGGTGACCAGATCAGATGCTACAAATGTGCAGCTTTAGTCTATAGAGCTGTTTCCTTTTGCTTTTGGCATTGTCCTATATATCACAGTGACATTTAAAATTAGCTACAAATCAGGAAAGAACTACCAGATAAGATGGTGGTCAAGAAGCTATCCCCCTATGATCCTATGAAAGACCAGAATTAGTATAAGAAAAAAAACAAAATACAAAAACAAACCAAAAACCCCACTCCATTTCAGAGAGGAAAAGCCTCAAAAATTCAAACTTGGTGATAGAGCAGCTGGAAAGAGCTGAAAAAGTAAGTGGAGCCAAACACAACCCCAGCCTCAAAATAAAGATCCTTGTGGGAGGAGGGGAAGCAGAAGACTCATTGAAGAGATAAGCCAGCAAGGCTGATAAAATGACACCAGCAGCCCTAAGCCATGGGACAAGCCCACAGCTCTCAGAGTTGCAAGCTCTGGTGAGACAGTGATTTCTCTGGTGGCCAGCCAGCAACAGAGAGCAATCCCATGTAAGTTACACGGGGAGAATATTGCCTAGGTACCATCTAAAGGGGAAAAATACTGTTTTAAACTGAGCTATCCTGGAGGCCTGAGAAAAGGAAACAGATACAAGTCTGGGAGCCTGAACTCCACTGCCAAAGCCAAGGGTGAGAGACTGCCCTGAAAGCAATTGTAGTGAATGAAAGAACAAGACACTAAGAGGCAGAGGCATGCAGGAGCAGGAGTCTCAGCAAAATGAAGTCCACTGGGAAAAGAAGCCCTGCTTTCCAGCAGATCTCATCAACTAAGTAATTCTGAGGCCTGTTATTTCTGAGACCAAGGTTAACAGCAGATCAAAGCTCTAAAGCCACCAATCTGCCAATCACTGTAGAAGCAAGAAATCTGAAGCAACAACAGACTACTTGGCACCTACAGTGGGGCAGCTGATTCTTTCTAGGTTTTGAAAGTACAAAGGTAGGTCTACATGTACAAATCTCAATGCTGTTTTTGCTGCTACTCCCAACACTCTTGGGAGACATGCATCCCCTGAACCTGTTCCAGATAGAACATTTGCCACCCTAGGGGACAGAGTCTGTGAAGTCTCCAGAAGGAAAAAGAACGTGTCAGCCCCACAAAGCTAATTGTGGACAGCAGAAGCCTCTGACACACAATAGGAAGCTATGAAAGGTAAGACAGACTCAACTCTTATCCTGTTCAGGCTCAGCACCAGCACAAATCATCTAACAAACGCTTCCACTTACCTTCCCTACCCAGGCAGAGAATGGTAGTCTCCAATTTTGAAGACCAAGAAAAAGGCTGCTCTAACACCTCATCCTTTTAGTGTCCTATTTTTTTATACCTTTATGCTTTGCCTTTTGAAGCCAGTATCATCCTGATATTAAAAACTAAGGATATAACAACAAGTATGAAAGACTAGAGATACAAAAGTTCTCAACAAAATACTTAGAACCAAATTCAAGAACACACTAAGAAGATCATGTATCATCATGAAGTTGGTTTCATCCCAGGGATGCAAGGTTGATTCAAAATGGCCGGGGGGGGGGGCACCCATCTGCAGAAGAATGATATTAAATATGTATTTCTTTTCCTACACCAAAATCAACTGGCAATACATCAAAGACCTTAATATAAAACCTGAAATGCTGAATGAAGCTCCTAGACTCTAAGAGCTTTCCTGTAGGACCTAGAGGAAAAGACAGCAAACACAATTTAAGATAAAGATACTAGAGGCAAGTGTGGTGGTACAAACCTTTAATCCCAGCACTCAGGAGGCAGAGGCAGCCTGGTCCAAGTTTGAGGCCAGCCTGGTCTACAGAGCAAGTTCCAGGACAGCCAGGACTACACAGAGAAACCCTGTCTTGGGGAGCGGGGAGATATAAGCATAGACATAAATGTTTAATGCAACAACATTCACAACAGATAATTTATGGTATAGGTATTCAACAACAGAAGAATGGAAAAAAAATATGGCATATATGCATACACACAATGATAACATTTTCAGACAAAAAGAATAAAGTTATGGCCTTTGCAGGAAAATGGCAGCAATTAGAGATAATCATCTTAAGCCAATTAAGTTAATGGCAAAATGCTAAATAGCATGTTTTCTATTGTTGTTCTTGGGGGGGGTGCACGCACGTGCGTGCACACCTGTGTATGATTTGAAAGTAAAAGAAAAGCTAAGAGGACAAAAGGGACCAATAAGAGGAGGAAGGTAGAGAAAAGGAAGGGTTATAAGGGGAAATATGCTCAACATACTATAATGCACAAAAGTTTAAACATAAAAACAGGACTTAGTGGGTAGATAAGCACACTCCCAGAAACCACAGTTAGTAAATAAAAATTCCAGTTGTGGGGATGGGCCATTTTCTTGAATTATTGGCCAGGGAAGCCCTAGAAACCCTCAAAACAATATAGGCTACTTGGTCATGGCTGTTGGTTTCTCCCCACAACTACATGACAAGACCATATTAGTGAAGATAACAAATACTTTGGTTTCAGGATATAGAGAAATCAAATGTGAACTGAGCTGAAAGTTTCTTCCATGCTAACTAGCTTACCTAGTGCCAGGAAGTTCCATGTAGGCTGCAATAGGTAAAATGTCATTAACAGTCTTACTCAGCTATGGATCCTATGAAGTTCCAGGTAGTTGTGTGTACACAGGTGCAACAGTGGCATGATTTTTATAGGGTAACTAACTTCATCTACAGGGTGAAGGGAGGTCATGAGCCCAAATAGGGAAGGTACAGTACCAGCCTACCAACTTGCTTTATAAATACTTATGCTTTTCCTTATAGGTTAGTGCTACTGCCAGCTTTGGTCTGAGTAGCTTCTTTTTTCAGGGGGCAACAGTTACTACAGAGATGCACAACTGGTCAAAGTCCTAAGAATAAATGACTGCTGAATGCTCAGCTGTCAATGAGACATCTCTATCATCCCTCAAGGTCCACAGAAAGTTGTGTAAGAGAAGACTAAAAGACTCTAAGACTAGAGGAACTGATGAAGTATTGTGAAATGCTCTCTTGCAGGCATGACACAATTAAAACTCTTAGTAGTTGTGATTATCTACACAAGACTGGCCCATCAACATTCCACTGTGGAGAGGGAAAGGGTTTACTAGACCTCACCCCCCCAAACACATTCCCAGGACCAACAGTAGTAAATGGTGACAATAAGTTTTTTCAGTGGAGTGGCCTCTGAAGTTGCCCAAATGCCTATAGATAACTATCCATGTTTCTGTACATAAAATGTGGTACATATACCAAGGGAATTTTATTCATCCAGTGAAAAATGAAATCATAATATTTGCAGGAAAATGAATGGCACTAGAAATTATTATAATAATTACAACCTAGGACCAGAAAGAAAATGCATGTTTTCTTACATGTGGATCCTAGAATTTAATTTTTTTCCTTTTAGTTTTGCCAGACAGAGTTTCTGTGTGTAACCATCATAGCTGTCCTGGAACTCACTTTGTAGACCAGACTGACCTTGACCTCATGGAGATCCATCTGCCTCTGCCTCCCAAGTGCTGGAATTAAAGATATACACCACCACCACCCAGTTAGAATTTAATTTTTATGTAAGTTTATATAGGAGATGTATTATAGGTCATGAAACTAGAACCATGAGTGGAAAGGGAGAAGGGACAGAATACATGTGACATGAAAATGGAATGGAGGTTACTGGGAGACCAACATGAGGAAGGAAAGGTGATAAGAAGTGGAAGTGAGGGGGAAAAAAAAATCAACAAAAACAAAGTATATGGGAAAATACCATAATAAAACCCATTACTCTACATGTTATTTTAAAAATAAACATTTCATTAAAAAGAAATAAAAAATTACTATCACCATCCTATAAGTAAAAACCTTTGTCATCTTCTGCATTGTATTTAATTTCCCAGACTTAAAATTATTCTTGGATCTGAAATTCATTACCATGTAGTTTTTATCGCTACTATTGTTTTTAAGGATTTTATTTTTAATTTATGTGTCTCTGTGTATGTGTCTATGTATGCCACATGCAGGCAGGTGCCACAGAGGCCAGAAGGGGGTGTTGGATCCCCTAGAGCTGGAGTTTTAGATGGGTGTGAGCCAGTTAACACTAGGAACTGAAGTCTAGTCCTCTTGAAGAGCAATAAGCATGCTTAACAGCAGAGCTGTCTCTCTAGTCCCCCCAGCTGTTTTAAACCTAACTCTGTCTGTTAAGTCTTTATGTTCTTCCTCATCTTCTACCCAGCAAGTAGCAACAATATTCTCACCTTTGCTACCCTATATCTGTTCTCAATACAAAAATACAGGCAAGTTTTGTTTTCTTTTGTTAGGTTTTTTGCATGTTTGTTTTGCTCTTGTTTTTGAGACAGGGCCTCACCATGTTAGAACTTGCCTGCCATCCTCCTGCCTCAACCTCCCGTGTATAGTTAAGGTCATGCAAGCTGAGTAAAGTCTTAAGAACATCACTTATTCTCTTGCTTAAAAAGAACAAGGCCATTCAGAAGGAAATCCAAAATCTTTATAATGGCATACTTGGTAACTTGACCTTTTACTCCTGACCACCTCCCCAAGCCTGCCATTCTTTTAACTGCCTCAGCAAGTATGTTTAATCTATGGCCCTTACACCCATTCTCTCAACCTGAACTGCTGCTATGTATACCCCTATATTCTCCCATGACTGGCTCTAGCTATAACTGAGTTGTTAGAGTAGTATTAGAGCTACCCATTCCCAACACACCAATTAAAGAGACAAGTGAAATGAAAAGCAGAGAAAGAGATTTATTCAATGTACCCACATTGGGAAGAGGAACAAAACTAAGAGTTTATTGGTCCCAAAACTGTCTTCAGAGTATTAACATGAATTTTAGATTTAATTAAGCAATCCCAGGTAACATGTGGTCCTGCCTATTATTAATTTCTTTAGCTCAGGTCCTACAAGTAGTCTGGTAAGTTGTTAAACCAGTTATCTGTTAATAGCTGACGGTATAGACATAAACACTGGTCTTCATCTGCAAGATGGTTCTGCTCTTCTCAAAAGTCAAGCTGACTTAAGAAGAAAAGGTTATCTCCTGCAACCACAGCACAGAATAAAGGCAGATGCTAGGCTTTCCTTTGCTTTTGGATGCCAGTGGGCCCAAGTGAGGACTCAGAACTGTTTAGCAAAAGTAGTTTCTATGTACCTGTTTCAAGATCACTATTCCAGGTTCTCTTCAGATCCTTCAATTGCCTTCCTGTCCTCTCATCTGACCTATTCTCTATCCCCCTTTCTAATGTGTTTGTTCATAAAACTAAGCATTATTTAAAATATTACCTGTTACTTAACTTTACTTTTTATGTTTTGTTCATAGAATTTAAGTTCAGTGACATGAGGGACTTAGAATTACTTATTATTAAGTTCGCTACAGCTAAAAATACTACATACGGAAATTTTTTTCTAGGTTTTTTTAAAAAGTTACCATTCAATACATTTATTTCTATCAGTTGTCTGCTTTTCAAACATTATTTTGAAATTTATTCACAGTTCTAGTTTATTCATTTTCATGGTAATTTATGGTATTTCATTATGACTATCTCATAGTTTCCTTGAGCTACCGTCTGTCAAAGGGCATTTTAGTTTCAATGACTCTTAGGAAGTAAACCATGCACAGTGACTATCCAACCTGCTCATGTGCATGAGAGGCTCTCGAGGGCTGATGGCTTTAAACTTTTAAACTTTTCGGTATTTCCTAAAGAATTTTGGAAAACTGTGCTTCCTCCTACATTTTTAAATTAACAGCTAAACTGGGCATGCATGGTAGCATACACCTATAATCTCAGCACTTGGAAGCCTGAGAAGTTTGAGGTCCAGTCTGTGCTACATATGGAGTACCAGGCCAGCAAGGACTGTATAAAAAGACCCTGTTCTATAAAGTCAAAAATAAAGAAATGAAGAAATAAACAACGAAAATATTTCAGCATAAATTTTCCACCTGGAAAATTAAGGGATTTCAATAAATATGTGTTGAATGAATGAAGAAATCAAAAGAAAACACATAGGGCCATTAAATTCAATAACACAATAGCTTAATAATTTACCTCATAAAATTGTGGGAAGAATTAAATGACAAGTGTGTATAAAGTTTACAGTACAGATGATAGCACACAGGAAGTTCTCCACATATTCTGTTGCCATTGTGATTGTTACTAATTGAATACACTTTGACAACTCAGGATCAGAGAATAAACTAAGAACTGCTGAATAGAAAGAAAATTAAGAAAGCCACTTGCTACTACAAACTATTCTGCAGAATAGGAAATCTTTCAGGAAGTGGAGGAAAGTAGTTTGAAAGTATTTACTTATGCATGAAGTACATCCCTGCAGACAGCAGTCAACAGGGAGAATCATTCTGTGAAATCTAAAAAGTGTAAATGAGAGGAAGAATAACAGAATACACACAGAACAAAAGGAATAGGAAGTTCTGGTGTCAGAACTAAATTCAAATCTTTCTTTTTACTTACTACTATGAACTGAAGCTCCCAGAAACAAACAAAAATAAGTACCCAATAACAGCAATAAAAAGCACCCAACTGTTAAATACTCTACAAGGTTGATGGACTCATTAGAACTCCTGTGATTGTGGAGAGCTGGAATGTTGCTACTTTGAAGCCAAATCATTTTGTGCTTTCTTTAACCCTGTAAATAGCTACTTATTGCCCATCCCTGTATTTGAACCAGCATCCTTGTGACTATCAGACAAAATCTTTTTTGGAACATACAAACTTTAATTTCTACAAATCCAAAGGCTAAGAATATTATCAAATAGCATCTGAGGTCTGTAGCAGAAACTTCTTAACTTTGCTATAACCTATGGACCAGATGCTCCCACCAATGGATTTTTAAGACAATTTTATTGACTTTGTTCTGTTACTCCATGACCATCTTGGAGTAAGGTGTTCAGAGCAAGTTGAATCTGTGTTCCTGGGCAATGGTCACTCTTACTTGGCTCTGGAATAAACTTTTATTCTCCTTGTGGTAAAAAAATGTGATTGTGCATTGACACTGTGTGGCCTGGCAAATTCAACCTCTTTAAGTATCCTTCCCACTTCTGTAAAATGGGAATCATGGCAACACAGCTTGCTAGAGTGAGGATCAAGTGTAAAAACATGAAATGTATCCATATTCAAATTTCCAAATAAATGGCAGCTATTACTTTCTTTTCCTTTATCTCCAGAAGAGTTTCAAAATTCAACAAATTTTAATCTCTTCTTTAATTTTACATCTCCATACAAATGTTAGCATTTTTACTTTCTACAATTCTTGAGTAAGAATCTGCAATTCAACCCAACTTATACCCTGACAAAGTTCATAAAGACCCAAAGTCCTAGAAGAATAGGGTACCTGTAGAAACTTCTCTCCATCACTATCTACTAGAGTAACCAAGGCTTTTCTCTACCTAGAAAGTAAAGAATAAATTGTTCCCATCACCCCTTGACTTCTGGGGGAAAAAAAAAAAAAAAAACACTTCCCTCAGTTACAGTATAAAACAGAATCTAAAGAGAACAACAGCTAAACCTTCAAACCTAAAATAGACCTGGCAGCTATGTTTTGGGTAGCCAATGTATAAGGTGCCAGCAGGACACTGACATATACAGGAACCTCTTCTCTGAAGACAAGTTTATCAACTCAGCAGAGTAGAGCAGGGAGAAAGAACAGAAGGAGAGGGGGCTGAACAGTTTCCACCAAAGAAAGCTTAATGTCCAGAACATCTACTGCTGCCAGACTAATTTGCCCGGAACTGAACTCAGAATTAGCTTTCTACAATAATAAGAGCTTATCAGTTTCTGAGAGCTTATAAGATCATGCATACTGTTCTAGGCTGTATGTATGAGCTTATTTCTATTTTACCATAGTCCCCTCTCCCTGCAAGGGTGGGGAGGGGAACATGAATTATGCTCATGTTAAGAAACCAAGACTGAATTACACAACATGACACAGCTAGGGCTGTAAGGGTAATCAGGACAAAAACTTCAATATTCACTCTACCATTCTTCCTTGGTAACAAAATGTCACCTTTTAGTTTGTCATACTAGCTTGGAGAAATGATTGAGTTCTGCTCCATGAAATCTAAATGGGAATAAATGCTTCTAGAGAGATGCCTTAAAAAAAGAGGGGTGTGTCTTCCACTGCTATGTCTGTTATCTTAGACATCAGAAGTGCTGGTTAAACCAGGCAGTGATGGTACAAAAGGAAGAGGCAGGTGGATCTCTGTGAGTTCTAGCCCAGCCTGGTCCACAAAATGAGTTCCAGACCAGCCTGTTACACAGAGAAACCCTGTCTCAAAACAAAAAACAAAACAAAACAAAAAACAAAAACATGCTGGCTAGACTTCACCGGCCATCTCAGTTTGTAACAAAGATAGCAGAGAGGAGCTATCAAGACCTAAGATAAACCTTCATGTTTCCTCCAATCTTAAACTGCCTACATTCAGACATTATTAACATGAGGGAGAAATAATCATCCATCCTGTATGGACTGCTGCCAGTTTAGGATTGCAAGTTATTCCGTTACTTTATGTAGTTGAACTTAGTCCCAACATAAATACTGATATTCTATAATACAATCTCCTTATCACTCCTTCAGCCTGGTTATTAGATAAAATTAATACACTTCATATCATACATTTATCAAGTATTTTGTGTGTCAATTATCCAATAGGCCCTGTGCTAGGTGCTGGAACACAGTGAAGACTAACATACTACTAGACTTATTAAGAGTTTATAACACAGAGAAAACAGACCTAACACTGACATAGTAACAAATATTTTGGGTTACAATAAATGCATAGTGATTGTTGCTATGGCAGCATAGAGATGTATCTAACATCATACCATCCTATTCGATCCTTCCCATCTTTCAAAGTATGCCTCAAATACCACTTTCTCCAATAAACCATTCCTGGTGTCATGCCGCTAGCTAGCTAAAACCACTTTCTTTCTCTAAACTCACAACATGTCATACTGTTTGTAATTCTCCTCTACACTTGATGTTATCCAAAAGGCCAAGAAGCAACTGATCACAGTTCTCCTTTAAATACTCAAACCCACATGAAAGCAAAACTATACATTTTTAAAAAACAGCTTTATTTTCCCCTAATATATTGTCTTGTACTCTATTATAATGAGTCAGTATCTACATATGTATGTATGTATCTATCTATCTATCTACCTACCTACCTATATATCTCTGAGGACCTGCTTCTTCTGGGCCAGGCTTCTATATTTCTCACCTCTACTTCACATACCAGAACTAAAGCCTTGTTCTTTGACTACACTCGGCCTTCCATTCAGAGAGGTCCCTGAGTGCCTGTGCTCATTGCTGCCACCCAAAAGTTCAGCCCCAGATTTTGATATTAAAGTAGCCAAGAGCAAGAAGTACACAAAAGGAAGCTGCCTGCCGTCACAGACTGAAGAAGGTAATTCTCAAGGTGAGACTGAAGTGGAACCAAGCCATTCTCTTTACCTTCAGCTTTCTCATCTTCTGATAAATACTTGCAGATCTACTGTGTATGCAGTGCTTCACACTATTATTACTATATTAGAAAAGGAAAAGAAAACCTATGAGACAGAAGGTATCTGAAAGAATAGAAACAAAGAAACAATACATGGCCAGGCAGTGTTGGTGCATGCCTTTAATCCCAGCACTTGGAGGCAGAGGCAGGCAGATCTCTGTGAGTTTGAGACCAGCCTGGTCTACAAGAGCTAATTCCAGGACAGCCTCCAACACCACAGAAAAACCCTGTCTCGAAAAACAAAACAAACAAACCAACAAAAAAGAAACAATACATATACACACATGTATATGTGTATACATACACATAAGTTACTGAGAAAAAAGATAGGTAACCTAACACTGCATGCTCTTTTGAGCTGATGGTACACCACAAAAGAGGAAATACAAAAGATACTCAGAAACCAAAGGAACGCAATTAAAACCACAATATGACACCATTTGTTACATAATCATCAGACTGGGAAAAATTTTAAATACTATTAATATCAAGTGTTGGTGAAGACTCCGGGCAACAGGAAACAGCTTCATAATTACGCAAACTAGAACCATCACTTGGGAAACAGGTGGTGACAATGGGTACTGTTTCCACTTAAATATAGGAAAATGGGTATCAGGAGGCATGACTGAGAATGCTTGCACCTACACTGTCTTTTGAGGGGATGTGTCATTTTATTTTTGTCCAAACTCACTATGGGCTTCAGATTGACACTGAACTCTGATCCTCTTGCATCCACCTCTGGAATGCTGGGATTACAGACATGCACCACCAAGTTACACTTAGCTGTAACAGCAAGAAATTCCAGAACCTGGAAACAAGTCAAATGTTCATGAATATAGTAACTTGTGGCATATCCATAAAATGGAATTCAATACACCAATAAAAAATAAATTGCAGCCAGTCAATGGATGAATCTCACACATATCTTTAAAAAAGTGAATGAAACTCAAAATACTGCATCACAATAATGTAAAAATTATAATGTCAAGTTCATCTTTAGAAATATGCACAAATGCTATAACACATAAACAAAAATGTATTATCTCAAAGTCATGAAAATGATTACCAAAAGAAGACACAAGAAAGAGGTACGCATAGTGTCAATTATCAGTAATAATGTTCTATTTCTAATCTGAGTGTCTCACATGTATTTGCTTTGTAGTTATTTGTTAGACTGCATATCTTGTACACTTTTGAATGTGTATTTTACAATAAAAACAGGAGTAAGGAAATATTAATATGCAGTATTTTCATTACCAAAATATCAGTTATACTGAGACCAGTGGTTGTAAAGCTCCTTAGGGAAACAAAAGCCATGACATTTACCAACTCTCACTACTTAATGAATACAGCACACAGAAAAACTGTTCTCTTATTGACACAGCCATCCACTGTATACATAAAAGGCAACCCAAATGCAGTCAATAAATATTTACTAAATGTCTACTGCTGACCAAAAAACAAAACAAAAACAAAAACAAAACAGGTCCAAGAGACAGTCTAGACAGTAGACATGAAAACCTCCATCCACGCCATCAATTTAGCCTTCCCGTATACAACTTCCTAAAGGGCAACTCAGGGCACACACCAAGTTATTGTCTATATCACCACTTGGTTTTGTAAAAAAATCATGGTTTCTCACACTTTCAGGTGGGCAGGCAGGGTTTCCATGGCAAGATCCTTAAGTCAAAACACTGATCCTAACAATGGTGATGATGTGAAAATTGGCCTAATTGGTGTCAAAATTCTCAAGAAATGCTCTATCTGGGATTCCAGGGAGAAGTGATTTGCAAATTCTCTGAAATTATACCCAAGATTTTCTGTGTACTTGTATTTTCTCAGGTGAGAATCGACAATTTGGCAATCTCAACCAAAATGGTAAAATAGGTGACTTTTTTTCACATTCATGAAAATGAATGTGGTCACAGCTACCCTGAGTTGGCACGGGGGGGGGGGGGGAGGGGGAGGAATTCCTGGTACCCTCAGACTTATGTTCTGAATGCCCAATACTCACTCTCAGTTCTTCGAAGGCCTCATCTAGCGTGGCGAGCTGGTGGCCCCGGTGAGCCCCAATGACTGGGCACAGGACACAGATGAGCTGCCTGTCTTCCTGGCAATAGGTGCTCAAATCCAGCCCATGGTCCGGACACTTCCTCTTGGCCACTCTCTCCGCTTCCATCTCTATTTCGGGGTCGAATTCGCTTTCTGCCTCGGTTTCTCCTTCTGCCTCGGATTCTCCTTCTTGGTTGTCTTCCTCCGCCTCGCTTTCCTGCTCGTCCTCCATCTCTTCCTCGCTGTCTTCCTCGCTCTCCTCATCACTCTCATCCTCGCTGTCTTCCTCGGTCTCGCTCTCTTCTTCCGACCCACTGTCTTCCTCCGTCTCGCTCTCTTCTTCGCCCACCTCGCTCTCTACCTCTCCCTCGGGCTCCCCTTTGGCCTCGACGTCTTCGGGGACCACGTCGTCCTCGCGGGCTGGCGGGGTCCAGGCCTGGGCGCCATGGACGTACTCGGCCAGGCGGTGGCTGAGGAACTTCTGGCGGTGCGCGTCGGCGTGGCGGCGGCAGTAGCAGAAGCCGCAATCGCGGCACACCTCCTCCGCCCCGGGCGCCTCGTCGGGCTCGCACTCGTCACACGTGCCGTCGGGAGGCAGCTCCTCGCAGGCCGCGCCCACTCCGGAGGCCATGTGGCTGCAGGGACGCGGCCGAGGCCTAGCGGCTTACGAGCTCTCCGCCTTCACCGCGGGGCCTCCTCACCCAGGCCCGCCTCCCCCAGGGACTGACCGTCCGCCCCGCTGGGCCGCGCCGCGTCCGTCAGGACAGCTGAGGCCTTGGGGCCCGCCAGCCGACAGCACTGGGCCTGGCGCCCACTCGGCCTCTCCGCGCGCTGCGCTGCGCCTCGTCCCTCACGCACCACTTCCGGCTCGGCTGCCCGCGCCCCGTCGGCCCCCGCGCCGCACAGCTCAGCCTCCGTTGCCCGGCAAGATCGCGGCCGCCGCGGGCCCGCGCCGCCCCGGTTCCACTTTCCCCTCGCCGTCAGCGGCCTCCTTTCACTTCCTGAGTCACTTAAAGCGGCAAGCGCCCTTTTCTGCCTTTTCCCGCGGGGCTGAGCATCCCCCCCGGAAGGAGAAGCTCCTACGCAGTCTCTCCCCCACCGAGCAGCAGGCGACGAGCCCCGCCTTCCCCACGCCCTCCCTGGAGGTGTCAACCTGACCGAAAACCACTAGCCTGAGGTCTCTGCGGACTTAGGTCACTCTAGTGTCTTTCTGTCCCCGCCCCATTACAGTCCTAGGATTCTTCAAGGGGCCCAGGCCCAGGGCTCTTTATCAGCCTGAACCTGCCCTCCTGGGATTGCTACAAGGCCCCCAAAAGGCCTGTTGTTTGTTCTACTAGGCTCCCTCAGAGTCAGGCTGAGCGAACAGGCAACATTTTCGATCCAAAGCAATACTAAGCGTTTTGTTGTTTGCAGAGTCTATTTGCATTCCAGCCTCCTAGGGGCTCAGAATCTCTGGGTGGCAGGTGAGAGGGGGTGCAGGAAGACCATATTTATGAAGTGAGGTTCCAGTTACTAAGGGGTCCCTCTAAATTGAGGCTAGGCTGCAAGAGAATGGAAAGAGCCTGTTACTATGCTGGATCTATATGCTATATGTGGTGTTTTCAAAGCATGTTATAGTACTTTATTTACAAAAAAAAAAAAGTCCCTAAATCCTAAGGCCACCACTTAATTTCGTAATCATCGTAATCATGGACAAATTTATTCACCTGTATTTCCACTTTAAAAAGAAACAAACAGAAACTATATAAAGCAGAAATAATGATAATATCCACCTCATAGGAATCCGGGGATTAAATGTAAAGGACTCTACACCGTAGTGATTACTAAACTTTATCGTTTTTAGCATAAATTGTAGTTAATGCTAGCAATGACCCTTTGAAGATTACTCCTTATCTTAAACAGTTAAGACATTTTTGGCGGGCTGCCGGTAATGTAGGCATCCCCATCTCTACCCTCTCTGATTGTCTCTACAGTAACAGGAAAAAAAAAAAAAAAAAAAAAAAGTTTGAGAGAGGAAAAGGGATATTGTGATCTAGTTGGGCAGAGGAGGAGTGGGTTAGAAGAATGGAAGGTAGCTGGGCATGTGATTCATGCTTTTTATCCCAACACTTGGGAATCAAAAACCAGGAGGTCTCTGAGTTTGAAGTTAGCATTGGCTATATAGGGGTTCCAGGACAGGCTACATAGGGGTTCTAGCACAGTCAGGGCTATATAGATCCTATCTTTGAAAGGAGTGAGGTCAGGATGGGAAAGAGAAAGAGAGAGATGGCCTCTGTTTTCTTTAGATAAGAGAACTAGGATTTCCAGATCTCCACAAAAACATCAAGGGGTGTAGGCTAATAAACACTTTAAATAATGTTTGATGTCCCTTGAGATAATGTGTTTAGTCTCTGTGCAGCTGTTGTTAAATATATATTGTTAGAATGTTTTGATATATTGTTTTTGTTTGCTTGTTCTAAACCTCAGAATAATTCTGTAGAATGTTGGAAAATAGATTTGTTTTGTTCCAATTCAATTAAATTCTGTGCATATTTCTAGTCTCCTTCAATTCATTTCTCTGGAAATTTCTTCTATGTCTTCATTCATAACAAAGATAGATACACCGTTCTGGAAAAAGAAATTGACCAATGCCAACTCAAGCTTCAGCATTAGTAGATCTGTGAGTAGTGTTTGTTGCTTATTTCCATTTCCTTCCCCCTGGCTGAAAACAAAGCTGCTTAGGCTTTAGGAACACAATGGCATTGTATTTACAGAATCTTTGAAATGAAAATACATTTTAAAAAGTATTCTTGACTTCATGTTGGCATACACTTTTGGTTCCAGCTACCTGGACTGCTGGGGCAGGAGAATTGCATATTTGAGGCCTACCTGGACAATGAAATAAGACACTGTCTCAAAACAATTAGGAAAAATTGTAGACAGTGTAGCTCAGTGGTAGAATACTTACCTAGCATGCAAGAGGCCCTAGGTTCAATACCTAATACAACACCCCATACCCCCCCCAAAAAAATATTTATGGGTTCCAGAGTCTTTGGCAAGAGGAAGTAACAAGATGTTGTTATCATTATTACTGTTGCATCTTAATTTCAACCTAACAAAACACAATATGATACTTGACAATTCTACTTTGAACCTTCTGTGGAGACAGTCTTAGAGGCAGAAGTAAATGAAGCATTAAAAGAGGCTTTGTAAAGTTCTGGTGACCTGGCTAGTGGGTTCAGTAGATGAGCTTCTCTCCTCTCCAGTGGAAGTAGAACCATCCAGTTCTGTAAGCATAGTAGTCTTTGGGAACATCTTGAGATAGCCTTGTTATACTAATCTATTACTGTGCTGAAAATTACCTTAAAATCTAACCTTGAGATAACAGACATCTGTTGTCTCATTTAATTTCCATGAGTAAGGAATCCATGAGTAGCTTAACTGTGTGTGGCTCAGGCTTAGAAATGTAAGCAAGGACATGGTCAGTACTATAGGCATTTAAAGGCTAACCTTACAAATACCATATTTGCTTGCAAGTGATTTCTCTCTCTCATGACCGTTGAGAGGAGGCCACACTACTTTTTATAGGACAGTTTGACAGTCCTGTTAAGAAAGCTGAATTTCCCCAAAGCAAGAGAGAACATGGTAGAAGACAGAATATCTTTTATGACCTGAGCCATTATTATTTCCAACTTAGATTATTGGTCACAGATATAATATTGTTCTGTCCAATGTGGGAAGAAACTGACCAAGATTATAAATACCTAAAGACTTGAATTTGGGGGAGCTTCTTGGAGGCAATTGTCTTCCTTTTGATCTCTAGAGATCTATGTATCTCTCAAAAGTAAACTTTATCATGTTTTTTTCCACAGTAGACATCCCTTCCCATGACACTTCACTCCAGAATCATATCATCTAAACATCTGACTGCAGATGTGAATAAATCTCCCAGGTTTAGGGTTTTAAATTAAGCTTCTCATAACTCCTATTCATCTTAACACCAGTATTGCCCAGCCCCCACCCCCACCCCAGATACAATGGTGGGATAAGCTAGGTAGAACTGGATTACAGTCTGTCCCAATGCAAGATAGGAATCTGAATGGCTACTGGTCCATCAGGATCCTTAAGCCCAGTTGCATACATGTTGGAATTTCTTTCTACAATTCTTGAGTTCACCTGTTGTATTCTTAATTCCTTTTCCATTTAAAGCAATACATGTTTGAGGGGCTGGAGAGATGGCTCAGAGATTAAGAGCACTGGCTGCTCTCCCAGAGGTCCTTAGTTTAATTCCCAGCAACCACATGGTGACTCACAACCATGGTGTACATGCATATAGAGCACTCATAAATAAAATAAATATTTTTTTAAAAAAGTAATACATGTTTGAAACTGTGTAGTATTGTCACTTTGATTTTGAACAGTAGAATCCAGGAGGTCCAAATTCCACTTTAAGTTTCCTTTCTCCAGCCTTGCTTATAATATTTTTAAAAGTAAGTCTCCTATAAGTATAATTCAGTTACACAAAATTCATACCTACAAATCTTTTCAGGACAACCCCATCTCTACTGAGACTATCCCTCTGCTGAAGCTCTGAGGCGCACACCCTGGGGCAACTTTGAGGCCCTGTTTTTGTCTGAGTGATTCTCTGAATCCCTGCTATGGGCAGTTTTGAGTTCTAAATAAAGGATTGTACAGCATACTCTCACCACATCAGTGATGTTTGCAACATCCTGGAGTTTGTCTTTGTCTGGAAACCACTTATTTATTTTAGCATTATTTGCCACCTTTAGCTGGAGATTTTCTATATATATATATATATTAACTAGAAAGAGTTCTTCCTTCAGATCAGCTCTTTTCTTTTACTTTTGTAAAGATGTCAGGCAGTACCTTCAACACTATACCAGGAAATGACTTCAGCTACAATAGCCAATTGATTTGGCACACTTCCTATTTTCCACATCACTGCAGATGACAGTGTCACTAAGCTTCTGTCTCTATATAACAAACACCACTTCTAGTGTCCAATAACATTTTCTCTCTAAGCCCTCCCCTATAGCTATCTCAAAGAACATTCCGGTCTGACCTGTATTTTCTTAAAGGTTCCAGTTTTTTCACTAGCATGCACCTCAATGTCCTGCTAGCTTCTTCCTTGTGCCCAAGTCCAAAACCATTGCAAGTTTAGAGTTTTATTATGGAAGAGAACCACTGAAATAAAATCTGTACCCATTATCTATTGCTGCATAATAGTTACTTCAAAGCTTTGAGTCATCTTCAGCATGCTCAGCACATTTGACACTGGCATTGTCTTCTCACTGTAGTTAACAACAGCTGTAAAGCATCTATCTCAAGACGCTCTGCAGGCTCATGTGAGGATAGGGCATGTTGCAGCTGTGGCTCTTGTGAATGCATGTGAGAGTCTCAGAAATAAATGATACATTCCTAAGTAGCAAATGTGTGTTATTATGTGGCTATTAGCTCTTAAGCCTTTAAACATTTCATCACTGGGGATCTCTCTCTAATTCCCTATGGCTTTCTGGTCCTGGGCACCTCCATTAAAATAATTCAGAGAAGTCACAGAGTATAGCGTGAAGATAGGTGGAGTTTATTACAGAGAAAACTAGAGCCCTCTCAAGGGGTGAGAGTGGACTGTGGCCAAAGGGACCGTTGCAGAGCAATACACACTCTTAAGGGGTGACTGTTGGGCAACAGCCAAAGAGAACATTATGCTGATCTACATTGTTGGCAATTTTTAGCCTGTTTCTAAAGTCTCTTGAACAGATAGCTTTTCCCATGGTGTGGGTTTCTTATCCAGGTGATTGACAGGTCCACTTGGATTGATTCTTAAAGGAAGGAACAATGGTAACTACCAGAAAGCCTGCTGCTTAACAGGAATTTCAAAGAAATTGGTTATCTATTATTGACCTCCCAGGAAGTTTAGAATAACATGTCTCTAACTAGGGCCAGAGATATGGTTCAGATCTCCTTCTTTTGACCTGTAAAGAGAGTCTTGCAGTTTGGCTTCCTTGTTTTACAAGCTGCTGATTTTGAGGTAGAGGTCCACCCATCTAAACCTGCTAATAACTAACTAGCTACCTAACAATTTGAACTCCACACATATGAGGAACTTAAATTGTGGGAAGAAAACAAAACAAAGGCATAAGCATGCACACGCAAGCATGAGAACAACAGCAACAAAAACTTAATAAAGGTTACATCACCACCACCACCCACCTACCCACCCACACCCCCGCACCCCAGAGGGTAGCTGAGCTGAGATCCTGCCTGCTCCTGGTAGTTTTACCCACCTCCATCCCCACCCCTCAGCTGTGGTGATGATGTGCATCTTTCTCCACTGCTCCAAGTAAGAAGAGTTAAGGTTAGTGTGATTCGTGATGTGGCACAATTAGTTTCAGAAAAGCCTCCAGAAGTTTAAAAAGAGAACAAGATGAACTTCCAGGTTCACTACTGCTGAGAAAGTGGGTGGGCCCCTTTCAGCAGGTCCCATTTTATGTAATTAGATGGTCATCTCAGCTGCTGGTTTCATTTTCTCCAACAAGCCCTTGAGATCACCTAAATCTCATCTCTTCCTGTTATCATATTAGCTACTATCTTATTCTATTATGTCAGGACAGTGAAATATGATACCTCTCAGCTCATCCCAGCCCCACCAAAATATAAAGAATGAAGGCTTTGGGGCTGGGCCTGAAATGGCTCCTCAAATAGCTGTTGGAGATGAATATACAGGAGATGGATATACAGAATAATGAGTTGCTTGGCACAACGTTTTCCTGAACATTTCATTTTGTTCAGTGCTTATACATGAATGGTTGAAGGGTTCGCTGCTGCTTCGTGTAATACTATGAGCACTTTCACCTTAAAAACAAATGTCTGCAAAAATAATCCTAGATAAACCCTGATCAAGATATTTCATGGCATTCATTTAGTATATTATTTGCTAAAGATACCTCATCTTCCCAACCATCATTTCATTCACCTCAGGAACACAAACCATTCTCCTGATGCTTGCTTCATCATTGTTTTCAGATGTGTTCTATAAATTACTTCCTAGTGAATGCCTCCATTTTGCCAGTGTAGAAACTGCAGGCTGGGGGAATTATATGAAAGAACATCCAGTCAATTGTGAGTTAATCTCTGACTTCCTCCCTGGTCTGAAGCCAGCTCCCTAAACCCAGGCTGATGCTAATTCTTTTTGTCAAAATGATGTTTTCAAGCTCCTCTTCTTGGAAATGCTTTCCTGGGGGGTGGTCTCGGCTTTTATCTGCTTGGACTGCAAAGAAGGAAGACAGACACTTAATCATCCGTGAGATAGGCACTCTGGGAATGAGGAGGGGGAAAAACCCTAAATTTGCCTTCTATTTCTTCACTCGGAAAAGCAGTCACCTCTGGACTGGAACTAATTAAAGAGTTTGTATTTCAGAGGTTGGTGCACTGCCCTTGTAAATCAAGAACTATGAGGGCAAATCTCCCTGAGGCGTGTTCTCACTGTTTATTTATTTATTTTGGAACTCGAATGCAGGTAAACCAGTTAGTTATACTACTCAGATCCTAATCTGCCCTCAGTTTGTGCAAGACATCTTTCTTATGTCATTCAACTTTATTTCTTTTTTATCTCCAAACTCTACTTGTCTTCCTCCAAATATTCCCCAAAATTCCCTCACAAAAATTCTCTTCAGTGTGTTTAATGAATGTCATTGTGTATGTATCTTTCAAAAGTGTATTGCTATGTTTAATGTATGTGTTAAATTTACACTAACCTAGAACTAAATAATTCTTTCATTATTTTACACAGTGCTGTGTTGTTAAAAATCTTGTGTGTGTGGTTTGATGAGATAATTCATCTGTTAAGAGCACCTGATGCTCTTTCAGGGGACCCCATTCAGTCCTCAGCACACACACTAGGCAGCTCACAACTGCCTGTAACCAAAATCCAGGATCTGACTCCATGTCTGGCCTCCATGGGGGTTTGTACTCATGGTGCTCCTGCATGCACTCAAACCCACACACATGCACATAAAATTATACATGCATGCATGCATACATACATGCATACACGAGTTGTTGAGACTATGTAGTCCTGGCTGTCCTGGAGCTCACTGGAGACCAGTTCACTGTAGCTGGCTTCTAACTCACAGAGATTCTCCTGCTTCTGACTCCTGAGTTCTGAGATTAAAGGTGTGCACCACTATGCCCAGCTGTGGGGGGGGGGGGCGCTGGAGGGGAAGTATCTCTAATACTGAGCTGGAGAGAAAGTCCATGGTTGAGAGTCCTCGATGCTCTTTTAGAGGACCAGAGTTCTTAGCACCCTAATCAAGTGGATCACTATCACCCGAAACTCCAGCGCCTAGGAATCTGACTCCTTTTTCTGGCATCTGCATGTATCCACACAGGCACACACATACATGTACACATATGTGCATGAATGTAAAATAAATCTTTACTTAAAATCTATTCCTTGACAATATTTGGCGTTATTTATAACTTTGTAATTTTTGTTAATGTCATGAAAACTCATCATGGTACTATTTTTTGTTTTAGTTTTTAAATAAAGATCAGTAACAGTTCTTTGTGTGAATAGATATTCATAACTTTACATTTTTATTTCATTTTTCTGCTATTTTACTACTTTTCTTGGCTGATCTCCTTGTACTTTCTAGACAATAACGGTGGTTAATTTAAACCCTGAAAATATCTTCCAATCTGCCACCTGTCATTAAGATTCCTAATAAGGGTGTCCATTCTGAAAAGAGCTTATGTATTAATACAGTCAAATCCTCTTAAGAAGTCTTTCTTCCAAGATCATAAATATATAGACTGTTGTAGTAAAACACAATTTTTGCCTCAAAACAGTTAAGAGATGGTTCATTCTCAGTAAAACACATGATCCCAGTCATGAAGGTTCAGATTGCCCCACAGAATGTGTTCCAACATGGAACTGGTTACATGGATTTTTACAATCATATGAGTTAAAAGGATCATAAATAAAACATTTTATGACTATACTGGTAGGAACTCCAGGAAGTCCAGTGACATCAAGGTAGGGCCTCTCTGCTCAGCCTAAGATGCTGGCTCCTTAGCTTTGGAGTTAATGGAAGCTAGTGGTCCACTGACTTAATTCATTCGAAATGTTTTATCTGACAGCCAAAAGGATGTTTATTTGAACATACAGATGGGAGTTGAATGGCTTATTAAAGGAATTAAAGATATCCCAAGTTAATCTTGACTCTGATTCTGCAACATTCCAACTCACCATAATATTCAGTAATCAATCAGCCATGTAGATCTTTAGCATAGAGCATGGCTTTTTCTTCCTTCCTTCCTTCCTTGCTTGCTTCCTTCCTTCCTTCCTTTCTTGCTTCCTTCCTTCCTTCCTTCCTTTCTTTTCTTTCCCCCTGGAAACTTACATTCACAGCTCCAATACCTTTCATCTTTTTCCTTTGCTTTCCCAATATAGTTCATCTTCAGGTCACTTTTGTGCATTGTTGCATGACTTAGTGTAGGAATCTGTATTTTCCTTGTAGAATGAGGCAGCTTTCTTAACAGCCTGGTTCAATTTTTAATTCTAACTACTAATGTACAAACTTGTCTGCTAGAGACCACAACAACGATGTAACTATGGGAAAAGTGAGAGAGGGCTGTCAGCTAGCTATCTTATTCCCTCTCTCATGTTTCCTAAATGTGTTATATCTTTAAAAACAAAACCAGGCCAGGAGTGTTGCCAGCATATTCTTATGTCTAGCATCAGGAGGCATTCTTCTGTTTGGGGTTGTATCTCTGTGTTGTCATATGCAGTTTGGGCTTCATTTACAATTCCCACAGGCTCATAAGTCTCATTGTCCTGCTCTAGATGATGGAAACAAATAAGGTTATAGTGTTTGGTCTCTATCCTTTCTTTCTAAATGTCCTTACTTCCTAAATGTCCCTGAATGTCTTCAGGGCAGAAAATACTGTCTTTTGCTGTGGTGTTGAGGCTCTTTAGACTTCAAAAGCAGAGTTCAGAGAACAAAATCATTTAGTCAGTCAATCAATCTACATGAGAGAGAGACAGATCTTGTGATCTTCTGTTTTCCTTTCACAAGTTTTTTTTTTTTAAATAGACAATAGAAACGAGAAGTAGAAGTTTGCTTCTCCAAAATGGGTTGTAGAAACTAAATGTATGCCTTTCCTTCCTTCTACTTTTCTCTTTGGGGATTGTATCAAGCCCTGCAGGGTTTAGGGACTGACCTAACTGGGGTGATGGGTAGTGAAGAAAGGACAGGCACAAACAATAAAGCTGGGATCCCGCAGGCCATGCATTCTGACGGGGAGATGTCCCAGCAGCGGGCAGGAAATGCAGATCATTGGTTATATGAAGCATAAAGGAGGAGTGGGAGGATTAGCTAGTCTCAGTAAGGGACCACTGCAGGGTTAGACCTCAGTCATTCAGGGACCAGGAAGCCGGGGTCGATATTTTCTGCACACACACACTCAGACTAGGGAAGACCTTTCCATTCCCATGGGTCTGAGGCTCTGTGGTCTTTGATGTGGCTGTATTCATAACAACCACCACCACCTCCTCCTCCTCTGAGACAGAATTGTTTCTCTGTGTAAGCCTAACTGTCCTGTCCTGGAACTCATTTTGTAGATGAGGCTGGCCTCAAACTCAGATCCGTCTGTGCATGCTTCCCTAATCCTGGGGTTAAAGGTGTGCACTACCATCACCCAGCAGACATTCAGTTCTTAAGAGGCCCCCTCTCATGCCTGGGAGAGGGAATGCTGCACAGAGAACCCAAGAAGCAACTGAATGAACGGGACTTGGGTTTTCTCCTCAGTCTATGAATCATAGTAATAACTTTTGGCCTTAGTCCAGTCGTACCTGTACATAAATGTCTCTGTGAAGGAAAGACAAGGTTCAGACAGCTTCTGTGGAGTTTTCCATGGGTATTCCTGGGAATTGGTGCACCCAAAAAGGACATGGAAGCTTCTTTTACCTTCCCATCTTGTAGGGAGCCAGACTGGCCCAAAGCTTTCTCAGAGGCTTCCATGGAAGGACAAAGGAAAGTTTAGTTTTGTGTCCTTGTCTAGGAATGGACTTGGCAAGGTAGGTCTGAGGCTAGAGCCTGTGCCTTGAAGGCATCAAGGTTGCAGTTTCTGGGGACCCAACTCTTCCCCCTGGGCTATGGGTATCAGTCTAACTGTGTCTAAGTTTATCTGTGATGGTTTGAAAAAAAACAAATGGCCCTCAAAGGCATCAAAGGCAGTGGCACTATTAAGAGGTGTGGCCTTGTTGAAGGAAGTGTGTCACTGTTGGGGGTGGGCTTTGAATTCTCTTTTGCTCAAGCTTCCCTAAGTGTGACTTTCAGTCATATTCCTGCTGCCTTCTGGTCAAGGTGTAGCCAACACCACAGCTGCCTGAACGCTGCCATGCTCCCGTCATAATGATAATGGACTAAACCTCTGAAACTGTAAGTGAGCTACCCTTGTTAAATGTTTTCTCGATAAGAGTTGCTGTGGTTATCTCTTCACAGCAATAGTAAGTCTAACTAAGACAGTATCCTGTGTTCTCTTTGCCAATATTGTCTGATTTAGCTCTCTAATGACCTTGGTGATTTCCCCTGAAAATGGTATATAAGAAGCTGTACTTCTTAGGAAAACTTGCTTGGCATAAGGCACAGCTTGTGCAAGACCTCCCGACCCCAGCTTTTATCTTCTTTATCATCTATCTTCTATATCTTTCTCATCCCCTGGCACCTCCTCTCAAGACCCTATCACTGATGAATGACCCACTGGTCCAGGTCACCATATATGCCTTACCCCATTCATCGTTCATCTGTCTTGGTTGGTTTGTTGTTTCATTTTATTTCTTTTCCATACAGGGTCATGTGATATAGCCCAAGCTAGCCTGGAACTTGAGGGGATCGTCCTGTGTTAGCCTCCTGATTATAGCCTCCTGGGATTATAGTCATGCTCCTCTATACTCAGAACCTTTAGATTAGTATCCTTTATCATAAAATTGTAAATGTGTCGGCCTGAGTTCTGTGAACCACTCTAGCACATTAATCAAACTGACAGGAAGGTTGTGAGAACCGGGATTTATAGCCAGCAAGCCAGAAGCACAGGCAAAACAACCTGCAGCATGTGATTGGCATCTGCAGGGGGGATGGCAGTCCTAGGGACTGAGCCCCTTGGCCTGTGGGATAGGATGCTATCTTCGGGAAGGTATCAGAATTATATTGAAGGACCCACAGCCGGTACCCACTGCAGAACTAAGTAAGCATTTTCTTGATGTGTGAATAAAGTGTCCCTGCTCTTCAAGTATGCATACCTGATGTCAGACATGATCTGGATTGGGAAACAAGCATGGGAAAAACTGAGGTTTTGGCCTGTACTGCCCTTGGAATAACTCTCCTGAAACTCAGTTACCGTAGCGTCATCTGCTGAATACACAGATCACACCATCGTCAACCCTGAACTGAGTGTGACATACGAGTCCTCTCTGATGTGACCGACTAGCTTCCTTTCAACTTCATCTCTCTCTACTTCCTCAGCCCTCTATGCTGGTGCTCCAGAGACCACACCTCAGTGTGTGCTATATCAGATAATTGCCCAGATAAGGCAATTCTCTCACTTTCTCATGATAGCCCCCACACCAAATTTTATAGTCAATTCTACTGTGTAGCAGCATTATAGGAATAAAACTGAAATTGTGCAGTATCTACTTTAATATTTAGCTTATTTCATTAAATATCATTTAAGGTAAGTGTTACATGAAATATTTTTAAATATTGACTTTCTTTCGTCTTTATTACCTGGCCCCTATGTATTAATTTATTTGTACCCAGATTGCATCCAGGACTTCATATATGCTGCTTTTGTCCTCTACCATTGAACTATGCTCCCAGCCCCCAAGTACGGATTTTTTTGCTCTATTTTGCCTATCAAATTCCAGGAGATAATTTTATTCTAGTTTTCCTCACTCTTCACTAGTGCCACAGCCACTTTTTTTTTTTTTCCTTGCTAAGTAGCTCAGGCTGGCCTAAAGCCTCAAGCTTCCTGCCTCAGCCTCCCCAGTGCTGGGATAACAGGCAGAGCCCACCACACCTGTCTGAGTGAGGGCTGCTTTTTGAATCCCTAAATGCAATTATTCAGAGTATATAATTGTCACCGTTTCCTACAGTGTTTTTGTCATAGCGGGCTTTTTGAGGATTGAGTGACAAAGCCATGGCAAAGAACACGAAGTGTCTCTTCCTTTTTACTGTCCCCACCTCCACTCCCCACATCTTCCCAAATGGAAATTTTCTCATTTAAAAGAGTTAACTAGGAAGTCATCTCATAAAATGAGGTCACATGGAAGCCGAGTTTGGCATCTCACCCTTATGCCAGCACTTGGGATGGGGAGACAAGATTGCTACAAGGCCAGCCTAGGATACATAGTGAGTAATCCAAGCTAGTGGGGTTACAGAATCCTGTTTATTGTTGAGACTCCTGTCTCAAAAACAATACCAGAAATAAGAGGTTTGTTGTTGTTGTTTGCTTGTTTGTTTCATTTTAAATGAGATACTTGGGAAAATTCCAACATAAGATGAGTCTTCTTTTTTCTCAGGGGATGAAGCTTGTGTTACACATGGCTATTGGGAGCGGTTGGATGCTCCCTAGGTGTGCTATGCCTCTCTGTTTCTGCCTTCCTGCCTTGGTTTGCTGTTCCCTCTCCTAGCATACCTACCTCATTTCCTCCTCCAGATGCTGCCTAGCACTGTGCTCCATGGTGCCTATATGGTGCTGTTAATGTGTCTTCACCTCTATGCCATAACCTCCCCCAGGAAGGATGGAGAGCATCCTCAGCACCAATGATTATGTCTTATACCTACCTCTTTCTAAAACTCTAGAGTGGTGCGCTTAGAGTGCAGCATGACTGACAGGATCTTGATACCCTGAGTTAGCAATGGAGTCTATTGACACATCTGTCAGGACACTAGGTATAAATCAGAATGGCCTCAGGCAGGCTACCACAGTCATTGTACAGAGGAATAAGCAGAGGAAGCTTAGGTTGCTAGTCTCTAGATACTCCTAAACCATCTTCTATCTTCACTGGTCCAATGTCCTTCCTGTTTATCCCTTTTTTCCAATACCCACCCCCCACCCTTACACATAAGACTGTACCAAGTGTCTAAACCAGAATTCAAGTCTCATCCTTTACCTAACAGTTTAAGGATGACAAAAGCCCAGGATTCTACTTCAGAGTAGGAAAATAGTGTGGGGGAGGGGTGAGAAGTGCCATGAGTATAATAACTCTTCTGAGGGATGAAAACTCCAGGCGTTTTATATTTCGCTCTGTAGAAAGAGTCCTAGTGACTCACAGCAAATGTTCAGGAACGGAAAAACTCTTTGAAGATTCCAAACAGATCTACTCTGGCTTAATCCTGAAATCTATATCCACCCCGAGGCACCGTTAAGACATGATGAGAGTTGGGCTGAATGGAGTCACTACATCACACAAGAAAGAAAAAGCTCATCTGTTGGGAAGATGCCTCTGAGAGTCAGTGAGGCTGCTTATCATGGTGGTTAATGCACAAACACTTCAGCATCTAGCATATTGGGATGTGGATCCAGGTCCTCTACTACTTAGCCAATAGACTCGAAACTCATTATTTAACTCATTGTTTAGCCTTGAATTCCCAGTCCTCCCACAGCAGCCTCTCAAATGCTGGAACTATAAGCATGTTTTCCCTCCACCCTAATTCTATTATTTAAAATTTAAAATTTCTGTTATTTATAAAATTCAGACGCTTATCAACCTGAGCTAATATATTTAGGATAGTGCCAAGCACATAATAAATAATCATCTAGTAGGAGTCATTATTTGATGTAGATCAACAAAAGTAAAAAGAACACCCATTGTGTACAATGAAACAATTACGCCAGAAGACATGGAATGCAGAAATATGAGTTTTCATTCTTTTTTTTAAAATAGGGTCTCATGTAACCCCTGATGGCTGTGACCTGACTGTGCAGTCAAGGGTGTCCTTAAACATTTGGTTTCTTTTGCTTCCTCCTAAGTGTTTGGTTTATGTGGGATTATGGGAGCAAACCCAGGGCTTCACACACCCTAGCAAATACTACATTGACTGAGCTACATGCTTCATTCTGCTTTTGATTTTTTGAAACAGGTTTCCATCTAGCCCAAGCTGTTCTTAAACTCAGTATTTAGTTGATGGAAACCTTAAACTGATCCACCTACCTCCAACAATCAAGTACCTGGGCCACCACACTTTCTTTTTTAATTTTTTTCCTTTCCTATTTTCCTTTGATTTGAGTTTTATTTTATTTATGTGTTTATTTATTTATCTTTGTTTTTGTTTTTTGAGACAAAGTTTCTCTATGTAACAGTCCTGGCTGTCCTGACACTCACTTTGTAAACTAGGCTGTCCTCAAATTCACAAGAGAGCTGGCTGCCTCTGCCTTTGCCTTCCAAGTGCTGTGATTAAAGGTATTTTCCACCACATCCCATCCCAGCTGGATTTTTGTTCTTTTTTTTTTTTTTTTTTTTTTTTAATTCCAGAGTTCATGATCTAGGTGTGATGATGAATACCCATTCAGTTCAGCATTTGGGAAGTGAAATGTGGGTGGCCAGCTTGGGCTACCTTTTAAGTTCAGGACCAATGTGAGCTACACAAGATCCTATCTCAAAAGCAAAAGCAAGTCAAAGTCTTAGAACAACAGGTGAAAGCATAATATATCAGAGGTCTCACCAAGCGTTTGCCTCTACTAAACTTGAATGTTCTGAGCAAGCCTCTGAATTCACTGACAGAATGCAATGTGTGGAGCAGAGGGTTCCACTTCACCTATTCCTATGCCGCACAGGCCTCCAAGGTCTCATGACTTAAAACAATAATTCTCAAGACTTCCTTGGGGTCATGTGAACCAATAGCGCTCAGCTGAGCTGCTCTGCTCTGTACAGTATTGTCTGAGGCCACTCAATGTAGCTGGATGCTCAGCTGGGGCTGGGACACCCAGGATCCTCACATGCCTGGCAGCTGTTTGGCAGCCTCGGTTCTATTCTGTGTTCAGTCTCATTTTCCGGGGCCATTTTCACTCTGCACATCCCCTCTGGTAAGATAACCTCTTTATGTGAAATCTGGATTCCCAGAAAACAAAAATGGAAGCTTCAAAGCTCTAAAGCCTAGGCCAGATGTCACACAGACTTTTCATTATAGAAGTATGTCAAAGCAAGGGAAGGGCAGCCAAGGTTCAAGAGGAGAAGAAAGCCTCTTCCAGAATCTGTTCGAAGTTACTCTATAGGAGGCCCATGAATGGTGGGAGGGATTGGAATGAAATGTTTTAGAAACAGTTACCATGGTCCATATGTGGGAAAGCTCATTTTCACTGTTAAGTTGACTGGATTTAGCATCATTAGGCTTGATGATGCAGACCTCTGAGTGAGAGTATTTCCAGAGAAGGTTGGCTGATGAGAAAGACTCACCCAGAGTGTGGGTTGGCCTGTCATGTGGGCTGCGCCCTCCAATGGGATGAAATTCGGACAGGTAGAAGCTAAGTGGTAGCTGGTTTGATGTCATGTGAGCTGTCCTGCTCTGCCATGCCCTTGCTGGCATGAGGAACCAAACTTTCTGAATCTGTGAGCTAAAACAGATCATATTCCATTAAGTTATACATGTCAGGGAACTTGTTACAGTGTCACAAGAGTAGCTAATGTGACATGGCCACACTGGCTCTGGCAGTCCATATTTGCACTTAAATCCCTGAGGAATTTATTGTGAATCCCACTATAAATTCCACATAGAATTCAAAGTTTCCTGCCTTGAACCCTTCGCTGTGTTTGGTTCTGCTCCAATAGACATACTTTTGTATAATATCCATCCAGACTCTCTTGGCCTCTTTGTGGTAACCAAAATCTCCAACATCCCTCCAGATATAGCTGGTTGTAGCCGCATTACCATCTCCTATTATTCCTTATAAACCAATGAGGCTAGTACTCTGGGAAGCTTCTGAGAAATATTTTCTTCCTGACCAAAAGGAAGGGGCGTATAAGGAGTTCATCCCCTCCTTCCTTCCCACTTTAGCATCTTGCCAAAGGAGATAAGCTGTAAAAGCCATCTTGAAGTCTTGGAGACAAACCTAAGTGGTCATAGAAGAAAGTGCATGTCAAACCTTGACATGGCTGGGAATCAGATTTAACCAGCCTAGAATGTCCAGCTTCTGGATTTCTTGCAATTGGAGATGTTAAGTCCCAATAAATAAGCAAGTCTGTTACTTGCTGCCTGAAGTAGCCCTTTCCAATCTCTGTGAGTCTTTATGGTTCTAAAGATGCTGGCTTGCTGCTGAATTCAGGAAGGACCAAATAACCCAGAGCTAAGCAGTTAGCATGTGCATTTACACCAATACAGTGGTAGCTTCACAGATGGACCAGGGTCTCTGGCAGAGCCAATGAGGGGACACTGGGACTCTCCTTGGACTTTCGGAAGAAGAATGCACTAGTTTTTCTTGCTGGTGGAGGTGGCAGTTAGGACTGCTGTGGCACTTCTTGCTACTAGTGTGCTAACATCAAGAGTTCATTCTGTGGAGGGCAGATCCAAGAGAGAAACGAAAACTGACCATTGCCAAGTACCGTGCTGTACCCCGACCTGTACCATGTGTGAGGTATTCCAGTACTTGGGAAGTGAAGGTGGGAATATCTGGGATTAAAGATCTCTCTTGGCTCTATGGAAAATTCAAGACCAACATAGGCTACAGAAACCCTGTTTTGATCCTTTCTCTCCAGGAAAAGCTGGTGACTGATAAGATCACATTAACTCCCAAATCCAGCTGTACTCTGGAGCTCTGGGTTTGGAGTAGATTATTCTGATAGTACTTTCTGTCAATTTCAAGAGTGGCTGCTGAGCTGAGGGAATTTATCCATTATAATGCATGTGCTAAGCTGTCACTTGAATTTTTAGGGTACTCTCTGAGACTTTTGTTCAGAACATCTATTACTCATTTGAGTTCATTCACACTAATGTTTGACATTTATAATTAGACAATGTAGTGTTCAGAGGCCTTGCAAATGATCCTAGGTTCAAATCCTAGCTCTGCTAATGATTCTATCTATGACCTTGAACTTTTAAATTCTGGGATCTGTAATTTTGATGTGTTTAAAGTCAGGGCTATGGTGTTCACAATTCATTGCGGGGAACCCAGAAGTAGCACTAAAGCCAGTGAAGGAATAGACTTGCCAGCCAGAGTGAGGGCCAGCAGGCAAACAGCAAAGAGCTGTTTTCTTCATGTCCTTTACATAGACTGCCACCAGAAGGCATGGCCCAGATTAGTGACAGATCATCCTACATCAAAAGATCCAAATTAAAGAGGGTTCTTTGTACTTCAAATGATTTTGGTTTTGTTTTTGAAGACAGGGTTTTCTCTGTAGCTTTGAAGCCTGTCAGGCTGGCCTAGAAGTCCCAGAGATCTGCCTGCCTCTGCCTCCTGAGTGCTGAGATTAAAGGAGTGAGCCACCACTGCCTGGCTTACTTCAAATGATTTAATTAAGAAAAATCCCTCACAGGTGTATCCAGCTGCTTGAGTCTTAGTAATTCCAGATGTAGTCAAGTTGACTTCAAGAATAGCTGTCACAAGTCCCTTATCATCTTGGCCCACAATCATATCTCTTATATAATGCTTAACTTCCAAATGAAAACAATAACTGGGTCATGATTATGTCTAACATGATATAATTATCCCATGTACAATCACAAAGCATTATATATTTAACCAGGTTATAATTATACCTAATATGATATGACTATCCCTTGTACAAATACAAACCCATTACAAATTTTATATACTCTCATGACGTGGTGGTTTGAATAAAAATGCCTCTGTAAACCAGGTGTAGTGATGCACTCCTTTAATCCCAGAATTTGGGAAGCAGAGGTAGGCAGATCTCTATGAGTTGGAGGCCAGCCTCGTCTACAGAGTGAGTTCCAGGACAGCCAGGGCTGTTACAGAGAAACCCTGTCTGGAAAAACAAGGACCCCTTAGGCCCATAGAGAGTGGCGCTATTAGGAGGTATGGCCTTGTTGGATTAGGTATGATCTTGTTGGAGGAAGTGTGTCACTGTGGAGGCAGGCTTTGAGATCTCATATGCTCAAGCTACGCACAATTCTTCTGCAGCCTGAGGATCCAGATGTAATATTCTCAGTTCCTACTCCAGCACCATATCTACTTGCATACTGCCATGATTCCTGCCATGATGATGACAGACTAAACCTCTGAATGTAAACCAGCTCCAGTGAAATGTTTTCCTTTATAAGAGTTGCTCTGGTCATGGTGTCTCTACAGAAATCCTAACTAGGACACATGATAAAGAAATAGAGGACTGGGAGGTGGTGGTACATATATGCCTTTAATCTCAGTGAGTTTGAGGCCAGCCTGGTCTACAAAGTGAGTTCCAGGACAGCAGGACTACACAGAGAAACCCTGTCTCAAAAATCAAAACAAACAAACAAATAAACAAACAAAAAACCCCCAAAAAACAAAAAGAAAAAAAAAAAGAAAAAGAAAGAAAAGAAAGAGAGGGAAAAAAGCATACATATCTGTATAAATATAGTCTTAACAAAATGTGACAGAAGCACTTGTTTCTGCAACTTGTCATGTGATATTAGTTGGTATTTATGGTTAACTTCCTCTATACCCCATCCTGTATTTTCTCTATCATCAGCAAGCACTTCAGCAGGACGCGGCTCTATTCTGGGAGGAGCAACCCATACCTTCATTCCTAAAGGGTCTGTGTCCTTTGTAATCCATCCTGGATTGGGTTGTTGTAGTTTCCCAGTTAATTTTATCATGTGTCGTGGCAGCACCAAGAGATAACCTATAAGATCTCCTGTACCCCAGACATAATCTTTCTTCCCTCCATTGTAGAGAAGCAACCCAATTTATCTTGGTTATCTAGACCAGTCTCTCCTCCTAACATTGCTATTCCTTTCTTAGCCTGTTGATTTAAAGGCATCAGAAGCTCAAAGTGGCCACATGGGAGTTTCCAGTTCAATGGAAAGTTTATCGTGGCTCCTGGCATGAGTGTTTCCTCCACAGGAAGCAGAATTTTTAGCAAACCTTAAGGGGGCATGAACAGGAAGCAAAACTTTTCCTTTGCCATCCTGTAATTCCTGGACCTGTGGATCCTGGCTATGGGGAAACTACTGTAGTGGACAGTAGTTCAAAGCATACATCACTTTCTAGAGAACTCTGCTCCAGCCCTCTAGGCTTCTGCCACCTAATGGGTGCTATAACTGTGTCTTCAAAAGGCTATTCAAACTTTGTATCAGGCCAGCCACTTCAGGATGTTGGGAAACATGGTAAGACCAATGAACTCCATAACCACGGGCCTACTGTCACACTGGGAAGCAATACTGTGTGGAATACCATGATAGGGAATAAGGCATTCTGTAAATCCATAGATAATGCTTTTTGCAGAAGTGTTGCATGCAAGAAAGGTAAATCCATAACCAGAATAAATATCTACTAAGGACAAAGCATTGTCCTTTTTACAGAAGAAGTGGTCCAATATAATCAATCTGCCACCCTGGCTTGTTACCCCAGGTAATTGTGCCATAGCTGGGACTCATTGTTGGTCTCTGCTGTTGGCAGAGCCTATAAGTATACCATGTTAAATAATAAGGAGAAACTAAGGTTGCAAATGGAAGGTTACTAATCAGCTGACCTACTAATAAGGGGAAGCTTATCCTGGATTATTCAGTGGATACAATGTAATCACAGGGCTCTCAAAAACTGAAGAGTGATACAATTCTAGTAAGACTTAATATGTCTTTTCTTATCTTAATGATGGGGAAAGGGGGCTATCAGTGGACCAAGGAATCTAGGTAGCTTCAAGAGGCTATTGGAACTAACAGCTGTCCATTGGACTTAATGTGCACTCAAAAGGAGGAAGTTCAGGCTTGGTACTATAAACACCCATGGCTGGAGAGGTCATAGAGCATACAAGAGAATCTACTACTGCCATTTTCCTCAAAAAATTTTCTAGTTGTATTCTAAATATCTATCCTTATACTCACAGACAACTGAAGTTGTCATGCCTCATCAAAGAGGCTTCTTTTTTTTTTTTTGGAGCAGTTGGAGGTAATTACAGAGTTTAATGACCAACCAAAATGCAGAGAGTAAGCGACCACAGGGTGCTCCACCCTCAGCAATTCCTACACCTAAGGCTCAGGGGAAATCCTGAAGGAATGGCTAGAAAGGTAATAAAGATCAGGAGAGCTGCTATGAGATAATGTCATCTAGATATGACAGGGAAACTACACCCATGAAATCTCAACAATACAGTCCCTAAATAAGATCTGCATGATGGCAGTGCCAGTTGACATGGCAATGTGGATGGAGAAAATTTCACAAGACACCACCCATAGAGGAAGAGCTACAGGCAATCAATGGTTGCTTAGAAAGGGAAAAAAATAAATCTTTCCAGGGACAAGGTCTTGGTAGGTTACTCAGTCCCAAGTACTCAGCCCTAAGCACAAACATATGAGCAACACTAAAAATACAACAATAGTAATAAGAGGTCATGAATTTAAAGGGAGGGATGGACAAGGGAATAGTTGGAGTGGGGAGACAGGTGAAAATAATATACTCATGTATGAAATTCTCCAAAAAATACAAAAAAGAAGAAGAAGGAGGAGGAGGAGGAGGAGAAGAAGAAGAAGCAGCTAGAAAAGTTAAGGAAGCAAATTCTTACTTGGAGCCTCAAGAAAGAGATACAGCTGAGTTGATCGACACCCTGAACTCAGACAATGATGCCTAAGACCAAACACCTTCGTTGAGTCTCCCTGTGGTCTTAGTCAGGAATGTAACAGACATGACCCTATTCTCATAGAGTTTATAAGGTGGGTGTTCTGTGGCAACTAACACGTTAAGAAATCCTGTTGGCTAATGATCATGGCTTTACCTAGGAGAATCAGAAGGTATAAGTTAGGAGAGCCATACAGCAGGAATGTGGAACAGAGAACCATGAGGAGAGAAAATTGCATAGCATCACTCTGTGTGTTAGAGACTGCATGCTTATGTGCCTACCAAATCATCATACAGCAAAACATTTTTTTGCCATTCTTTTTTCTTATTAATTAATTTTTTTGCATTCTAATCCCAGTTCTCCCTTCCTACTATCCTCCCTCTCCCCCCACTCTCCCCCACCTCCCATCTGCTCCTCGGAGAGGGTATGGCCTCTCCTATTATCCTGTCCCATCATCCCATTGAGGCACAAGCAAGGCACCTCTCCACTCCCACACCCCTGTGTCTGGGCTGGGCAAGGTATCTCTCCATATGAAATGGGCTCCACTAAATCAATTTGTGTATTAGTGTTAGATCTTGGACTCACTGCCAGTGGCCTCATATATTGTCCCAGTCACACCCTTGTCCCCTTTATTAAGGGAGTCTAGTTTGGTCTTATGCAGGTTCCTAATTTGTCAGACCTAAGTTAATGATCTCTCACTAGGTGGGGTCAGCTGATTCTATGGGTTTCACCATCATGGTCTTGACTCCTTTGTTCATATTTTTGTTCCTCCCTTACTTCCAGGAGCTTGGCCCAATGGTTAGTTGTGGATTTCTGCATCTGCTTCCATCTGTTTCTGGGAGAGGGTTCAAGCTTTAATGGGGTTATGGATTGTAGGCTGGGAAACTTTTGCTTTATGTCTGGTATCCACTTATGGGTGAGTACATACTATATTTGTCTTTCTGGTTTTGGGTTACCTCACTCAGGATGGTTTTTCCTAGTTCTGCACATTTGCCTGTGAATTTAGGATGTCATTGTTTCTTACTGCTGAAGTACTCCATTGTGTAAATATACTATATTTTCTTCATCCATTCTTTAGTTGAGGTGCTTCTAGGCTGTTTCCAAGATCTGGCTATTACAAATAGTGTTGCTATGAACATAGTTGAGCAAATGTCCTTGTGATGTGAATGTGCCTCCTTTGGTTATATGCCCAACAGGGTCTTGAGGTAGGTTGATCCCTAATTTTCTGAGAAATCGCCATACTGAATTCCTGGCTGTTCAAGTTTGCATTCCTGCCAGCAATAGAGGAGTGCTCCCCTTTTCCCACATCCTCTCCAGCATAAACTGTCATTGGTGTTTTTGATCTTAGCCATTCTGATCTGTGTAAGATGGAATCTCAGAGTGGTTTTGATTTGCATTTCCTTGATGACTAAGGATGTTGCACATTTCCTTAAGTGTGCTTCTGCCATTTGAGATTGTTCTGTTGAGAATTCTCTGTTTAGAACTGTATCCCATTTTTTAAAATTGGATTATTTGGTAGTTTGATTTCTAGTTTCTTGAGTTCTTTGTATATTTTTAGGAGATCAGCCCTCTGTCAGATGTAGGGTTGGGGAATATCTTTTCCCATTCTGTGGGAAGCCATTTTGTCTTGTCGACCATGTTCTTTGCCTTACCAAAGCTTCTCAGTTTCAGGAGGTCCTGTTTAGTTTATCAATTATTGCTCTCAGTGTCTGTGCTACTAGTGTTCTATTTAGGATGTTGTCTCCTATGCCTTTGCGTTCAAATGTATTTCCCACTTTCTCTTCTATGAGGTTCAGTGTGGATGGATTTATATTGAGGTTTTTTTGTTTGTTTGTTTGTTTGTTTGTTTTTGTTTTTTCCATTTGGACTCAAAATAATTACCACCAATGAGACGTATTAGGAGGTGGAAATTTTGGTGGTAAGTAGGTCGTGCAGATGGAACCCTCATGGGTGGGATTAGTGACCTTATAAAAAGAGAGGCCCATGAGCTTGCCATAATAAAATGCTACAAGAAGACAGCTACCCTGCCCCCAGGAAGCAGACCTGTATCAAGCACTGGTCTTCGAGTATCTTGATCTTGGTTTGTTCAACTTGCAGCTATGGAGCTATGGAAATCTCATTAACAACCCACTTCAGGACTTACCTATGATTTCATTTTCTTCAACTTTAGCACAGACAGTTTAAAAAGCCTCAAGAGTGTGCTCTTTGGAAAATTCTTTTGGGCATTTTATGTTGTTGAAAATATTATATTAAGGAATATCTCCATAATCTTAAAGAATGAGCTACTTCATTTATTATGCCTTGGATACTGTGCTGTCAGACTCTTGTCAGCTTTATGAATTACGTTTCTATATTGTCCATTTACAGACAAGTGAGGCTCAGAGAACTTGAGTTACTCGGCCTGAGGATGACTCCCTTATGAAAGTGCTTGCCGCACAAACACAAAGATCCCACCATCCATTTAGGAAGCTTCACAGGAGAGCTCTTGCCTGGGATTACAGCTTTAGGGAGCAGGGGCAAGAGGATCCTTGGGTCTGGATGGCCAGCTGCTGTAGCCAAGTCAGTGAACTCCACATTCAGTGAAAGGCCTGTCTTTAATAATAATATGAAGCCGGGGGGTGGGGGGGGGAGAGGGAGTTAGGAGAAAGAGAAAGGGAGAAGAGGAAGGGAGAGGAGGACATGAGGGAGCAGAAAGATTGAGTCAGGGGAAGAATAGAGGAGAGCAAGAAAAGAGATACCATAATAGAGGGAGCCTTTATAGGTTTAAAGAGAAATCTGGCACTAGGAACATGTCCAGAGATCTACAAGGATGACCCCAACTAACAATCTAAGCAGTAGTGGAGAGGCTACCTTAAACGCCTTTCCCCGATGATAATAAGATTGATGACTACCTTATATGCCATCCTAGAAGCCTTCATCCAGTAACTGATGGAAGCAGAAGCAGACACCCACAGCTAAACACTGAGCTGAGCTCCTTGAATCCAGTTGCAGAGAGGGAGATGTGATGAGCAAAGGAGTCAAGACCAAGCTGGAGAAACCCACAGAAACAGCTGACATGAACAAGGGGGAAGCTCATGGACTCCAGTCTGATAGCTGGGAAACCAGCACAGGACCGACCCAGACTCCCTGGACATGGGTGTCAGTTAGGAGGCCTGGGCAGTCTATGGAGCCTCTGGTAGTGGAGCAGTATTTATCCCTAGTATAAGAATGGACTTTGTGGGGGCTGAAGGGATGGCTCAGAGATTAAGAACACTGGCTGTTCTTCCTGGGGACACAGGTTCAATTCCCAGCACCCACATGGCAGCTCACAACTGTTTGTAATTCTGGTTTCAGGGGATCTGACACCTTCATACCAATGCAAATAAAGTTAAATAAGTTATTAAAAAAAAAAGAATGGATTTTGGAAAAGAATGGACTTTGGGAGCCCATGCCACCTAGTGGGATACTCTATCACCCTAGACACATAGAGGAGGGTCTAGACCCTGCTGGGAATGACGACAGACTTTTATTAAGATTCCTCAGAAAAGGCCTCACCTTTCCTGGGAGCAGAAAGGGGTTGGAATAGGAATGGAATAGGAAGTTGGTACAGGGCAGGGGAGGAGGGGAGGGAGAGGGAACTGGCATTGACATGTAAAACAAGCTTGATTCTAATTTAAATTAAAAAAAAAGCTGGGCATTGGTGCCTTTCATCCCAGCACTCCAGAGGTGGAGGCAGGCACATCTATGTGAATTCGAGGCCAGCCTGGTCTATAGAGCTAGTTCCAGGACAGGCTCCAAAGCAATATAGAGAAACCCTGTCTTGAAAAGAAAAAAAAAGAAAAAAAAAAAAAAAAGATGGAGAAATCTCACTGAGGGTGTAAGCAAGCATTTGCTCAAGCCTGGTGGCCTAAGTTCAACCCCCTAGCATCCACGGTAGAAGGATAGTACAGACTTTCTAGTTGTCCTTTGACCTCTCCATATTCAATTACTGTGGCACTACCACTCCCATTATGCATACATACAATAACAATAAATACAATTTGGTTTAAAAAACTAGATGGGGAGTGATTGAGGAAGACTTCCACACACATACACACATACAGACACACATCGACATGCAGGCATTAGTATTATTTTTTGTTAATGTTTAGTTGCTTGCTCACAGAGCCAGCAAATGGCAGGCATACTGCTGGACTTTAGTGCCTGTGTGTCCTTGATCATTGTTACAAAGCAAGAGCAGAAAAGGCACAGAAAATGGAAAAGGCTCCATTTTCCTTTAAATGTTTTTTTTTTTTTTTTTCCTTTTGTAAACCATGGCCCTTGAATAATATAATTAATGTCTATTTTGTTCTCAGCCTCTCTGAGCTTCTTAGCCAGTTATCCCCCAGTCAGTGTTTTTTTTAACCTCCTAGTACTTACTTTTTTTTTTTTTTTTTAACAAATCTATCTCTAGAATTTTAATCATTCTTGGCTCACTTCTCTGACAGCTTAACCAGAGAGGAGATGTGTGCTGGAATTGCAATCACAAAAGTGTCCTAAAAGAGAGGGGGAGGAAGGGAGAGGAGCACCAACAACCCCAAACTCTTTTATAGTACATCTAGTACATCTGATCTACACAGGAAATTAGAAACCATCACATACTCACATGCTTAACTGGGAAAATACTTGAAATGAAATGAAAAGTGAGATTTACTGTTATTTAGATTTTGATTAAAAAATGTTTATCCCTTATCTAAGGCTCCAGGACACTGGAAATGAAGGAGCAGAGAGAACACTTACTTTATAGAACTTTAATGATCTTCTCGTATTATGTTATATTGCTGTTTCTTAAGCCTGTGGTCAAATACAATAGCTTTATTAAAGCTGTGATTCAGTTAGAAAGGGGAATGAATTTTTCTGCCATCAGAGGACTGGTGAGAAATGGGGAAAGCCAGTATTCTAGGGAAAGAAAAACCTTCCAAAAATATGGAAAAATATAGGAGAGAGGAAGGCTCAGCAGTGTGGCTGGGGTGTGCTTTGCCGGAACTCACTGATAAACAGGGATATTTAGCTTCTGGTCCATACCATGAAGACAAAGGAGGTCTGGAGTTGCCGTGTGGACACTGAGGAAGTTTAATTTTGTTGTCCCAAGTTCCCATGTGATATTGGCAATTATACTATAACAAATATAATATAATTACTACTACCATAACAACAATAACAATGCTCACATTTGTTAGTCATTCACAATGGGTCAGGGGCCCTGGCCATTTCTTGCTGTGTTTTCAATACTTCCATATAAGTGTACACTGTAAGTTGAATGAATTCTTGCCCATATCCTTCTTTTTCCCTTTTCATGTTCCTTCAAGCTTCTGTAAGTCTCCTTTGTTCCCTTAGAGAGTTTCTTTCATGTCATGTATGCATGCACGATTTTACATGTTCATATAAAATACAGGAACCACAAGTGAGAGAAATACACAATGCTTTTCTGAGCCTGCATTAATTCACTTAATACCATTATCTCTAGTTGCATCTATTTTCCAACAAATAGTATAATTTCACCTTTGTTTATGATCAAGAAAAAGACACTGTATATACACACACCGCATTCCTTTATCCATCCTCTGTTTCTTCTTTGTTTTTGTTTTTGAGACAGGATCTCCCATAGTTCCTGTGAGCTCTAGCCCACTCTATAGTCAAGGCTGGCCTTGAATTCATGATTTTCCTTTTTCTTTCGTTTTTTCTTTTTTAGTTTTTTTGAGATAGGGTTTCTCTGTGTAACAGCCCTGACTGTTCTGGAACTAGCTCTGTAGATCAGGCTGGCCTCGACCTCACAGAGATCTTCCTGTCTCTGCCTGCCAGAGTGTGCCACCACCATCACTGGCCTGTTATTCTCTGCATACAGCTTCCAAGTATTACAGGTGAGTATCACAGTCCATTTCTTGTACCATCTATTTTCCAGAACAATCTCAAGATATAGAAACAATTACCACTTCTATTTTGTAAGTGTAGAAACTGAGGCAGAGAGGATAACTTACCTAAGTTTACTCAACTGACAGAACCGTGATTTAAAGTTATGTTTTAGCCTATATACTTGGCCACAATTATAGCTAAATAAAAAGCTCTGCTTTCCAGCAGGCCATGTGCCCAGGCACTTAGGGATGGGGGCGGGAGTAGACTGAGCCCTCTCGGAGAACAGTAACCTCCATGCAAGCTGAGAAATGAAGGATTTGGAAGGAAATTGTTATGGTGCTTCCAAACTAGAGCTGTTCTGGCTCCTTTGAAGGGAAAGAAATGAAGCAATTTCAAAGAGTGGGGAAGGTTAGGGGTCAAGACTAAGCCACTGTAGCTAAACGTTATAGAAACGCAAGCCTGTCATTGCTAAAGTGACAAAATAGAATATCAGGACACATTCACAACAACCTCACACAGTCATTATGGAAATTAACTGCTGTTATTTCTAAGACATTTTTGTATGCTATGTGAGGGACATATAACATCACAAACAATTACTGATGCAACAGAAGATAAGAAATTGAGACTTGGGGCAATTCTAATCTTGGTCAATTTACTTAACCTCTCTGAGCTTCAGTTTCTTCAATTTTAAAGCAGATATATTAATAGTATCTGCTTCATAGTGTTCATGCAAGGCCTAATATGATAGCAATACAAGCAAAGTATTACTATTACTATATGTACACTACATAGAAAGAGCCCAATAGAAGTCCATTCTCTCTTTTGGTCACCTGTCAGTTCTGTCTGCTACAACACTAGGTCTCAGCTGTCTTAAGAGAAATATATTATTTACCTCTGACTTATGAAGCATCCTATGTTCTCCAGGGAGGATGCATACTAGAGATATAGGAAGATTTTCTATGAGGCCTCATGGAGCTTACAGTTTGGTGGGACTGGAGTGCTGAAGATAACAGCAGTAAGGATACAACTGGAGTATGTAGGAGCAGATCTAATGCATTCTGAGGGATCAGAAAATGTCTTCCTAAGTAGTTGGTGAACTAATGCCTTCAGGGTGAATGGCAAAGGTGGTCCATGTGGACTAGAGTTTAGAGAGCCAGTGGTAATTGATGTTGGGTGAAGTCAGGAATGGAATTGTGGGTTTGTCAACACTGTTGCAGAAGCAAGCTCCTCTGGTGACACTCAGCCCAGCAGCCTCTGCTCCATTAGAACTCCCAATGGTAGAACCCAGAAAGATGGAATTCTCTCTATGCCTTTGTATTTCTCTACTGTGTCAAGATTCACTGGAGAAAACAAGACTACACAATAAATCTGAGATTGAAGGTTCATGAGGGGTGAGAAGGGTAGCTGGGAAACAGCCAGAGAGGCAGTCCCTGACCATCTGTTCCAGAAACTCCAAAGAAAGGGATTCTCGGGGGCCCTTCTAGGAGCCACTGAAGATTACTCTGGCCCACATCTCTGCTTGTAGTTACCTCAGAGGAAACAGCTTTTCCTGTTTCCTGTTCCAAACATGGTGTCAGGTCAGGGCTTTGTCAGTCAGGCTTGACCATGAAACCAGGGACAGAAGATGGTTCTGAGAAGTCCACTTCCTGGCCTCTCTTTTCTGAGATGTGAAACATTTTACCTGGAAAGAAATGTGCTGTGCTTTTATCTAGTCTTAGGACATGCCTTTACTGACTGTAGTCCAGAGAAGAAAAATATGCTAGTTAACCAGTGCAATGCTTTCTTTATCCCCATTCCATAGACATAGAAATGCATGTACATGTGGCTGGGGACTGCATCTCTTATAACTGAAAGAAAGATTATTATAGTAGAAAATGTTAGTCTCCGTGGCCTTTCTAGAGCTCATCTTCCAAACCAATGCTTGCAGGGGAAGGGAGAAGCAATGCCAGATCTGGTGCCTGAAGAGGTTTGAGGAGCTCCCTTCTATGGGGGTAACATGTCCAGCTTGCCTCTGCCCTGTGCTAATCGATCACCTTGATTAACTTCATAGTGTTGTTCCCCACAGGGACTGAGAGGAAACGGTGGTTTCTAACAAAATCACAGGAGTTACCCATGTTGGACGGCCAATCTTGAGAGGTTTGTTTTTAAGACAGTGTCTCTTGTAGCCTAGGCTGGCCTTGAATTCACTATGTGGCTTTGAATTCCTAATCCTCCTGCTTCTATCTCACAAGGGATGGGTTTTTAGATGCAAATTACCATGTGTTTACATACAGGTACAAGTGTGAGTCTCTCTCTCTCTCTCTCTCTCTCTCTCTCTCTCTCTCTCTGTGTGTGTGTGTGTGTGTGTGTGTGTGTGTGTGTGTGTAAACCAGAAGATCATCTCAGGTGCCATTCTTCTGGTGTCGTCCATCTTTTTTATTGTTGTTTTGTTTTGCATCAGTACTTCTCACTCACCTACTAAGCTAGACTAGCTTTTCAGTAAGCTCCAGGAATCTGTCTGTGTCTGCTTCCCCAGCCCTAGGATTACAAATCCACAAAGCCAGCTTTTGTTAAGTGGGCTCTGGGGATTGAACTTGGGTCTTCATATTTGCAACATAAGCACTTTACTAACTTAAAAAAAAAAAGTTAAAAAAAGTTACAAACTGTAAAGTATATCACATAGATGGAAAACTAAACATCATTACACAGTAAAAAGAAAGAAAAGGGAAAAAGGAAAGAAAAGAAAAAGAAAATATATATATATATATATATATATATATATATATATATATATATATAAAACAATTGCAACAAAACAAAAGTCTCAAATTTCCTTTTTGTATCTGCTGCCAGTCAGGATTTCTTCTGTTTCCTTGTCTGAGGTCGATGTCCTCTCTGCTGATTAGTGTTGCCTTCTTTTAAGCTAAATCCAGGGGTTTAGATAGCATCTCAGAGGTAGAGTGCTTGCCTTATTCTATCCCCAAATCATACAAAACCGGAAATAACAAATAGAATACGAAGAGAGTCATAGAATGTGTTTCTTGGCTCTGCTTCCCTTTTCTCAACATCTTGGTTAAGATTTGTTCATGTTGTGTGTTGTTGTTTGTTGTTTGTGGCTCATAATAGCCTGTTGCAGTGTTGGGTACATTTTTGGTGTAGGACTATTTGAGCAGGGATGTACAAACATATGTGTGACTCATTTCTGTTGGGTGCAGGGTTAGTAGTGGGACTGTATACGTAGCTGGCTTTAGCAGATCTTTCTAGCTGGAATTGTTGAGTGTAATGGGATCTTCTGGCTTTTGGCTCTCAGGGGATCACAAAATCCCAGGAACCTTTTTGGAGAAGCGTCCAGATGGAGATTTGAACCCTGGAAATAATCCACAAGTGGGAAAATGGCTGTTTTATAATGGACAAGGGGAGGAAGGAGGAGATTCATGGTCTCTGGGCACAAAGGGAGAGTTTGGAGGTGGCAAATGCTCTGCTCCTCAATGACTGAGGAAGAACTTTCTGTTAGAAGGGTCTTCTTAGGGTAGGGGCACATTTCCTTTGCCTTACCTGTACCTGGCTACCAAGTTCCTGCCTCCAGCAGCCTGTATATGCACTGTTGATTTTTGCATCAGTGGCAACACATATTTTTGCATAGCACTGTATGTCAAACAATGGAAATTAAACATTTGATATGAAGCAATGTCGAGCTCCAAGGTGGAGGGTGGGGGAGGGGCAAGACTGTGTCCCCAAGTGGCTGGCACCTTGTCAGACAGAATGCTTAATGCAATGCACTTCAGGAAAGGTGTTGATAGGAAGTCTCCTGGTTCTGTGGTGTGCATAAAAAATGTTTCCCACTGCCACTTCCCTCAGCCTTCTCTGCCCTTGCATGTTGATTTTATCTCATAGTGCAAAGCTGTACACACACACACACACACACACACACACACACACCTTCAAGCAGCAATTATAGGAATAAATCAAAAATATATTCTTACACGCCACTAGTCTGTAGACCTTCCTTTTGGTGGTTCATTTACAAATGTGGACCTTCCCTAACTATTTGGTTAATATGCAAGTGAATTGAATGCAGCCAACATCTCAGCAGAAGGGAAGGGTGACATTGGGCATACCATCCCATTTTGTGCACCAGTTCCCTTGTTACGATTCTTAATGACTTAATTCTGTGATTATCTTTATGCCCTAATAAAAGTGCTTTTAACAATTAAGGGTTGTCTCTCTGAAGTTGTATTTTAAATTAATTCGACAGTGTCTTTAACAGCTTCCACTGTCCGTTAATGGTGCTGTGTAGAAGTGTGAGTCCTATTTACAGCAACAGTTGCTGTCCACCTCCTTGGTCATGTTTACTCTGTGTGTGAGAGCAAGTGTTATGTTTTCCCTACCCATCAGCATCAAAAATAGAAGGGATGATAGGCCAGTGGAACTGCGAGAATGAGAAATCAGCTTCAATGGTGAGCAGAAAACAAGCAGTAGTCTCTCCTTTTTGTCTTTTTGTCTCTCTCCTTTTGTCCTTTTACATTTTGGTAACCAGCACGCTGCAGCAGCTTTATGGGCACAATAGACAGGAAGCCATGCTCCTGCCTTGGCAGCATTTGGTTGAAGGGGAAAAGGTCTCAACTCCTTGTCACTTACAGGGTCTTGTACACTTGGGGAAAACTTTTTGTTTGTCTAAGAAACACATACAAACACGCACACACCACAAATGTGTGAATACCTAGTATTTGGAGAGTTGAGTCTGGCAGGTGGAAACAAGCCCCTTTGACACATCTCTATTTATTGTGTTATTTTCCCCAACAAAGGCTCAGATGCTAACTAGCTTTGTGAATAATTTGTGGATAGGAATGTGATCATTTTTCTAAGTCAGCCAGTGGGCTCAGTTCATTGCACTCCCCACCTAAAAATAAATTCTCCGGCTGACTGAGAACATACCGATACTTGCTGTGAGTGAAGCAAACTTATGGGGACCATTAAAGTGCCAGGGCATTGGAAAATAACAGTGAAGTGAATGCTGATTTGCATTTATGTCATAAAATAACTTGTCACCTTCAATTTATCACAGTAATTGGTACCAGAGGAGAATGTGTGATGCTTATGCTTGGTTCAAAGCCCACCTTTCCTCACCTCTCAGTCCCTGCCTGAAGCAGTAGTGGGTGTTCTTCAAAAGAGAAGGGGGGGGAAGCTCAGATGTTTTTTTTCCACACCTTTGGAGTTCATGTGATGAGATTCGTCAATATATGCAGAAAAATTGTAATTATGATTAATACATATTTTGTGTTTCTTTTGTGACGTATATACCATGCTGAGTAGTCTTTTTTATTCATTACTGTAGTCAGATTTCACAACAACCTATTAAGTTATGTTCCTCTGTTGTCTCCACATCACCCAAACAAAATGTAAGGCACACAAAAGTGAAGTCACTTGCTCAAGGTCATATAAACAATAAGTGGTGGAGACAGTATTTGTATCCATGAGGCAAGACCCCAGAGGCTATGACATCAGACACTTTGGTGAGCTGCTGCCAGAGGCACAACGTAATATAATACTAAGGCTAAACCACTACCTGGGAACATATTCTCTAGATCTTTAGATATGAGCAGGATATAATTGGAATGACCCAGCATTATCACTCACCAACCAGAAGAAACACATAGCTGGGACAAGTTACCTATTCCAATTGGTTTTAAGAAACTAATCAATGGTTGGTGGGTTTTAGCAACATAGCTTTTAAGTCTGGGATTCCAGTTCAACAGAAAGCAATTTCTCACAAGACATAATAGCAGCATCTACATTAGGGCAGTTCTCCAGGTCTCTTCATTCAGCTATTATCAGGGCAGACTGCATATTTTACTTCTGTGAATTACAAGTCTTTCCTCTGATGACTTCTAAGCTCAAGTCTTCCATGTTTCGGGAAAGAGGGCAACAACATGTCTTCATCTAGTGTGTGAACACCCTGAGAAGGCAAGGCATGTTCAGATTTCGGGAGTATGTAAATCACACTGATCTGATGACAGATCAGGGTTAGATCTTCCCTCTACCACTGCGTTGGAATCTGGCCAACTCACTCTGAAGTTGGATTTCCTCTTCTGTCAAAACAAGCTGATGATACCTCCCTGAAGACCAAGGAGAGTCAAGTGTGCACAGTTAGTTAACAATGATAGGACATGTAATAGATGATGTCATGAATACCCATGCTGTTTTTTATCTGGCTTGTTATGGAGGAACTCAGCTATGTATACTATACTAGGCCTTTTTAAAAATGTTGTAAAACACACAGAACATAAAGTTTTGAAGCATTATCGAGAGCAGCGACTTTATGTATATACACATTGTTGTGCAGCCATTATCAGCATCTGTCTCCAAAACTTTTCTAACATCCCACATGAAAGCCCTGTGCCTGTCAAGTGATAACTCTCCATCCCCTGCACTCCCTGGCCACCACCTTGATACTTTCTGTCTCTGAGAGCCTGACTAATCTACTTACCTCACATAAATGGGATCACAGAATATGCGTTGAATATCTCTAATCCACAACTCTGATGTCTGGAATGTTGTAAAGCCTGCAACTTTCCAACTACCAATGTGATGCCACAAGTGGAAAAGATTACACCAAGAAACTTCATTTTATGTCAAAATTATGAAAATAATTGTATAAAATTATCTCTAGACTATGTGTGTGTTGCTGTGAGTACTCTGTGGCCTGTGCGTGTCACCTTTTGTTCATCCTTGCACCCACCGTGGGCATTCGGGCTGCTTGCACCTTTAGCTCTTGTGCATAATGCTGCTATGGGACCCATGTACAGATATCTGCTCAAGTCTCAGGTCATAATTTTTTTTTTGGGTACACATCTACATGTGAGGTTGTTGATTACACATCAATTCTATGTTGAGATATTTCATTTAATTTTTTGAGGCCAGGTACCTTTTGTATACATTATTTGGACTATTGAATCTATTGAAAGGTATCCTGTGGGGATTCTCGGGCATTCTTGCTAGACTATTCCATCTAATTAGGTCAAGAACCTAGAAGGCAGTGCCATAAAGCCAAGAAGAGTACGTTACTCACTGATTTGGGCTTTGTGACGCCTACCTCTCCTCCCAGTTACAGGTGACAGATTGCCAGAGCAGGAGAAAATAATCTCAGAACAGGCAGCAATATGGTTTAAAACTGTTTTGCTATAGATAAGTGTCTGACTCTGACACTTATCCCACCCCCAGCCCACCCCCTCCTTTCTCTGCTGGAAGAGCTGAGGCAGGAACCCTGGGGTGTGTTAACCCTTCCAGATCCAGCTTCAGTGACTCCTTCCAAGTATTTGATGCTTCAGCAGCCCTGCCTCTGAGCAGCAAGTTAGCCAGGAAGCTGCCAGTCACTTGATGACATCAATTGTTCTGTAAGTGACAGACACTGAAAAGTCTCATTATCACCAATAACAGGAACACCTCATCCATATCACACCTGTCAAGGCAGTCAAGCTGGGTCACCTATGTAGTATGTATGTATGTATGTATGTATGTATGTATGTATGTATGTGTGTATGTATGTATGTATGCATATATGTGCCAGCCACAGCTGGCTCTATGGTTACAGACAAGGGGACTCCTGCACACTGGTGATCTGCCTTGCCTATTCAGCCTGGTCCCCATTGGGGAAACTGCAGAAGATCAGAAAGAACAACTCTTCAGAGGCCGAGCTCATTCTTCTGATGTCACTTTGAACCTGTTGCTGATCTTGGCAGAGGGGAACTGTTCAGGGAAAGGTGCTAACTTTGGGGACCCTAAGCCAATGGTGGTAAGTTAGGAAGGCATTCTCTGAACGGTACAATTGCAGTTACTCAGTGTCACTTGACAGAGGCATCTTCACAAGATGTTCAGGCAGGGCTTTTTAGGAAAATCACTTTGACTGCAGTACTGGGAGGCCTGTTTAGAGACAGAAGTCACCGGGTGTGATGTAGAGATCTTGGGATTTAGCAGCAAGCAGACTAGGGTTTGTCTCTACACTAATTGAGTATGATATGGGGAGGCAAATTAGTTAACTTTGCTGTGCCTGGTTTTCCATGTGACCTGATCTAGATTAGAATACTGCAGTGACACATTTATTAATCAAAATAGCCAAGATATGGAGTCCGGGTAGAGGTCCATTGATGGATGGGTGGATACAGAAATTGTGGCATATTCAGACAGTGGAATTTTATTCAGCTGGTTTTGGTGGCATACACCTGTAATTTTAACACTTGGGGTCTGAGGTAGGAGAATTGAAGTTCGAGGCCATGAAACCATCCTGGTCTAGAAAGTGAACCTCCCACACACCATGTTTAAATATTGATGTGTGATGCACAGGGTATACTCTATAAGTATTAGATACTACTGTTTCATGCCACTTCCATCTTTTTAATGTTAGGTGAGATATAAATAATCATAGTATATGTACAGAATACAAAATTCACATTCAATTACAACACATCTGTGTTGAATCTTCCTGGGAGCAACTAACAGTGCCTTTTCTGTCAAGACGCTTGAGTCTGATGCCACCTCCCACATTCTGGAAGCAGGAAGGCTCTCCTAATATGATTCTATCTATCAGCATAGTGTCATGATTAAGTGAGTCACCTCTGGAGTCAATTACTAGGCTTCACATTACAGCACTTCAACTTCCAAGTTTTGAACAGTTTCTTATTTTCTCCCTGCTTCTATTTCCTGATCTATAAAACAGGGGCAAAGCTTGTATCTGCCACTTAGGTCTGCCTAGCATGGTACTTGGTGGGAGGCAAAATATGCAAGCAAGGTCAGTTGTTTCTACTAGCTTGACTTGCCAGTGCACCTGATGTAGGTAGAGGCAGAGAAGCCGTGTCATGGTGTCACATTGGAGCCAGATCACAATGGCTTGACTCAGAGTTGGTCCCCAGGCCAGCATTCAGGGAACCTCACAATGGTGTTATCCACATGGGAATGCTTGCACCACAGACACTGGCAAACAGTATCAGTCAGGTACTCTCTCCTCTCCCTAGCCATAGCCAGTTGTTAAACATTTACCAACACACTCCTGGGCACAAGAGAGTCCACTAAGCCACCATGCCTGCTTTTCCATAGCTCCACTGAGAAGCAAGAGTGGGGCTCTGGGCAGGTCAAAGACCAACAAACCAGTATGTGTATGGGGAGAGGAAGATCTTCCTTCCTTGCCTCTGCAACTACTGTGACAACATATTAGATACAATATCCACTCTTATGGAAGTATTCATTCATTCATTCATTCATTCATTCATTCATTCATTCATACAGGGTCCCAATATATAACCCAGACTAGCCTTAAATTCATAAGCCTCTTGTCTCAGCTTCCTTGGCATTGGAATTTCAGGTATGCAGATATCACTTTTTCACTTCTATCCATGCTCTATCTATTTACTTATCTATGTATGTATGTATGTATGTATGTATGTATGTATGTATGTATCTATCTATCTATCTATCTATCTATCTATCTATCATCTGTCATCTCCAAGGTCTTCTAACGTAGCCCAGGCTGTCCTCAAACCGGCAGTCCTACCTCCAGAATTTTGGGATCACAAGTGTGAGTCACTATATTAAGCTTTATCTGTCCTGCTTTAAAGGACAATCACATTTATTAATGTGTGTGCACACACATGCATGTGTCATGTAGAGGTCAGAGGACAACTTGAGGGAGTCAGTTCTCTTCTTCTGCTCAATGAGTCCAGGAAGTTGGATTCAGGTCATCAGGCTTGGGTAAGTGCCTTTACCTGCTGAACCAGGTAACTGTAGCTAGAAAATCGAGCCATGGCAAACATGAAGAATATGGAAATTTAATAGCAGGAAATATAACAATCACAGGTTTAGAAGGACATTTAAAGCAAGTAGCTTCAAACAGACAGCTCCCAGATAGCCACACAAACTTCTAAGAGTAGGGACCTTCCTGGTCCTACAACTGTCTCATGGTTCAGAAGCAAAGACTTAGAAAGGGGCAACGAAACTGATGAAGTTTAGTTTATGTACTCTTTGGTTGTCAGGGAGCAAATAGACGCTGGATTCTACAGAGTCACAACTGGGTATTCCCAGGCAACCTGCATATCTGGAAAAGATGGATATTGGTGGCCACAACTGTGACAAGTGTTCACCTCTACCTTCTTAGTTCATATGGTGGGAAATGATTGGTGATTCTTTTCTCTCAAAGAAGTCACCAGCTAAGCTTCCCATGCACAGCCTTTCAGAGAAGGCATTGGTAGTCATTGTATAAAAAACTACATAGCTACCAGCTTGCAGGACAGGATGACCTCTAGGGAAGAGGTCAAGCTTTTAAGGTGAATGCTCCCAGTTTACTGAGCTCATGATGTACACTTAGCAGAGCTATCACCAGGAGGGGTTCTCTGGGGAAAACAGTAAGAACTTAATCGGGCCCTTTCAACTCCAATTTCTCTCATTCCTGCCCAGAGTGATTAACGCACCGATGGCTTTGATGACAGCTCTACAGAATCTCCAAGGATCTATAATCTTGGGATGGCATTGTAGGACAATTTGTCTCCTCCAAGGCCCCTGCAACATTTCTGCAGGCACCAACTAAACACGGGGAAGGTCTTTTGTAAATCTGTCAGGAGCATTGCCGGGCCTCCAGCGGCCTTTGCTAGTTTGCGTGACTTTTCCCTTCTACTCCTCATTGTGATCCATTCTGGAGGGTTCCTTCTTTCCCATTCATTCTCTTTTGTTTTGCTTTGTCATGTTTGTAATGGTGCTACAGATGATGGCCTCATTTCTTTGACAGTATGTGGTGGCTGCAGAAAGTTTCAGTGGCTTTTCTGTTCTGGGGAGAAATCTGCTAAGAAAACGGGACAAGGAAGAATAAGTAGTAACATTCCCCCCGCCCCAGCCCTGACAAAGATACATGGAATATGTCAGATATTGGGTGACAGGAGGGAGGGATAAGGGTCTCATGAGCACCAATAATGCACAGGCACCAAAAACACAATGTTGATGCACCGATTATTATTATTAAATTATTATTAAAAAGAGTATTTTCTCACGCAATCACATTTCAATTGGATGAGCATGGGTAGAAAAGATGCCACCTATTCTTCCTGTTCTTATCTTCCTGTGTTGTATCCTAGGGATCAATTACCAATGTTTTCTGAGCCCTTCTTATGTAGCAAGGTATTATCCTAGGTGCTTTGCATGTGCTGATTTATATATCAGTTACTCATCTTGATGCTGTAACCAAATACAGGACAAAAGCAACTTAAGGAAGGGAGGGGTTCTTTTGGTTCATGGTCTGAGGGTACAGTCCCTCATGGCAAGGAAGTCATAGCAGTGGGAGAGGCAGCTGGTCCCTTTGCATCAGCAGTCAGAAAGCAGCAAGAGAGGGAGAGATGAATGCTGCGGCTTGGCTGCTTATTCCTTCTTCATTCAGTCCAGCACCTCAGCCCGTGCAATGGTGTTCCCCACATTCAGGGTGGGATTTCTCCGCTCTGTAAAACCTTTCTAGAAACAGCTTCATACACACACACACACACACACACACACACACACACACACACTGGTTTTCTTCCATGGTTTCTCTTTAACAATTAAGAGCAACCATCACAATTTACTGAAGATAGTTTTATTGCTATTTCTATTTTCAGATGAGGATACCAAGGATCAGAGAGTATGGGGAACTTGGCTAAGGTCACAGGACTAGAAAACAAAAGGATGCAAAACCAGCATAGGACTGACCCAGATTCCCTGAATGTGGGTGTTATTAAGTTAGGAGGACTGGGCAGTCTATGGGGCCTCTGGTAGTGGATCAGTATTTATCCCTAATGTACAAATGGACTTTGGGAGCCCATTCCACAGCCTAGACACATGGGGGAGGGCCTAGCCACTTCAAATGATGTGACAGACTTTGAAGACTCCCTATGGAAGGCCCCTTCCTGGGGAGCAGAAATGGGATGGGCTAGGGTTTGGTGGGGGTGATAGGGGAGAATGGGAGGGTGAGGGAACTTGGACTGACATGTAAAACAACCGTGTTCCAAATTTAAATAAAACAAAGAAAAAAGAAAAGAAAAGAAAAGAAAAGAAAAGTAGTCTTGATCCTAAAGCAGCTTTCTCTAGAGCACAGCCTTTTGTCATTATGCTCCAGAGTGTCCTGAACAGATGAGGAACATGTGATCATCAAATCCTGCCCTCTGTGCCAGGCACTTAAGGGGTGTCTTGTTTTTTGAAGCCTCGAGTTCTACAGTTCCCTTGGGGCCCCCACATTGGCTTTCTTTAGAATCTTCAAAGCAGGTGCCTTCTTCCAGGCTCTCTGATGAGAGTTCTTTCTGATTGAAAAGCTCTCCCCTCCCACTTCTCCCCTCTATGTCGGCTGACTTTTGCTCATTGCTCTGGTCTTTGTTTAAATGCCACATCCTTCAACCTCCAATGGGAGGCTGTCCCCTATTAGCACTCTTACAGGGCCATGTATTTTCCTGTCATTCCATTTATTACAGTAATGATTTGCTTAATGTCTGTCACCTCTACCAGATTCCACACTCCAAAAGATTAGAAACAATGTCTTTCTAGTTAACTCGCTTGTCTCCACCACCTGACACAGTGTTGGACTGAAAGCAAGCATCTGGGAGCTATTGGAGACAAGAACAGATATGCTCCCTGTGCATCTGCCAAATAGCTAAAGACTTTGAATAAAGCACAATAGACTGGGTTTGGATGACAGTACCACCGTTACACAGGTCTGTACTGTTGCATCTTATATGTGTGGGATGCTGTTCAAATTGTAAACCTAGAACTTATTTTTTATTTTGGTGCTGGGGCACCGTCCAAGAGATCCTCAGAGTGTTAGCCTGTTAGGTGTCACATCACTGGGCAGTATGGGGAAACTCTTCAGGAAAGGAGCTCGTGGCAACTGGCGAAGCAGAAAAGGCACTTTGGTGATTCGGGGTGGTAGACATTTTCTAAATGAAGTGGAGGTATTTCAACAGTGTCACGCCAACATAACTGTGTTGGTATTTGCAGAACACACATGGCCCATAACTATCCCATTTAAAGAAACCAGTAGGGATTTCACACTGAGCACCAATTCCTGAGTTGCTACATCAGAATCATTGTAACTTTTCACAGCCCTAGTCATGTGTACAGGACCATAGTGTCAGCAAAGGCACACACTGTGTGGAGCTGGGTCATGAGTATGACTTTACAGAGAGACTTTGGACGAGTCCCAGTTACACAGATGGAGAAGAAGAGGGCCACACAGCAACAGCAACAACTTTTTTTTTTTTTTTTTTTGACTTTTATTAGCTCAGTGTCTTGAGAAGTCAGAGATGCTTAACCTCCCCTTTCATTAGCATTTTTTTTTTTTTTTTTTGATTTTGCTAATAGGTCACTAGAGAGGTACTCACAAAGTAATGAAGCCCAATGTTCTGCCCCTGGAAATGCAAGGCTGAGATTCGATATGCGATGTCAATTGCTCTGTTTTCTTTGAGAGGTTGGCCTAGTGTGATCTTTAGTGTCACAAGGCCAAAGATCAGGTGTTGGTGGCTGGATTTCGAATCACTGGAAGCTGCGGCAGAAGCAGGAAGCCGACTATAAAAGAAGTCTCTTTCCCTGGGATTACTTGACCGTCCCTAATCCTGCACATAACCCACCCAGGAGATAGCACTTTTCCTCTGCAGTGGGACATCACCGTGTGGGCTCTGATGCTGCTGGCTGAAGGTCAAGCTGAGTGAGGCCTCTGCACCAGAGGCAAAAGCTGCATCCTGGGCAGCTTTGCCACATGGACTCTTTTTCCCTCTGGTCCCACTCTTATCTTTCCTCTTTTCCTTTTAATCATTTCACTGGTTTATATCTCAGACTTGCTGGGGGCAAATAGAACAGAATTTGTTATTGACTTCCAGGTCACCTGCTTCATGGATTACTCCATGTCAAATCCCATTAAAGTAAATGTGTCTGTGGTGGGGAAATCTCTCAATAACCGAACAGGGGACCTAACCCTCAAATAAGGACCAGACTACAGCAAGCAGGATTTGACAGCAGGGTTTAGAGGGTACCCAGCTGGATGAATGACATGACCTAAAAACCTCCCCTCTGTAAAATACCTATAAATGTTTTATAAAATATAACAAACATTGTTTTAAATGCAGAGCTCAACTCACAAAAAATGTAGAGAAAATCCCCAGGGCTTCAATTCAAAGAGAGAACCAAAGGCATAGGGATAGATGTGAAGTGAAAATGGGTCTGCTCTGTGTGTGTGAGAGAGAGAGAGAGAGAGGGAATGTATGTGAGTGAATGTGTGAATATGAGTATGTGAGTGTATGAGTGTATGTGAGTGTGTGTGAGTGTATGTGTGCATGTGAGTGTGTGTATGTGAGTGTGTGTGTGTGTGAGAGAGAGAGAGAGGGAGTGTATGTGAGTGAATGTGTGAATATGAGTATGTGAGTGTATGAGTGTATGTGAGTGTGTGTGAGTGTGAGAGAGAGAGAGGGAGTGTATGTGAGTGAATGTGTGAATGTGTGTGTGTGTGAGTATGTGAGTATGTGAGTGTGTGTGAGTGTATGTGTGCATGTGAGTGTGTGTATGTGAGTGTGTGTGTGTGTGAGAGAGAGAGAGTGTATGTGAGTGAATGTGTGAATGTGTGTGTGTGTGTGAGTATGTGAGTATGTGAGTGTGTGTGAGTGTATGTGTGCATGTGAGTGTGTGAGTATGTGAGTGTGTGTGTATGTGTGTGTGAATGTGTGTGTGTGTGTGAGTATGTGAGTATGTGAGTGTGTGTGTGTGTGTGTGTGTGTGTGCCTGATCTTAGTAAGTAGATTGGATTTAATGTGTCCTAGCTAGAGGTAAAGTTGGACTTGTCTGAGACCCCTCCCCCAAAGTCAAGACCCTCAAAGGAAAAAGCTAACAATTTACAAAAGATGATTGTTTCTCTTATCTGGACTCTGGCTGGGGAAAAATAATCTCTGGCCCCTCCCCCCCAACATGATCCTCTTTATCTGGGTTTTAGACTTCTCTTACTTACTAGAACTTCAACCATCAAGCAAAATATATAAAAAGCCCAGTTCTGGTTTCAACCCTGGGATTCCTGACCCAAGAAATAAAAACATTGTGAGAAGTAGTATCTCCAATCCAAACAAAACAAAGAGTCTCACAGATAAAATCTCCCTGAGGATGAGTTTATGGCCCCAAATTATAAAACACAAAGCCTCTAAACATTAGATTATATTATTTAGGAGAACGAAGGAGAGTGCCCAGTTAACTTTGCATTTCAGAAATATAATACTTAATTTTAAATATAAACATATCCTAAATATTGCACTCAATGTATATATACTAAAAATTGATTCACTGAATGCTTAAAATTTAAAGTTGACTCAGCGTCCTGTGTTATATGTGGTGACTGTAAAGTCAACAGGATTAGATGACCCCAGAACTTGAAACACCAGAACAATCAGGTGTATACTTGTGAATGATTGATGCATTAAAGAAAGTCTTGAAAAATAAAGAAAAGAAATCATTAAAAAAAAAATGACCAGGAAGTTCTGGCCAAACCAAAACAAATAAAACTTCTGGAAATAAAGAACAATGCCTTTGAGTTCAAACAGTTAAATATTAGCTTTGGGATTGGATTACACAGTAGCATTGCTGATTTGGAGAGAGAATGTATTGATCAAGAGACAGATCTTCACTCCCAGTGGGTGTCACAGAAAGGTAGAGATGGGAAAGGGAAGATTGTTTGGGCCTTCAAGAATAGAAAGACAACCTATCTGGGCAATTGTGGCACAAGCCTTTAATCCAGGCACTGGGGAGGCAGATCTCTGAGTTCAAGGCCAGTCTGATCTACAGAGCTAGTTCTAGGACATCTAGGGCTATACAGAGAAACCCTGCCTTGAGAAAAAACAAACAAGGAAGGGAGGGAGAAAGGGAGGGAGAGGGAACTGGGATAGACATGTAAAAATAAATAAATAAGAAAAACAAACAAACAACAACAACAACAAAACCAAAGGAGGGAAATAGACAACCTAATATGTAACCAACAATATTTCTAGAAGAAGGTAACAGAAAGAGCAAGGAAAAAAAAATTAATTGAGGAGACAAAGAGAAATTTTTAGATTTGAGAAACATATAATTTTACAATCAAAAAAGCAAAGGCAACACGCCATATATAGAAACATCATAATGGAATTAAAGGACAACAATGACAAAGACGAAGGGAAGGTCTGGATTTTCAAAGGACTAAAAAGGCAAGAGGACAAAGGGAAGAGAGCAAAAGTATTTGGTACTAGAGAAAGTTGTCTTTAAGACATAGCTCTTCACCTCATCCAGGCACAGGGGCTCTTAACTTCCTCTGAACCTTGCTTTCCAATCTGTAAAAGAAATATCCAGTCAGTGCTAATCCTCAGAGCTCCACAGATGTGTAACACAAAGCCTTGTTTGTTAATATGCAGCCAGCAAAAAGTGGCTATTAATATTATTGACAGTCCTAATTTCCCCCTGGTCTTAATTCCTGCCATGCCCTCCCCATACACCCAGCCTTGGGAAGATTAATATTTAGATGTATGTCATGTTACAGACAACAAGTAAAATCTACAGGAAAAACTCAAACCGCTAACTGAGGGCTCCCCCAGGCTCCCAAGAGAAGCATCAGAGACCACACCCTATAGTAGTCCAGTCCCCAGAGCAGCTATAGATCCTTGCAGGGGAGGGCACAATGATGATAATCCCACATTGCACCCTCCCTGTCAATATAACCCTACATTTCAAAAACAAAAACAAGGCCCAATTGTCAACATTCTTTGACTTCCCTTTAGGTCAGCTTAAGAAGTCACAATACAAAATCACACTGCACTTTTCTCTACTGTGATTTGCTAATCACATCTGGTTTCTGCTAGACAATTTTCCATTTCCTTTCTAGATTCTAAGCTCCACAAAAGCATATCCTTTACCTGTCTGGTTCACTGACGAACCCTCAGTGTTTAGCCTATGGCCCTGAACTAAAAAGTTTAAAGATCATTTCTTCCACAGGTAGGGAAATGAGACTGGAAGTTAGGAATAGTATTTACTCCTCCTGCTTTTCTAGAGTGGAAAGGGACTATAGGGATTCTTTCATCTTCCCGAGACTTTTCCAGAGGGAACTGAGGAGGTTCTCCGTTTGACTCAGCTTCCAGGTTGATATAGGGTGGAAATGAGATTCACATGTAGCACAGCCAGTTTCCAAAGCCAGTGCCTCACTTCTATCACATTATCCCCATGAACAAGACAGTGGCCATGGATGTAAAAGAAAAGCAGAACAGACACCAGGTGATTCCACGGAATGGAAATATCCAGAACAGGCAATCTTACACAGACACAGAGGTGACTGGAGGGCAGGAGGGGGAGGGGGGAGGAGTTACTGCTCTATGGTTTAATTTTATTATTTCTTAAAGATTGATGGAAAGGTTCTAGAAATAGTGGTATGCTCGCTCAAATTTGTAAGTATGCATAATGCCATAAAGTGTACAATTAAAATGATTAAAACTGCCATTTTATGTTGCATATACACATTTACAACTTTAAAGAAAAAAGACTATGGTTGTGGTCAGTCTCTTAATCTTACCTTTTCAGGCCATTTGTATAATGGGACAAAGTTTTTAATGGACATTAAAGAAAAAGTCATCTCCAGGAAGCTATAAACAGCAGGCAGAGACAGCTGCACAATATAGAGACAATGGCTTAAAATGACATGTTTCTATTATAACCCATAATTTCTCAGCACATAGAGTCTGTGAGCTGGTACTAGAAAAGCAAGAGCTCTATAAGCTACTTAACTTTTCTGGATGGGAAATAAAATAACTATTAAAACTGTAAAAAATACTATATGGCACCCAAGAAAAGGGGGAATGGATACATTTTGTGATTGTTTCCTCAAGGAACAATTAGTTCTCTATTCTCCTAAAAAAAAATAATAATAAAGTGCTATTAAGAGAGAAATTCAAAACTGCCAAGAAGGCATATCTGAAATGGAAATAAAGTTGAAAAGATAAATAAAATAAGCATTCCTTTGCTATATTTGGTGGAGTCCTGCAGAGAAAAAAATTCCAGCTAGGCAGCATTGAGACATAGTTTATTAATGCAGTTTCCCCCACAGCAGGACACAGAAAGATAAACTGGTAAAACAGTCGTATTAAAAAATTATGACTTTTACATCTGATCTTTATGAATACATAGAAAAGAAACTGTTGTCCTGAGCTGTCCTTGGGCTTCGTGGAGGCAGAGATGCAAAGAATTCCTGTTGTTTTTGTTTTGTTTTGAATCCAAAGCATTATTTACTCACCCATGATTAGAACAGACTAGACTTTACCTCCTACATTTAGAAATAGTTATGGAAGATGCTGAGTGGCTCTCTCAACTACAATTTGAACGAAGCCCTTTAAGTCTTCTTTTCAGTCTACAAAATTGAAATCTATTTGCATTCCCTTTGGGGGAGAAATGCAGTAGGTTATAAACTGGTTATAAATGGAATTTCCCCAGAGTTTGAGAGGTGAAAGGAGCCAATGTTTTGTGTTGTGTAGATTGTGCCCTTCTGATCAGTTAGGAAATCAAGAGGGCTCCAATTAGCATTTGGAAGTAGAGAAAGGGAACAGAGCACAATTGAATAAAACAAACAAAATGTGTCACATATTTTTTGATGAGATTGTGTGTGTGTGTGTGTGTGTGTGTGTGTGTGTGTGTGTATCTGTCTGTCCTAGGTCATAATGTAAAGTATATCATACTGTGATTCTGGAAAATAACAGATTCGTCAAGCACCTTCCATGCAGGAGAACAGGAGCCAGAGAGGGGAGATGAATGAGTTTTTCAAATCACAAGCCAGAGGGAGCCTGGGTCTCCCGACTCCCAGAACCCTTTCCATTAAACTTTATTCATGAGCATATGCTTGAAGGTCATTTACTTCTGTGAAGATTGGTTGTCAGCTCGACAGAATTCAGAATCACCTGGGAGACAAATTTCTAGTCATGTTTCCAGGTTGGGTCGAAGAGGGAAGAGCCATCCTAAGTGTGGGTAGCATGGTTCTTTGGGCTTCGATTTAGGACTGGCTATAAAGAAAAAAAAAAAAAAAAAAAAGCCAAGTACCAGATGCATCTCTCATTGCTTCCTGACTGCCCACAAAATGTGACAACTGCCTTACACTTCTGCCTCCATGACTTCCCTTCCACAACACACTCCCCTCTCAGACTCTGGGTCAAAAGAAGCTCTCCTTCCCTTAAACTGCCTTGGGCAGGTCTTGAGAGCAGTAACTAATGGGGGTTTTATGTCTCCAGCTGTTGTGCTGGTCTTTCCTGGAGCTTCCTGTACTTCTGGAGCTTGCTCTCCTCCTTTTCCTCACACTCCTCTGCCCTTGTACTCTTTGGGATCCATGGTTGTGTGGGATGAGGCAGGTGCATGGAGGGGCAAATAAGCACCCAAGGTCAGATGATCCATGACTCATAAATAACTCCTTACATCTCTGGAGCCTGCAAAATTCCACAGCTCATTGCTCTCTGAAGCTGACAGGCCACATGAGAAATAGAACTATAGCCTCCCTGTAAGGAAGGGGAGGCCCCTATGCTGACTCTATCATAGAGGGCATTTTCAGAAATAGTGGCCTACTGGCAACCAGGGGCTCTAGGTAGTTCTTACCAGACTCATGCACTCTAGGCTGTATACAGTGTTCTGGAACCACAATGATAAGGCTGGGTTATGAGAGGATCTTGCTTGGCATTCAAAATGTCTCTGGTTTTGACTCAGAGGAGGGATGATCTACCACATCAATAAATCCCTCTCGTGGTTCCCAGGTGCTAGAAACTCTTCTGAAAATACTGTACATATTTATTCATTTAGTCCACACCATCAGCTTCTAAGTTGCAGAGGTCTTTCCTAGCTATAGTTGTAGTCAGAAGGCTGAGAAGTATCGAGGTGTGCTAAAATAATTTGTTTTTCTTTCTGATTTGAAGACAGGAGGGCCAGCATACTTAATGGAGTTTAGAACTATGTCACCGACAGAGTGAATTAATCAACAGTTAAACCCAAGGAGAAAGGTCAACTGCCTGATTTCTCTTGGCAGAAGAAATCGGGAAGAGGATTGTTCTTGCAAAGATTCATCACTTTTTGATGCTTTCCAGAAGTGGTGATGGATTTGCAATGAGCCATCTACTTCTTTTTTCCTCCTTCTTCTAATCTCTCTCATGTATTTTAGTCCAGCTGCCTTGGCACATGGGGTGTGCTGGTTTCTGGAAACACCCACTTAAAACCATGTGGAACTCAAACCTATGCTCCTGGCTGACTGAACCAATGTTTTACACAGTGTTAGGAGGGGCCACAATAAACACTTTGTTAATTTATCACAAGTCAAAACTGATCTTGAACTTGGGAACAGGTAGATTTGGCTTTGATAAAGAACTTAAGTAGAACTTTCCTGGAGCATAAGTGGAAAGAGGTCCCCCCTTTAAAAGGAATGTGAACTGAGGATTATTTTTTTTTTTTCTCTTAAAGAATGCTTCATATGTGGATGTTTTATATGTTAACATTTAAATCCCACAGTACTCTGATTGAATCTCCATTTCACAGATGAGGGAACTAAGTTAAATGACCATGTGCTGAAGGTAAATATGTGAGGGACAGAATTCAGATTACACTGTCCCTGCAGAAGCCATTACTTTTTCCAATTCATGCCCAGTTCAAAAATGAATTACCCCTCGGAGCATTGATTGACCATAACACAATGTTAATGGGTCCTTCTGTGCCCTAGCCTACTGAGTAGTCACAAGGAATATCAACAGTTAAAGCTCTTTGTCTATAATTAGGCCTTGGTTCCCTTAACAACGCTACCATGTAATTAAACTGATTTTGCCAATGGGCAGATATGCTTCACTGGAGAATCTGGGAAGAGCCCTTTATATCATGCTCTGTTTCTTGTTCATGGTTGCCCATGGTCAAGTCTGGGCTTGGAGCTGAAGCACAGGAAGAATGTGGAGAATGCTGTTGGCCCAGAACTTGCACAAGGAAGCTGTATCAGAGGAGGGTGGATTTCCTGGGCGGTCGGTGAAATTCCAAACTTATTTCTTCTCATTGTTCCTCTCAATGAAACATGTTGAGGAAACATGCCAGTGGCCTAATATCTACCCTTCTCTTGGAGCAGTCTCCATTAACTTCAACAGCAAATCTCCTACTTATTAATCATCAGAAATGAAAAATGTCTCCTTTTCAAAAGTGTAATTATCAGAGGTCTCACCGTGCCTTGAAAGAAAATGTATTTGCCATTATCAGCACATTCTGTATTTAGTGTCTGAAAAAAATTGGCTTACACCACAGTTTATGTACTGTATTTTTCTTAAAGCTAGAATAAGGCACTGAAAACACGAGAATGCCATTAAAGTTAAGTTAAATACACACTATGCTACAGTGCTGAGTGAGAAGGGGAACCCACAGAGACTTAATATTTTCCTGGGTCTATAAAACTCCAGGTTTACAAATGCAAGTCAAATAAAAAGCTATTCCAGGGTAACTAAAAGTTGCCTGGATTAAAGATCATTAAAGGAAAAAGTAATAGGCAAGGTCACTTGGGCCCAGATACCAATCCAAATTTAAAAAATGTTAAGTATCCCAAAGGTCACAATCCAAGTCATGTACTAAAGTACTTACTTTACCCTTTCTTGTCCCAGTGGCTGCCCCGAGAGGACAGCGGTCACTACTCCTCAAAGCAGCCCAATAGCCAGAGTACCAGAGGAGTCCAGATGTTGAAGATTATCTCTTAAATGCAGTGGAATGTATGCCAGAGATGAAAAGGCAGGGTTAATTTATAACACTCTGTACCTGTTTGCAGTATGTGCCTTAGCTTATCTGCACACATTGTGTTGCACGGTAATTACAGCGTTGAAAATGACCTGCAGCACGTGACCGTTGCAGTGACGTTTAACAGGGGCATTTGTCATGTTTTAGTCTGCACATCTGGTCCTATCCTATTTTCCAAATGATTAATATAGGAATATATTACAGTGAAACCCTTTCATATCAGTTTTATTTGCTAGGAAATGAGCACTTTCCTTTCATCTGTCCCTATTCCCTTCCTCCCCTTCTAGGCTGAACTCAATTTTCCAGTCCTGGGGTTCATTGGCTTGAAGACAGGGACACTCCACTCTTGCCTTTGTTTGGTTCCCCCAACCACAACCACAAAGGGGGCGGATCTGCCCTTTGTTTTACAAAGCACACTCACTAGCCAGAGAAAACTGAGCCCTTATTCCAAAAGTAGATGATCAGGAACCTCAAACAGATCAAATTTGATTAAATTCTAAACTTTAAACTCCCTTTTATTGAAATATAAGTTTGTTTAGTCTATTTACACCACAATTTATGCACATATATACATAGAAGGCTAAATCTGTCAAATAAAAAAGTTTCTCTTACTAAAAAATTAAAAACAAAGTAAAGTGCATGGAATCGATTTTTTTTTTCTTTCTGGTGAACATCATCATTGTCATATTTTTGGTCAGCTGGGAGAAGCAGGAAGAAATTCATTACTGACTCTGCATACAACTAGTCCCGAATTCATAGCCTTCAGGCCAACATGACAGGAGTTGGGGAATGAGTCAGACAAATTGCCAGGGTCTGTAGGGCTCCCAGGGGCGGGGAAGTCTTGTTCTTTGTCCTATCCAGAGCTGTCCCTTAGCTTGGAAACAGTCTTCTCACCATCGTGGCGCTGGAACAAAGGGAGAACACAGGAAGGGGGCTCCACCAGTCCGTGTCACAGCCTGCTCTGGTTCCACCCGCACTGTGATAGGAAACAGAATTAGCTCGAGGGCTCAAACGGAAGTTTTCCTTTCTGGGAAGGGGTGTGGGTGGGTGGGTGGGGGGAGCGACAAGAATGGACTACATCTCCCATAGAGACTGCCATTCGGGGGCCAAACCCCAGCAGCCAGTTTTTTCGGATCCAATCTCCACACAAGCACAGAAAAGAATCCTTTTTATAAGCTGGGTGGAGGGAGTGTTACACTTCTTGCCTCGGTGAGTTTGCCCTTCCAGAACTTGGAAAGGAAACCGTCTGGCAGGAAAAGAAAGGGGCAAGTGGGTAAAACACTTTAGACAGCCTCGGGATCAGGTCACTGGGTGGGCGTTGGCCGCTTGGTCCTACCTAGCCTGTCGCAGAGAAAACAGCCCTAACCTTCATCATTCATATCCCAGTGCCTCTCTTCCTCGGAGTGCCATTAAGTCCCCGGGCCGGTGGCCGTATTTGGCCTTGCAGTGCAAAATGTGCTTGGCGAGGAAGTCAAGGCGGCGCTGTAGCAGCTGAGCATGGGGGTCTGCGAGCTCGGCCAGCTCTGGGAAGCGTGGTTCGTGGCGAGTGTAGAGGCGCAGCAGCCGTGCTGCCGCGTCTTGACCCCGGTGCAGTTCCAAGACTCGCCTAGCAGTCCGCTCTCGGAATACACACACTGACTGTAACAACGGCTCGTTATACTTGTCCCACATGCCGGCCACCCGGTAGCCGTGCACCAAACCTGCCTCATTGTCCAGAAAGACCAACGCCCCTCCCGGTCCTCGGTGCAGGTTGCTTGTGGCGCGGTGCATAACGCGTGGGTCCCACTGCAAGCTGAAGAGATTGCTTACGAGCCGGTCGAAGTTGGCCGTCAGGTAATCGAAGAGAATCAGATCGGTCCATTGTACCAGGTCCACTAGCTCTGCCTGACTAAGGTTGGTCAGCTCGCCCCCAGCGTCGCGCAGAGGACGCAGACGGCCGTCTTCTGATCGCCAGGGCTCGGGGACCACCACGTCGGTGAGGTTGGGCAGCCAGCGCGTCAGGCTCACCACGCTGCCCTCGGTCCAGTGCGCGGCGCGCAGCTCCTCCTGCACCTGCAACCACTGAGCGCCCCGAGCCTCCACCCGAGCCAGTGCCAGCGGCGGCACGTGGCGCTGGAGGCCCAGTAGGCGCGCAAGATAGTAGGACAGGGCCTCGCCCTGGATCTGCTCCGGGTTGATGCCATAGCGTACACAGGCACGGGTGCCGTCGGCAAAGCGGGCTAGGCGGTTGGAACTGCGTCCGCAGCCTCCGCGATCCAGGGCCACTACCCGAGCACCCCGCGCCACTTCGAGCCACGCTGCTGCCTGGGCTTCGGAAAAGCCCCGGGGCACCTGCTCCTCCAGGCCGCGGCTCCAGAAGACGCCCCCGTGCACCGCTGAGCGCCCCGCGGGCTCTGGCAGCCCGGCTGGCACGTGCCGCCCGCGATCGTCCGGGTGTCTCCCAGGCGGGTTATCTGCGCCGGCCGCCAGGGTGAGCAGCGCCCGGAAAGTTTTCAGGGAGCCGCCGCGGGCGTCCCACGCTAGGGGCGGGGGCAGAGGGAAGCGCGGCTCCGGCGCGGGGCCGCCACTCTGGGTCGGATGCCGGGGGAATCGATCTTCGGGCGGCCAGAAGGCTGGCAGTTCGGTCCGTGGTGTCAGGAGCCCTCCCCATAGCGTCAGCAGCGAGCCCAACGCCAGCAGCCAGAGCCCCGCGGCGGCGGCGGCACTCCGCATCCTTCGCCCCATGCTCCTGCCGGCGCGCCGGTGCCACCGCCGCCGCTTCAAGCCAAGCCCGGGCTCCCGGGTGCGGGCGGTGAGGTGGGCCCGGCTTCTGGCTGGCTCCGGGACTTCGGGTGCCGGAACCCCATCGCGGCCGCGGAGCTCTGCGGGGCTCTGGCCAGCGCTCTGCTCCGGCGCTGGGAACTCGCCTCGCCGTGGCTTCCCAGCTGCTTTTGTATTTCGCTGTGAGACCCTCCGGCGGGCGCGATTCACAGGCGCCCGGACCACGTGGGAGCGAGGGGGATCCCCCTCCCCCTCCTCTGCTGCCTCTCCCCGCCCCCCACTCCCCCGCCCCTTCCCCTCCTCTTCCCCTTAAAGCGGCAACCGATCCTTCCAGGAGCGAGAGATGGCCCCACGTTAGGTCCGGGACTTCGGGCGGGGAGGAAGCTGGACTGGCGGCGTCCGTGCGGGGGCGTCGGAGCGGGAGGGGCAGAGACAAAATTTAGGGCCTGGAGGTAGCCGTGCTACCAGGGCTCTCGTGGGAGTTGGGTGATCGCCTAGTCCCCTTGCTTGGACTGTGTCCGCTCTCCTGAAACTTCAGACAGCCCCCCCACCGCGGTCCAGGAGCTGCAGGGCAAGGATCCGGGCGGGTCTTTTGCAATGATTCACGATGCCTTATGTAAATTCCCGGGAATGCCTCTAGCCCTAGAGGATATGACTCCAGCCCAGAGAGGAACCATCTGTAGCCAATGACTTTGAACCTACAACCCCTCTTGAGAGCAAGCTCCCAGTACGGGTCACTGCAGGCTTAAGAGCAATGAGATTGGCCTCTGACTTTTTCCAGGGATGCTGGGAATTAAACCTTCCTGTGGAAGTTTGGAACATCCAAGTCAGATCTCCCGGTCACATGCCACTTGGTTTCTCTTTTTAAAGAAAGTTCAATATATAGAAATAGCGATATGTAGACAGATACAAGCATCCATTGCCAACATTCTCAATTTATTTTTAAGTTGTCATTTAGTCGGTCACTTTAGTCCCAATTATAATTCTCACCCAAAGAAAGGAAAACAAATAACATTTGGCTTACTAGTTTAGTGTAAAGGAAAGAGGAACAGTGGGAAAGAGGTCAGAGGAGGAAAACCATAACAAACAAAAACCCACCACAAAAACCAATGCATCTTCGTCCAGTCTTGGGTTCAGTCTGCCAGAAAATCCCCTGGAAACAAACTGGCTCTTTCCCTTTGCTTCTTGTATCCCAGATTCCAAACTGGAGATTCGTAGTCCTAAGACTACGAAGTCTTTCTGAGAGCCAGAGCTGGTAGTGCCAGAGAACCGCCCTAGGACCTGTGCATCCTAGGCAGGTGGTTCTCTGCCCCGAGCTTCTACCCTAGCCCTCACCCAGAGTTTAAAATCGGTTCGTTTCACGTTGTGGTTCTTTCCTTCCCATTTGCATTACTCACTGCACACGAGGGGTTTCAGCTGTGCCACACCTGCTGCACTATGTATATTTATTCTGGAGTTACAGGGTAGACCATGTGGTGCTTATGACAGAGTAGAGAAGACATCGACCTCCCCGAACATCGCTGACCCACCACTGACCCAAGACACACATCATCATGGGTTTCCTTTACACCTGTGTGTACTGGCTGAAGTGTGGGTCTTTGTTGAATGTGTTCCCGATCAAGGGCTTTTTATTTCTCTTATCTGATAAAAGGGTTTCAATGTCTCCCATATAGATCCAGCACAATGTATTCATTAATTTATTTTATTTGCTTTGTGCAAGCTGCCCCTCCCCCATCCTCTTTCCCTGGAGAACAGGGACAGCTCTTATCAATTTTTAATTTCATTTACCAGACAATGTGGTATGTTACATAAAATAAGTACTGAATTCATTGGATTTCATTTTTGTCTTTTGGTGTAACTTTCTGGGCGCTGGGTTTTTTTGTTTTGTTTTGTTTCCTTCCCAGCATTGAGTTCGGTGTGGGCAAACTGTAAGCAAGAGCTCCACCTTGTGGTCATAATCAGAACATCATCTAATTAGAGAACTGCATTTTACAGTGCATGATTAAGTAAAACTCAGACTACTAAATGCCAGTGTGGGCCAAGTTATGTCTCGAGGGCAATGGGGCAATTCAAAGTGCTTGGTGGCTTTGTGTTTTTGGCTGTTAGCAGAAGCCGTGAATGTGCAGCTCTCAATGATGGATCATTGTAAACTGCATGGGGAGTCTCTCTTGCTCATTGTTAAAGTGGTCAGGGCACAAAGGCTGGCACTCAATGGGCATTCATTAACAATTTGCTGATTAATCTGGAATGGGATGAAACTCTGCAAGTAGCATTATCAAATTTGTTTTTAAACTATCCCACTGCTACAGGACGCAAAGTAACTTTTCTCGGAAGTTCTTAAAAGGGGGAAAATTTTGCTGAGGCCTCTGCGTAAGGAATGTGAGGGAAGCAAGCATGTGATTATTAGTCTGGGAAATCTGACTTCAAAACCAGCCATCTGGAATTCCAGACCCTCATGATCATTTTGAGGGCACTGGAGAAACCGAAGCACGAAGAAGCAGGCTAAGATCTCATATGTCAGATGATGAGCTGGCTTTACCATTGAGCAGCCCTCATCTTAGCCCCAGGACTGAGCATACCCTCTGCCAGGGCAGGATGGATGCATAAAAACTCCAGAAGTCAAAATACAGAATTGCAGATAACCAGTGAATGGAACACATATAGATAGGCCCTGCAGAGTGGCATGCAGTTGGATTTTCAGGGACACTTGATTATTAGTGTCTACAGACCTGCCTCTGTTTCCCTGTTAGCTGATAGCCCTTCTAGCTCCTTCACTTTGAAGCCTGAAGATGTCACACCTGCTTTCCAAGAGGCTCTGACCCAGGGAGATGCCATCTCTTTCAACTTATGGCAGTTGCTTAGTGGTGAGGTACCACTCACCTATCCCCAAATAGCCTATTTGCTCTTTTAAGACTTTCTGAATACTCCTAGAGCTTAGACCTCCAATATATTCAAAACTGCCTGCAGTCCTTTGTGAATAATGACCAGGCTCCTAGGACAGCACTTCCTGGGCTACAGAAGAAGTAGGGTGAGCGCTGGGAGCAGAGACTGAAACTTGAAGTTGGAAACCTTCTGAGTCAGGAATTTCCATTTTCTGACTTGTTCCTTAGGCTAGTTTTTGTCTTCCATGTATTTCAGTTCCTCAACCTGAGAAGTGAGGATAATAAATGGCACCTAACTTACAGGTTGTTATGCAGCTCAAGTGAAATATTAACAGTAACCATAACAACAGCATTAGCAGGCACTTACTGAGTCCTCACTTATGGGTGTGGTGTGGGACTCCGCCCAGCATGGGCTTTATTCATCCATGTAGCTCTCCCAACAAATATCGTTGTCCTCATTGTACAGACGGCAAAACAGAAGCACAGCCAGACATTAGTGGTGTAATGTCACATGGCATTAGCCTGATATCACATGGCTGCCAAGTGACGTAGCTGAGGTTCCAGAACCTTCTATATATTATAAATAGTGGGGGCAATGTCAAGTATAAAAATGTTTACATTAAAGCAAAGATTCAACTCAAACTAAAGTTGGCTTTGAATCATTCTTTGGGGTTGCTACTGAGTGAAATGGTGAAGTATCTTTCTCTGTGTCCTGGCTGTGGTCCTGACCTCAACATATAATATAAGGTTTTTCTTTCCCAGTGCCTTTGGTGTCTTTGGTGGCTAGGATGGCAGGCTTTCAGCATGTGCCTGGCTCCAGTGGACACATGTTAAAAGCCAGGAGCCTCCAGGTAGCTTCAGGCAACCCACTCGATGCTGCCTTTCCACCTGGCCTCCTTCATCCTAATTTTTGCTGGATTTTCTGCTGAGTTACAGGTCCTTCTCAAACACAGTTCTGATGCTTTCACAGAAGTAGGACAGGAAGCAGAATGCGGTGGTGCACACCAGGGGAAGCTTCTCTCCTGGAGGTGGAAGTAAGATTGTAAGTTGGAGGCTAGCCTGGGCTACTTGATGAGACCCTGTCCCAGTAAAGCAATACACCGCCCCCATAAAACAGTACAAGTGGAAGAGAGGGAAAGAGGACCCTTGACATTTACTCTGATTCCAAAGTGGTTCCACGACTCCAGTGTTTGTCAACATTGTTGACCTTGAACAGCTTTCTAACTGAGCTACCGTCTGTGTTTGTCATGGGCTAGACATTTATGTCTCTTCCAGGCTTATGCATTGAATCACTAACCCTATTGTTACTGTATTAGCTATAGGGACTTCTGGAAAGTGATTGAATCATAAAAGCCATGATCCCCTCATGAATGGGACTAATGGCTGGTTAAAAAAAAAAAGACCCCATATCTGGTGCTCTTTTGGTCGTATGAAGACCCAGTCTGGGTATGAACCTGTAGGAGTGCCTTAAAAAGACAATAAATCTCATGCACCTTGCTCTTGGACTCCTCCAGAAGTGTGATAAATACTATTTGCTTTTTGAGCTACCTGGGCTATGATGCTCTTTTGTAACAGTTCAAACTGTTGTAACAGTTCAAATTAAGGCGTTTGTTTTCTCTCCCAGGAAGGCATAGTATCTTTCTGTCTGAGCAGTGTTCTCCTTTTCTTGGCCTTGCTCTATGTGGTAGTTTCAATAGGTATGGCCCCCATAGAACTCATGTGTTTGAATGCTTAGGCCCACAGAGTGTGGCACTATTAGGAAATGTGGCCTTGTTGGATTAGGTGTGACCTTCCTGGAGGAAGTGTGTCACTGTGGAGGCAGGCTTTGAAGTCTCATATGCTCAAGCTATGCCCAGTGTGGTACACAGTTTTCCTTTTGATGCCTGTGGATCAAGATGTAGATCACTTAGCTCCTCCAGCACCAGGTCTGCCCCACCACATGCTGCCTTGCTTCTCACCATGATGATGATGAAGATGATGTAAGACTTCAGGGCTAGAGCTTCCTTTCTCGGCCTTCTGCATCTTGTCTGCCACCACTGAGTGACCTCCAACACCACCATGATGTTCTGCCAAATTGTAGGCTTGGAATCAACAGGGTCAAGGATGATTGACTGAACCCTGTGAAACTGTGAGTTCAAAGACACCCCTGCTTAAATTGTTCCCTCAGTTACTTCAGTCCCAGGCATGGAAAAGTAACTGATTCAAATTGGTGTGGTTCAGATATAGATGGGAGGCCTGCAATTGGGGCAGGCATCCTATAGGGGAAAGGTGACTGCAGTCCACACTGTCAGAGTAGCAGATGAGCCAGAGTTCTTCGTTTCCATTTGCCTGAGTTAATGGGCAAATGGCTGCTCTTCCCTGGGTTACCTTGTGTTTGAACTCACTTTGAGCTGGAATTGTTTGCATATTGTTTCTATACGCTATGCACCCTTACAGGTGAACATGCAGACTACAGAAGGGGGGAAGACATGTAAACATCTCCTTAACCACAGCTGGACTGCTGAGGTGCCTATGCTTTTGGCCTTTGGGAACATGGATACTACAGCCAGTCTGTCTTGTACCTAAAGAAAATCACCTCACCTCTCCGGGTCTGTTAACTCATCTGTGAAGAGAAAATAACAGTTTCACGTTTCATTGCTGTGTAGATGAGTTGTACCTTCCACATTTAGTAATTGCTCAATAAAATTTTATTGCCCGCTATCACAATCTTGGAACTTTATTTTAAGAAAGAACATTTGAGCTCAGAACAAGGAGTAACTGACCCTACCAGGGAAGTACAGGAAAGCTTCCCTGAGGAGGCAGATGCTAAGATGGTCTTGAAGGTCACGTCAGGACTTATGAATCCCAGTTTGAGGGGCAAGGGACAATAGAGGGAACAGTAAATGAGTACAGTGGCCCAAGTACCCAGGGGCGTGTCACCATGCCTGCCAGGCACTCCCATTTCTTCATTCTTGAAGCCACTTGAATTTGATTAATACTCTTTTGATGAATGAAGCAAATGCTAGGCCCCTCCCTAGATGAAAGGCTCGGGGTGAGAACTTCCACACCCCTTCATCACTCTTGGATTGTCGCCACCCACCTTGAAGAAACTCACTCAGCAAACATTCTATGCTAGAAGCAGTGACTCTCCCCAGCTTTGGTGATTTCCATTTTCGTGGCTGCTTAGAGTTTTACCCAGTGTGCAATTAGTGATTCTGCGCCTCTCCAGCTTCCCCAGGCCCGAGTCTCATCTGTCACATCGACGCTGAAGCTTAATTAAGCTTGTAAAGCTCTCTGATTTCCTCCAATGAAAGGTGGCCCACGAGTACCAGGTTTTATTTTGGTGGCTCCTGCCAAGTGTTATTATAAATAGGACTTAGTGCGGCGATGTGGCTGAGCTCTTAGGGTGATAATGTGTCAAGACCAGTCGAGGCTGCAGAGAGCAGAGATATCATCATAATGGTCCCATCATCTGGGGTGGGTGTTAATGGAAGTGGACATAGACGGGAAAAAGAAGTACTGCGGGCAGCAGAGCTGGGATGGAGGCGACCGCGAGTGAAATATCGCAGCTCCTGGGATCTCCATCATAATCATTAACTCCATTAGCCTCGGAGCTATTCTTCTGCCATCTCTCCTAGATCAGGCTTGGCTCAAATAAAAAATGGATTCTTTAACTCCAAATGAAAATATATTCCTTTGCTGCTTTTTAAAATCCATTTATGTTAAAATGATGGCCAGCAGGTAAGTAATTTATAACTGGGGGCTCACCGCAGTGCAGGAGACTGTCCTCAGCATCCCGAGCAGCTCTCATGGGAGACGAAAGGACTCTGGGCCCAGGAAAGGACAGTGCCCCTGGACTGCAAAGCAGTTGGTAGGGAGACAGAGGACACAGGAGAGCTTGAGGATGCTGGCCTGGGGGAATCATGAACACAAAGGCTTCCTGCTTCTACAAAGAGGTGGGTCCAGTTTCCTCTGTGGTGCAGCCCTACTTTAAAATGCGCCAGCTTCCTCAGCTCCAGACTTTGGCTGAAAACCATTTTGTGCCTCCTGCGGTGATAGCAGTGATCGTGACAATGGTATGAACTGGCTGCCACTTGCATGTGGCCTCTCTGTATTCAAAGTCCTACTCTGGCTGGAAAGATGCAAGGAATTTCTCCTAGTTTATAGCACCTTTGGAGCTTTGTCCCTCAAGCTTGCCTCTGTGGGTCCCCTTCCTGCTTCTAACCTAGGTCTCTCCCTTCTTTCCTTCCTTCCTTTCTTCTTTCCTTTCTTTCCTCCTTCCTTCCTTTCTCTCTCTCTTTTATTTTTTAATGATCTATTTATTTTTACTCTATGTTTTTTGCCCATATGTGTCTGTCCATCTGTGTGAAGATGTTGGATCCCTGTAGAACTGGAGTGACAGACAGTTGTGAGCTGCCTTGTGGGTGCTGAGAATTGAACCAATGTCCTCAGGAAGAACAGCCAGTACTCTTCAGTCTCTATTTCATTGTGTGTGTGTTAGTGTGTGTGTGTGTGTGTGTGTGTGTGTGTGTGACAAATGGAGGTCCAATTTTCAGGAGTCAGTTCCCTTCTTCCATTATGTGGGTGTTAGGAATCGAACTTGGGTCATCATCAGGCTTATTGGCAGGTGTCTTTACCTGCTGAGGCACCTCACAGGTCCGGATGTGAAGTTCTATAATCAGGCCATTTCTGTCATGTATCAGGAGTTCAATGAGTTTTCTGGGGATTTGTGGAGCCGTCACCTCTCTTCACCTTCTCCATGTATCCTCCTCTCCTCTTCTCCTCTCTTCTCTCCTTTCTTTGTAGAAAAAAAAAAAAAAAAAAAAAAAAGGGGGAGAAATTTCCCTGTCGTATTAGGTAGAACACATTCACATTGCCACCACTCCATCCAGGCTTCTAATCCAGGCTTCCCCAGGTGTAGGATTGGGAAGCCCATGGGAGAGGTGAACTAAATTTAATATTTCCGGTATGTGCACTGCCTTCCAGGAGATTGCTGAGAGCCTTTCTGTGTACTTCATCTTTAACCCCTGCTTCTCATCCCCATTCAATTGATGCGAAAGCAGGGAAGCTATGTAGTGAGATAGTCCTTCTGTGGCACTGACCACGCCCATTCGGGGGTGGAGCCATGGGCGGAAGTGACCTGTGGAAGGAGGTCGGAGGGGGCCAGGAAAAGCGCTCTTTTTCTGGCGTGACTCGGAGAGGAGAGGATCGGGTTGAATTTCCTGGTGTTCATCTGTCTAGGTTGTAAGTTATTTCTCCCTGAATAAACATCTATTCGGCCTATTTGTTTATCCTGATCCTTATTTACAGCAATAAAGTTAGGCTTGGCCTCCAAGACTGCTACTATGGAGCAAAGGAGGAGCACCAATTACCATCTGCTGAACGCTTCAAGTTGTGCTAATCACAACATAGGATGACATCCCTAATCCAAAAAACTCCAAGTTCAAAACACTAAAAAGCCCAAAACATTTTGAGTGCAGACATGACATCACAAATGAAAAATTCCACACCTGACCTCATATGATGGGTTGCAGTCAAAACACAGGTGCGTTAAGGACATTGCATAAAGTTACCTTTAGGCTAAGCATATAAAACGTACATGAACATGCATGCATAAGTGAATTTTGTGTTAGGCTGGGGTGTGGAGTAGTGTTTGGAGTCAGAGAATTTTCATGATGTCTCATGACATATATAAGCATGTGTTCCAAAATCCACAGTTTATCAACATCTGAAACAATTCTGGGACCATATATTTTGGATAAGGGGTATAGTACAGAGCCTGTGTGTCTCTGGATCCTGAAACTCAGAAGCTCCCTGGATAGTCAGCAAAGGGGACTCTACCCTTGATCCTGGTGCATTGTTTCTTTCAAGCTTGCTTGAAGTTGATATCCTGGTGCATTATCCCATCCAAGCTTGTCTGAAGTTGGCACTTTGCACCCTGAATCCCTCCTTCCCCGTGGTGAGGACTCTAGCCCAGAACAAGATCCAAGGAGGGTTGGCTCTGAGGATTAATAGTTAATTATGGGTTCAGAGTGGTTGGATAGCCGTGAGAATAGTCCCATCTCTGTGGACCCAGATGGATCTCAGCAAGGATAGAGTAGATAACTGGCTGTCGGTTCCCCTGTGGTTTTGACCTCCTCTCCGCAGGAACCAACTCTTGAGTTGTCACAGAAAAGGTGTCCCGGTGGGGCTGGGCATGTTTGTTATGACACTGAGATTGGCTTTGGAGTGTCTCCAGTTGCCTTTCATCTCCCCAAAGGAAAAAGGAAGAAACTTTGGAAGCTATTTCCTGCTGAGATTAAAGACGGGCTGTATAGGTCTAGGGACACCTAGTACAGGGAATTGCAGAAGAATGACTGGGGAATTATGATGGTGATATATTTTATAGTTCTCAGCAGTTTTACTAATCTGGCTGAAAGTTTCAACCTGTCAAGGTAGGGTAGCAAGGCAAGATGAATGACTGCTTTTGACTAAGAGAAAAACAGCCTTCAGAGAGATTTGAGACAAGTCCTGGGTTCTTGGCTACTTCCCAATAGTCCTGCAGCAGGAATGCGTTTTACCTGACTCCGACCTCAGTGATTCACATGACGACCCCACCCCTAGTCCAGCTCCAGGGGACTTTGCATAGTGCTGCTCACATCTATACCCTCTGTCACCTCAGGTTTCCCACAGCCCCCAAACCTTAATCTCATCCACAAGCCAGCTACCTGTATATGTTTCATGCCTGTTACAACATCCACAAAAACGCCAGTCATAAGGATAGAGAAAGAATCCTGAGAGTTACTAAAGGGCTGGAACTTTCCAAGCCCCACCCCTATGCAGCGTACTTTCTATCATGCTTTTCAGGAAACAGAGTGTGTTGGGGGGGTGGTGGCATCGCAAGACTATTGTGAAATCGTTTTCCCTGTCTGGCTGTTTCTGTTGGTTACCACAAGAACTAATCAACGGGAGCCAGAGAGACAAGACAATATGTATTCTGAGTGAAATAAAAAGGAAGGAAGGAAAGGAGGAAGGAAGAAAAAGAAACGAAAGAAGAAAGAAAGAAAACAAACCATAAAATGACCCTGAGATGCTCAAGAGGGAGCAGTAAGAAACAAAGTGCTTCTCTTACCTTCCTGCCTCCCTGCTGGATAGCATCACTCCCATCAAGAAAACCAAGCCCACAGAACACATGCTATGCACCTTGGCCTTTTCCCTTTAGAGGGCTACGGTGCTGGGAGCGACGGTGGCTCCTCATGGCTGTTTAGAACCTACAAGCCTGCCTGGACTCTGCAGGAGTTCCTCCATCTTGGTCTTCTCCTTTCTAAAACGAGACACTCTTGCTTGTTCACACGCGTATTCTGACTCAAATGAGATTATGGGGTTAATAACAGCATAGCAGGTGAAATACTGGTACCAGAATATAGTGGTTTAAATCAATAATAAAAGCCCCACACCCAGCTGCAGAGACAACTGTTAGATTTTTAACTGTATACATTTTCACTCTATTTCATAGAGCCCCTCCCCGTGTGTGTGTGTGTGTGTGTGTGTGTGTGTGTGTTTGTGTGTGTGTGCATGTGTGCGTGTGTATGTATTGTGGCACATATTAAGATCAGATACTGAAGAATAAAGAAAATGGCACTTTGAACACCTGCTAGTGTGTGACTGTATGATGAGCAGGCATCACACTGGGATTCACAGCAAGCTATGGCATTGTGAAGGACAGAAGCCATGAGGGACAGATGAATGCTGTGTTGTGCAGACATTTGTAAGCAGGAATTGTTGTTCTTGTGCTTGTTTTTGGTTTTGAGACAGACTTTCACTGTGTAGCTCAGGCTAGCCTGGAATTCAAAGATCATCTTTTCTTGGCCTTCTGGATGCTGAGGTTACAGGTTGCCACCACTATGTCAACAGGAGGTTTCTTTCCTAGGTGTGGCCACATGATATTCCGGTTCACCTTTCATTTGTGATTTTACATTCCAGGAAGGAGAAATATGATTGGCCCTGATGGAGACAAGGAAGCCAGCCTCTGTAAGTGACAGAGCAGGTACTGTTAAGGGGAGAGCTCTGCATGGGACAATCACCCCCCTCCACCCCGCCCTGCAACATTTTTGTGTTGTTTGATTTTCAAAAATGTATAGTCTTGTATTCCTTTTAAAATAATAATGCAAGCTCTCTGACGGTGAATGAAGCAGGCAGAGCTAGCCTGCAAGACCTCAACAAAAAGCATTTTGTGTGTCTTCTATGGGAGCCAATAAAAATCAAAACCAAGCAGCATGATCCATCATTTATTTGCTGTGTACTACATGACAGAGTGACACATTGCCTTGGGTCTGAGTAAATGGTGATGGCGCTCCCTCTGCCCTGCAACAACAACAAGACTTGTCTTTGTAGTTCCAGCAGCTAGGAGCTCCAGCGTTTCCATACATTTGCTTAGTTCTGACTGACAGATTAATGAAGGCCGCCATTTGAGATCTTGATTTGGGTAAAGGGAAGAGAACAGGGATTGGCCCAATTTTTCTACTGCTGTTATTTCATATTGATAAAGCACTCAGAAAGTGTGCAGAAGATTGTGGGTGGGGGACAAGGACAGGCCAAGGAGAGCAAATATCCCCTCACCCCAGGGCAGGATGATTTAGGGTTTGCCTGGAACAAGCTCAAAGGCAGCCTGCATTTTCTCTGCTGCCTGTTTGTGTTTCCCAGGAAAGAGAAGCCCATCCAGGGCTGGAGAGGTTGAAGAAGGAGCAAGAAGCTGAGAAGTGGGAGCCTGGCCATCTGGGGGGGGGCTGGGAATACTTTCCACCCTGAGCAACGCTTCCTGGCAACTTCTACCCACAGAGGGCTTGTGTGGTGGCCTCCCCTCTTCAGCCATAGAGTCCTTTCCAAAGTCAGTAAATCCTCCCTCTGTCTGTCCAAGCCATTCCTTGTGATTTGTTTTGGTGGGGGTGGGGGATGAAGTTGTGTTGCTGGGAAATGGTCAGAAACTGTGTGGGACAGAGGCATGGTCATTTCTGACAACAGACACTGACTGTCAATCACATGTGCAGGCTTACTTTATGTAAAGCAGCCTGCATCTCCTTACAAGGACTCCTAGGTGATGGTATGACCCCTAAGTACAGAAGAGCAAATAGGATTCAGAGAACTTATGTGAATGCCTCAAGTTGGCACAACTCTACAGTGCAGCAAGCAGTTGCTAACTTGGGGCAGGACATTTCCAGGTTATCCATACTAACCTCTCTATTTTGGAAAGCCCGTGCAGGATGACCCAAGATCTTACATCTCTGTGATGTCTCTGGGGCCTATTACAGAATTGCAGTATTAAAATCTTAAAGATGGAGAATTAGGACATTCATTACCTTTCCCTAAAAGCTGTGATAGTACTGTGACAGCAATGCTATAGTTTGACTCTGAAATGCATCCCCACCCCCAAAAGACAACCATGTGTTAAGGGCCTGTCAGCCAGCTGTAGGCTTTTAAATGGTGATTGGATGTCACTCACATGTTAGTCTGATGGTGTATTCACAACTGAATGAGATCCGGGGAGGTGGTAGACACTGTTGAACAAATGATCCCCCTCGAAGGAGCTAGGTGTCAGAGCATGACCTTGTGACCATTTTTGTCCCATCACTCCTTTCTCTCCATCTCTTGTCTACCAGGAGGTGAGCAGCCTTCTTCGATACCTGCTTCCAGCATGGTATTCTGCCTCTCTAGGACCCAGGAACTTGGAACCAAATGACGATGGACTGAAACCTTAGAAACTATGAGCAAAAATAAATCTTTTCTCCTTTAAACGTTTTCTCACAGGGACAGAAAGCTGGTTATCAAGCAAGATTTTAAGTCTATTCTTTTTCATTACTAAATATAATTTTTTGTTAATTCTTAGAGAATTTTATATTTGAGTCCATTGTTAGCATGTGGTCAGGAGATCAAAGCCCTGTGAACAAACTGAAGTCTGTAACTACCAGCTTAGGAAAGGAGAGGAGAGCTCTTCCTAAGACCTATGTGGAAAACATCTTCCTTCCTCCCTCCCCCGCTGGTCACTCTCTCTCCCTCTCTGTCTGTCCACCTTTTAGATATTAAACTTGTTAAGTAGCCAAGGTTGTTCTTGAACTCCCAATCTCCGGCCTATACCTCTCACGGGCTGGGATTGCAGGAGTGTGTCACCATGTCCTGTGTCGGCAGTGCTGGGAACTGAACTCAGGGCTTCACCCATGTTAGTCGAGGAGCACTCACTGAGTGACATCCTTAGCCCTAATGTGTTTTCTTTCTTGCAGCCTCAGACTCAAGGTGTCCTCTTCTTTGGAGATGCAAAAGCAGGACAAGAAGCTGACTGGTTTTTATTAGAATTAAAAATACTGTGAATCGTCTGCTAACTGCCTCTGGCCATAACAGAAATAAAAAATGACATTGCTTCAGATGATACCATGCACTAATTAAACCAGCAGAGGCAGGAACAACAGAATTACAACAGTAACAAAAATTAGAGTCCTGGGCCTCCGCATACTCCCCTGGCAGGACAGTTGAATTTAAATTTCCATTATTTTGAGTGAATGGGGCTCTGAGGAATCATAGGGATGGTATTTTATATGATTTCAGGAAAGTCCCTCTTGTAGTACAGAAGCTTTTATGAAGCTCTGCTGCGTACTGTTGAAAAAGAAAAGTACCAAATACATGCATTCCTAAAATAAAGTCCAGGCAGATACACACCTAAATGCTAATAGCAGATTACCAGGGTAAAGGCACTTGAAGAGAAAGGACATTTTTTTTTTTCCTTTAAAAAACTTGAAAAAGTATTTCTAGAGTCATTAAGGTTTTTATATATAATAATTTTTAAAGATGTTTTTTATCAGCATATATTACTCATATATAATGATGGATTTCATTGTGACATTTTCATACACTCATATGCTATATTTCAATCATACCCACAACCCTAGTACCCCATCATGCTCCTCTCTTACTCCTACTAATGTTCTTGCCAACCAGCCCTCCTTTTTCATGAGGTGGGCTCAAGTGTGTGTGTGTGTGTGTGTGTGTGTGTGTGTGTGTGTGTGTGTGCCCGTGTCCAATGAGTGCTACCAGAGTGTAGATGACAATTTATTTACAGGGACATGAACACCTTACCAGTGGCTACACCACTGAAGAAAATGTCTCACATCCCCCACAAGGCTTTAATTACATAAATCCCCAGATAGGGGCAGGCCCCGTGAGCCTCTCTCTCTTCCATGTGCTGATTATCCTGCTCTTGAGTGGATTTTGACACTACCCCCCTTTTAGCACATTGGAACAACCAAGAGATTGGAATGGTTCACACTTCATAGCTCTAGGTTATCAGAAGGGAGAAGAGGCTGTGACCCTCCCAAGAAGCTATACTGGGAGGGTGGATATAGCTCACCTGGTAGAGTGCTTGCCTAGCATGCTGAAGCCCTTCAGCCAATCCCCAGCTCTGCACAAAGCTTATATGGTGGCTCACATCTAGAATCTTAGCATTCTGGAGGTAGAAACAGAAGGATCAGAAGTTCAAGGTCATCCTTGGCTACACAGTGAGTTTAAGGTCAGCCTGAGAAACATGAGATGCTATAAGAACTCTTGCTCCTACTACCCCTCACAAAAAAATAATAAGAAGCTGCTTCAGTGGAGGATGTAAGTCTAGGTAACAGTTGCAGAGATGAGGAATTGAAAGGAGAACGTGTGAGAAGTGTAAGACATGGCTCCATGTATCACCTGAACTGACTTAGTAACTTCTGGTATGGCCTGAGAGTACCCCACTGGCTGATGCTGAACTATAAAGGGACCCAGGGATTAGGCTATTTAGATTGTATGGTGGTTTTAAAGAAAATGACCCTCAAAGGGAGTGCACTATTAGGAGGTGTAGCCTCACTGGGGAAGGTGTGATCTTGTTGGAGGAAGTGTGTCATTGTGGAGGTGGGCTTTGAGGTCTTATATGCTCAAGCCACACTCAGTGTTTCAGTTCACTTCCTATTGGCTTTGGATCAAGAAGTAAGAACTCTCAGCTCCAGTACTGTATGTGCCTGCATGCTGCCTTGCTTCCCACCATGATGATAATGAACTGAACTATAAGTGATATACCCCAGTTAAATTTTTTTTTTTTCTTCTTCATAAGAATTGCCTTGATCATGGTGTCTTTTCACAGCAATAGAAACCCTAACTAAGACAGACTACCAAAACCATAGTCTAAGGGATTGGAATTTCCCAGGAATTTCAAGATGGGAGAAGAAAAAGGATAAAGTCTGATGCCACCTGGAGTGGGAACTTGTCTCTGAAAAAAGAGACTTCACACATTTCTGACATCTTGTCAGACCACCTGGAAGAAGAGAATGAAGTAGAGACAACAGTCATGGGGAGCCACAACTTGGCTAGGGCTGCTCAGTTATGTTACCTCTTGTCCTCAATTTAAACCTAAACCTCTGGTTAGAACCCTAACAATGGACCTTGGGTAAGGAGGAGGGCCCTGGGCCTCTCTGATCCTCTTACTAGTATGGCCATGTTGAATAAATCTTTCTGTACTTTTCACTATTACCTATTTGTTTAACTGGCCTAGTTTATTAGAGGGGTCAGGGCCCAGATTTTCACAACTCCAGTAATTCCAAATCCCATATAGCTGATGTCTATATTGTGTCAGCAATTTCAGCACCTTCTTCAAACTCCATTATTCTTGAAAGAGTCGAACACTGGAATCACCACTTTGTCACATATCTTTTCCATTTCCAACTCCAACAACAGCATCAAATGAAATGTCATTGACACTTGCTATTTGGGTGTGCAGCCCTGGAGGGAAGGGTAGGTAATTTCTTTGGCACCCACCTCAGGCTCCCACAGTGATGTCTGAATAAGGTGTGGGATTTTAGTAACTGGTTCCCTCCCCCCCGCACCTGCTGTCTATTCAGAAGTTCCACTGACCCAACAAGGCAGTCCACCTCCCACACAGTCCTCAGGGAGTGGAGCTTTTAACAATCAGAGGAGCAACTGTTGACTCAGGCTTTGTTTGCTTGCATTTAATAAATGCAGACTCTTAGCTTAATAGGCCAGTTATTGTGCATCATCAAAATGGCAAATTGATTGCTGAGGACTTTGCTTGAGATACACCAGAGGTGTAACTAAGTCAGCCTCTTGTTCCTAATGTGCAGTAAGCATTATGTTTCTGGCCAGGCAGTATTTACCTTGAGTAACTAACTATCTTGCTAAACCAGAGCCAGTTAAATGTAAATGGAAGCAAAGAATGAGTGTGGGCACATGGGAGGATTGATCAGTCTTGCTGGGAGAGACTCCTTTAGACACTCCCACCTGCCAGGATGCCTCAGGATGCTGGCTCAGGAAGCTTGGCTAGATTAACAATAGTTTGTCATCTACGGACAGAGCCAGTTATCATCTTTGCTTCAAGTACCTTCCCCTTGGACATGAACTTATAGCCACAATTTCAGTGACAGCCACCATTGTGTTTATGGTGTGACAGGTGATTTGAATGGATAACCTCCAGTTCTGGTTTACAGATGTAGGAACTGGCCCAGAGGGGTCAAATAATATGCCCAAGGTCACGAATATATTAATTGGCAGAGCTGGGATTGAAATTTGGGACACTGAGCACTAAGGCTATCCTCTCTCCAACTTCAGAGACACTCAAGCCTTGAACACTGGAGTTTGGGGTCTGTCCTTGCCTTCTTGACTTACAGGAAGACAAGCAGAACATTCTTATTCCCCTGTTGAGCCCAGGGCCTGCTCCACCATACTTCTCCTCATTTGCAGCTCTTCAGGGCTGCTGAGGAGAACCATCCCACCCTATGTCTGTGAATTCACCATGACTCCCTGTATTTTTGTGTACCTGGAAGGAGGCTTAGCATCACACTCTGATAAGAAAGAACAAGTTCCCAAGGAGAAAGATAAGTTCTGGCCTTTGTTCTGAACCTATGATAATCCTGATCCACTTTATGAACCTATTTGGAAGACTTACTTATTTCATTTAATGTGTATGAGTATTTTGCTTGCCTGCACATGTATGTGCACTATATGCATGCCTGGTGCCACAGATCCCCTGGCACTGGAGCTTCACAGACAGTTGTGAGCTGCCACAAGGGTGCTAGTAACTTAACCCAGGTCCTCTAGAGGAGCAGTCAGTGCTCTTAATCACTGAGCCATTGCTCCAGCCTCTGGTGAGCCTATCTAATGTCCTCAATTGCATGCCTTTGGCTTAAGCTGAGACCTAGTAGCCAGTGGAGAAACCCAAAGGCATGAACAGGACTGCCTGTTTCACATGACCTACTGAGATACCCATGATGGGGGCTGAGCTGCCAGGTCAAATGGTTCAAAGCAACTAGTGGTTACAGCAGAGGTTGTTCAAAAGCCAAGCCGTTTATTGGTATCATTCTTACATACTCTCATTTGGCTCCTTACGCCCAGTGATGCTGTAAAACACAGAGTCTGTAATGTTACACTAAATGTCTTGGAAGCCCAAGAAGCACCCCTAAAGGTCCCAGGATGTTCTAATGTGAGCACTGGAAAAACCTGTATCTGGAAACCTCTCAGTCCTGTGGGACAGTTGCAGCCTTCTTTCAAGTGCCTGCCTTCTAGACAGTGTACCTAGTTTCCTAGTGCCCATTGTATGTCAGGACTAGAAGAATAGCAGAGGGAAAATAACAGTCCCTGTGCTACGGGGGCCCCTTTCAATCACAGTAGATCATTCACACAAGCATGAGAACAATGATGATGACTTCTGATTAGCCTGAGTGCTACTAGGATGCTAGCTAACTAAGCTAGGTGCAAGTCTGAAGGAATGCTATGTAGTAAAAAGTTGTTTTAACCAGTGTGATGACAGAAAGCTTCCATGGGGCTGACAGGGGACAGAGGTCTTAAGGAGGAAGAGGGGCAGATACTCATGTGAAGATTTGGAGGGAAGGGGCTAGGTTGTCCAAGTTGAAAGATCAACCGACATCTAAGCTTCCAGCTCATGTTACAGCTGTTGGTGGAATATTCTGTCTTACCAGCCAGTTCCCAAATAACACATTATAAATGCTTGCCCAATAGCTTAGTGTAGCATGAATAATAAAAACCTAGAGACAGAGATAGGGTTCAGGCTGAAGATCGAAAAGCAAAGCAGCCGACCACTAGAGAGTTCTTACTTCTACCAAGGCTCAGACCACAAAGGGCGATCCCGTCCTTAGGGTGACTGGAGACTGAATACACTGCACTCCTGTCTCCACCCATCTTATATTCCTCTCTAGTGCTAGGATTAAAGGCATGCACCAACATTACCCAGCTTTTATGGCTAACTAGTATGGCTGCTGGGATTAAAGGTGTCTGTCACCACTGCCTGGCCTCTATGGCTGACTTGTGTGGCTAGCTTTACACTCTGATCTTCAGGCAAGCTTTATTTGTTAGATAATAAACAAAATATCACCACAGTTTTCGCTTGTTACTAACTAGCTCTCACAATTTAAATCAACCCATATTTCTTATCTAAGTTCTACCACATGGCTTGCTACCCGTTGTTTTCAACACTGCATGCTCATCTTACTTCACCCTGCATCTCCTGGTGACTCTGTACTTTTTCTTACCATAATAGTTCTCTCTATCTGGCTCTCCCTGACTATACCTTCTCCTACCTAGCTCTTTATTAAATCAATGAGAGCAAAATAGCTTCAAGATTGTTTCACAATACACAGTAGGAAAATGACATTTACAATGCCTTTCCTGCCATGATGGGCTGTGTCTCTTGAACCGTGTGCCAGAGAAAATCCCTTTTCCTTAAAGTTGGGGGATATTCTGTCATTACAAAGAGAATGGTTGCTAATGTACATATTCTAAAGATATCACATGGCACCTTCCACTTACATGTCCTTTAATTAAGGTCTTAGTGAATGGAAAGGCATTATACTTGTAGGGATAACTTATCACATGCTGTATCATTTAGTGGATATGGTAACATGTGCCCGGTATAAATTGTTCTCTTTATGGTCATCTTTTTAGCATTCAAGTACAAGAAGAAAAGGGCTAAGCAAGCAGAAAAGTTCTGTATTCTCCCATCCATCCATCCATCTTCTTGTATGCTTTCTCATTGGGGAGACTGCTGGGCTGCTCCTATCACCAATCAGGAGATGGATGGAGAGGGAAGTCAAGCGTTCTCCCCTTCATTGCCATCAGAAATCTTGTAGCATCTGACAGACCGAGACAGATTACTTCTCACTCAGTGAAGCCTGCATTGCAGACAGGGTCCAGCTAGAAGGCCCCAAGCTCTGTTTCAGTGTTGTTATTGGCAACATGATTGAGAGCAAAGTCAGGCGGTCTGTCAACTTGGCCTTCATGAGACTATTAGAGTGAAGCAAGTGAGAAAATGGATTTTGTTTTCAACAAGGTTCCCTTTCTGTCCTACATAATCAACTCCAAAACATACCATAAAAACTGGCTTCCTGTCCCTACTCTTCAGACACTTAGGAATTGTTAGGGGAGATGTGAGGGAAGAACTGAGCATTGATGTTCACTGAGGAGCATGATAATGCTTTTGCTGAGGCCGATGTTTGCGGTCCTCCTCCCCAAGATGCACACAACAAATCCCGTGAATACATCATGTCCCACAGAGAAGGAAAAGTCAGGTTGTAGGTGGATTCAAGGAGTCTAACCAGTGGCTTTTAAAATAGGGAGAGTGGAGACGGCACAGTGGCTTGTGACTTTAATCCCAGCACTTGGGAGGCAGAGGAAGGTGGAGTTAAGGACAGCTTGGTCTACATAAAAAGTTCCAGGGATAACTTGTCTCAAAACAGTGTCATCAATATCATTATCATCATCATCAGCAGCAGCAGCAACAACCCTCCCCCTCAAAATGGACTTAGCAGCATGATGCTAATCTCAGTACAGAGGAGACAGAAAAAGGGAAGATCGCTGGGCCTTGGTAGCCAGTTAGTCCAGCTTACTTGTGTGAGCACTGATAGACACTATCTCAAAAAACAAAGTGGGGAGCTTCTGACATGGAGATGGACCTTTGACCTACACACATGTTATATATGGGAGTGCACACTGGCACCCACATTTACATCTGTATGACATCCCATAAACAAATAGATAAATGAGTAATAAAAAACAAACAAATACATAACAAACACAAAAAGTCAATCAAATAGGGAGACCATCCCAGCTTATTAAGGTGAACCAAGTGGACCTAGTGGGGGTGTTAAACACAAAAGTGGGGAGATTGTAAAGCTGGACTCCCTAGGAAAGTTCTTGTCACTGCTGGCTTGAAGATAAGGAGGGGCTCAGAAGCCTAGACATGTGTGCAACCTCTAGCGGGTGGAAACACAATGGATATAGATTAGTGGTTAGAGCCTTCACATGGGCTGAAACCCTGCAGACGCTCCCAGCTCAGCCCCAGAAAATAAAAAAATGGAAGAGTGGGACTGGGGAGATAGCTTAGGAATAAAGTGCTTTGTCACACAAGCATGGAGATCAGGCTCCATTCTTAGAACCCGTGTAAAAGGCCAGGTGTGGTGGGATACTGGTAATTGCAGTTCTGGGAAGCAGAGGCAGGATTTCTGTCACTCATACTTATGGCCTGTAGAAGGATGACATCATCAGTTTGTTTCATTTTAAGCTACAGGTTTGTGTCATTGTGCTATACCAGCGGTGTCAAACAAAAACTACAATTTCTTAGGCTTTTGACCTCTTAAGAAGTCAGTGTTTTAAGTGTCTTCATTTATGGAAAGCCTCAGAACACAAACTAGTACTAGCATTAAAAACTCCGGGGTTTATTTTTGTTTTGTTTCTGATAATGAGGAAGTGGGGTCAACCTAGTTGTCCATCTATAGATGAATGGATGATGCAAAAAGAGAAATTACAAAATTTTCTGGAAAATGGGTAGACATAGAATGCACAGTATTATCCCAGAAAGAGAAAACAGCATGTTCTTCCCCATATGCAGATCCTAGCCATATATATGTAAGCATGTATGTATGTATGTATGTATGAATGGATATTCATGTGGGCATAGTCTGCATGTAAAAAGGAGAACAAGAAAAAAATAAATGTTAGGTTATGAGGAGCAATGGAACTTAGGTAATGGGCAAATGGACCATGAAGGAGGATATAAAGCTAATTGTTGTTCTAACTGTTATTGATTTTTCTTTCTTTGTAATGCTTAAATAGATAAAAATATAATTGATAGTAAAAGTTCAGGATCCAGTGTGATGCTCCACAGCTTCAGAATGGCTATTCTAACCATTATATATAACAGTTCATTAAGATGTAGACAGTTTGGATCTGGCTAATCTCACTGTGTATCTTTACAATAAAGTATATATATATATATATATATATGTATATATATATACACACACATTCACACACACACACACACATATATGTATATATATATTATAAAGTTATTTTATATAATGTGTATATTCCATCTCACACACACATGCTCCAGGGTGGGATTTTACCCTGTTCCTCCTAATCTATAGAAAACCACTTTAAATCCATTTTTTTCCAACTGAAAGAGTCATCTGGCTGGTGAGGCTGAAAAACAACGCTGAGCATGTTTTGTTATGGATTTGTTCCATTTGTTGAAGATTTTGTGGGCTGATTTGGTCAGGACTCATTTGGGTCATGTAATCTTAGTTCAGTTTACCTATATGTTTGTGGTTAGTGGCTTGTTAATTGGGTGTTAGTTGATTCTGCACGTTGGTTTATTCTGCGTGATGCCACTCACAAGCCCAGCAGCAAACAAGATTCAAGCTGGGGCACTGAGATATTTATCCATGTGCCCTTTCCACTGACATAGCCACTATTGACTTCCTCACTTAGTAAATGGGCTCTAGAGGGAGGATGCAGTGGATCTTTGACTCAGCCTTGCCACAGAAGTTGAATAACACTATTTGATGCTTTCCAATGGTCAAGGCATAGGGCAACCATGGAAAAGAGTTGGGAAATCCATGCCTTGATGTGACCATGAGCAACTCCCCACAATAGGGATGGGAAGAATTCACAGCTAATGTTTTCAAGCTCTACCCTGTAGCTCTTTTCTTTGGCTGAATGATCTAAAGCTGGTGTAGGCTCTTCTTTCTATTTGGTCCCCTCCCCTATTGTGACGTCACTAGGGCAAAGCTTTACTTTAGAGGGAAGGACCCTGATTGTGTCCAGCTGCTGGGAATGGTGGCTGAGTGTAATTTACAGAGGAAGGACTGAGAAACTAGCTGAGGCTACAGATTAATTACCACTCACAGAGGGAGCTTGCAGAAGGATGCTATCCATGGCTTTGGTTTCATTTCTGGGTGTCTTTCCCCATTGCTTTATAACTCAGAGGAGAAAAAGGATTAATTGATGAAAACCTCACAAATTTGGCAAAAACTACTTGAAGGTATTAGAGAAAATAAGCGACAACACCAGGGCAGGAGATTATTCTGAAATAAGTCACATAAGTACACAATAGAAATATTTTGACTTGTCCTTGTGGAAAAACTCGAAAAAGCCCAGCTATGAGAATTCTTGAAAAATGCTGATGGATTTACTGGTTCTGCATTGAGGTTGTGTTTCAGGCTCTCTCCACTATTGCTGATTCTTGAACAGTTCTTCGGAGATTGTGATGGGATGTGGCATACACTGGCATCTGAGCATTCACTTAGTTCAGTTCCCTCTAGAGCATCTTTTCTACAGGCAACCAAAAGAGGACACAGTGAGCACACACATGCATAGACATACTTTCAGTATTGTTGAGATAGTCAGTAGTGGGATCCAGAAAGGGAGGCCACTGTGGATGGTGAGACCCATTCAGTGAGTGTTTAATCTGGAAACACACCTCTTTCCATGACAACAGTAGAGGAAAATCGGAGAATCCTATAGCAGCTTTTATTTTGTAGCATCATAGAGAACGTATTTGGTGTGTGGCCACTGGAAGCTTTGGGATTCCCTCAGCCATCAGAAAGCATTATGTTGTGTAGGCTGAAGTAAAGGCTAAACTTTTGTCTTCAGGGTTTGCAAATTCCTCACTTTGAAAGAGCAAGGCTTTCAGAGAAATATTTTTTTAGATTTATTTACTTTATGTGTCCTGATGTTTTACCTGCACATATGTATGTACATCCCATGAGTGCTTTGTTCCTGCAGAGGTCCAAAAAGTGTTGTTGGATCCCCTGGAACTGGAATTACAGATCATTGTAAACCATTATATTGGTGCTGGGAACTGAATGAGGCAAGAACAAGTGATTTTAACTACTGAGCTGTCTCTCCAACCCCTTTAGGTAAGCATTAAGAAAAAAAAATAGATCTGATGTCAAAGCCATGGCTCATGGTGTCAGGAGATGATGATGGAAGGTGGGAGCAGAGTAAGATGAGCATAGGTCAGCAGTGAGGGCCACACTATACAGACAGTGATCCACAATGCATTTGAGCCTGGTCATGGCCATGGCAGAGGCCCAGTGTTTGTTCCTATTGTCTCCTCTCTGGTCTTTCTCATTGACTTCACAAGCTTGGTTCTTCTGAAAACATCAGCTCCGAGAGTTCTTACAGTGTTCTAGCATATTCTTCCATTTGAGTTCTTCATCCAGCCAGTGAATAGTTGGGAGAAATTGTATCTCAGCTCAGTTTTGCCCTCCACTAGCCAAGATGCTCAGTGCCTCTCCAGCTCCCTTTCTACAACCAGCTGTAGCATTAGGGTGGGAAGAATTTTGAACTGACTTTCTAAAAGCTAGTCCTCCTATTTCTGGCTCTCTTGGACAGTGAGCCACATGTGGAGAGTAACTAACTGGAATCTTTGGAGCTATCCTGACTTTCTCTGTCCCAACAGGGTCATGAAAGAGCAAACAAATCTACTTGACAGCACATAGTCAAGAATAACTTCTTTGTCTTGATCCTATCTATGCCAGATAGCAGGACCAAGCTTTGTACTTTGCAGCTTAGTGTGCAAAAAGCCTGAAAGGAATTCCCTTCATTTTAATAATCATGTCATTCTCTTTGAAGTACCATCATTCCCACTCCCAGGAGAATAAAAACATAAGCAAGACAGATGCCATTAAAAGGGAATGCACGCTGTTTCGGTTCAAAATAGTCCCAGTGGGTAAATATGCTAATGGTCTGCTGTTATCAGGTATGTTTCCTCTTGCAAGGAGTTGTTCTCTTCTCTTTTGGGAGGTAATATCTCATGTGGAGCCTGGTGGAACTATAGGCTTCCTTGAGAGAAAGGGGATGAGCCCTTTGTCTCTCTGGGGATCCTTGTTTCAGCACACAGCTTTCTCTGAGTGGCCTGGGTATAAGTGAGTCTTTTCTCAGCCCATGGAAGGTAAGTGTAATCATCCCCTGTTGATTCTGGCCATCCTGGGATTTTGCAGGTGATATTGGTTCATCCAGATGTGGTCACATCTAGAAACAGCTTCCACTGCCTGGATAGACCTCACTGTGGCCTCTGCTATGGAGTTTCTTCTCCAGCTTAAGCTTTGTGAACCCTACGGGCAGGCTTCTAATTTCTTTATTCTTAGCAACCTTACCATCTCTTTTACTACATCCTCAGCACTTTCTAGATTGCTATGCTCAGCAGAAGCTCAGGAGAGACATGGATCTGAGTGGTATGAAGCTATCCCCCAGGAGCATCTCTGCTGGGAGATGCTCACACCTGTTGCTCATAGCACCCCTTGGACACACATCTTTTCTCCACAGGCTTGAAATTCTCCCTCCCTCCCTCCCTCCCTCTCTCCCTCCCTCCCTCCCTCCCCTCCCTTCCTACTACCCTCCCTCCCCCTCCTTCCCTCCTTCCCTGCCTCTCCTCCCTTCCTTCTACCCTCCCTCCCCCTCCTTCCCTCCCTCCCTCCCTCCCTTCTTTCCTTCCTTTGCTTTTTTCAAGGCAAGGTTTTTTTTTTATATAACCTGACTGTCCTGGAATATTCTGTGCAGACCAGTCTGGCCTTGAACTCACAGAGATGCACCCACCTTTGCCTCTCCAGTGCTGGGATTAAAGGATAGTGTGTCTTTTTTACATTTCACAATGTCCCTGTGTTTCCTCACACCCCACACTGAGGATGTGATATGGATGGGGTGTGGAGTTAGGATATGTCATCTCACTTGTTCATTCTCTCATCCCACTTAGTACTCCTCACTCCCCTCAAAGCACTCTCTGTCCTCTGACAGGGCTGTCCCCACTTCTTTCTTATTTCGGACTCGTTGGCTTTGGCCTTTGCCCTTCAGGTTCAAAAGAACTACAGAGAAGGAAAGAAGACTGGAAAGCCACTTACAGTTGTATGTGTCATGATCGGCACAGTGCAATCCATCATGTAGTGACTTACCCCAAACCGAGAGGTTATGCTGCCTTCTGTGGATTTTGAAACCAAGAAGACCTCCAGGAATCTTCTACTGTATCTAGAATAATATAGAGGTGTGAAGTGACTTGCTTAAGTAGTTACACTACTAATTAGTAGAAGGGGACTGGGAGCTCACTTTGCTACCACTCTACCTTCCTATTTCCAGTTAATAAACCCTAAAACACAATGAAGAAATACAGGGAATGAATTGCAGCAGTAACAGCATGAGCCCAGGGCTATGGATGAAGAGGAGTACACTTTGACAGCTCTTCAGTTGATTTGTTCCAAGGAAATAGCATCAACTATCTCTCTGTGTGTAGATATTCTATATATCATGCATAGCTATCTGTCTGTCTGTCTATCTATCCATCCATATCCTGTTTCTGCCTGTCTTTTACAATTTTATACATAAAAAAACTACATGATTATATAAAGACTTGATGGGGGAAGTCTTCTGTACATGTTTCTCTTATTGGTTGATGAATAAAATACTGTTGGCCAATAGGAAAGTAAGATAGGTGGGACTAGGAAATGAGGATTCTGGGAGAGGTAGGAGAGAGGGTAGTCATGATGTGACCTTGAGAGGAGAGGACATGTAAGTCTGGCGTTCTCGGTAAGATAAGACAATATATATGTATACACATATATATGTATACATATATATTAGTAATTATGGGTTAATAATTAGGACAGAGCTAGCCAGTAAGAAGCTCTAGACATTGGCCAACAGTGTTTTATTCTTCAACCAATTAGAGAAACATATGTACAGAAAATTTCCCCATCAAAGACTTGTCAAGTCCAAAATCTAACAGAGGAGCTGAGCAAACTAGAGATTGGGTCAGAACTGCAATTTAAGCCCGTGGTTAGTGTCCTAGCACAATTTCTTCCCATTTAGAGAAAAGAGCCCTCAACATTATGGAAGGTAATCTGAATTATTCAAAATCTATCTTACTCAAATCCCTCCCCTTCCTCTCTTCCTCCTATCATCCATCTAAAAACATGTTCATAGGGCAGGGCATGGTACCACACACCTTTAATCCCACCACTCAGAAACACAAAGGCAGGCATATCTTGTGAGGTCAGCCTGGTCTGCATATGTATTTCCAGGACAGCCAGGGCTACATAGAGAGATCCTGTCTCAAAAACTAAAATGAAACAAAAATCTTCATAGAAACTTTCAGAATAAGGCACCAAATATATGGACACTGAGCTCAGACAAATAGACACTAACATTAACTGTCTTAGCTTCACTGTGAACTGGGAGGTGTTCACCAAGACTGTTCTACAATCGAATCTCAGCAGCTGAAGTTTTTGAAACTAAATTTCATGTTGGTTCAGGTTTTAAACAGCTAGTGCCCGCCTCCGGGAAGGAAGTAGAGAACTGGGTAAGGAACAAGGAGCAGTTGCGTCTGCAAAGCTTCATATTGTATGCATGGCTTTCTGGAAGAGGCAAAGCTATGATGAGATGGTGGCTGTCAGGCAGAGGACTCATGGGGCAGTGAAAATATTCTATAGGTCTGTGTATTGGTGAAAACATGTACTTATATATTTGTCAAAATGTACTGAATGTAAACTTCAAGAGAAGAACCCAGACTCTGATGTCTAGGTAGTATTCATGAGTCTAGCTAGGTATATCAATTTCTTTCCCAGATAACATCTGGTCTCAAATTCCCAATATAGGCAAGGATGACAATAGGCTTCTAATTCTCCTGCCTTTATTTCTTGAGTACTGCAATTACAGGTGTGTGTTACTGTGAAAGCACTCCACCAGCTGAGCTACCACCTCAGATGTCATTTTTTTCCTTATGAAGGCATGGCCTTAAGTAGTAGTTATTTGCTGTAGACCAGTTTCTCATGTGCCTTGGGGTTATCCACTGCAAATCTGCTCATTTAAACAAAGCCACACATTCTTGTTTCCTGAGTCTGTTTCTACTTCCTGGGAAAACTATGCCTATCTCAGCCCAGGTGAATAGCTTACTTTTGATACAGCCAATTCTGACAGGACACCGAAGTTAGACCTCAGAGAATTACTGGTAGATGCTGCTGGTGGAGGGGAGGGGTTAAAGGTTTCTGCAGAAACTGGGCAGATAATGCCAAGAAGAGCCCCTCCTCCATCCCAGGGAGCAAGCAAGCACCGTAGGGTGCTCAAGTTCATATCCGTGGGAATTGGAATGGAGCTGCCCGCCTCTTCTGAACCCTGCATTCCCTCCCTTTGCAGGAGGCTGGCTTCTGTGACATTTCTCAGTAGGTGACAGTAGCAAAGAGAATGGAGAATGCCAGTCTACCCCTCCCTTCAGGGGAGGGCAGATCAGGTCCTGTAGCTGTTAACAGCTGCAGAACTGAGGGTCACACCATTACATTGCCTGAGAGGAGCTCATTCACAATTCAGTTCATGGTCCAAGAAACAAAAATAATATTTAATGAGCAAAAATCTTCTTTGTTTAATTATGGGAAATGTCAAGGTTGAATCCAAGTGCTTTGCTTAAGGTCAAATGCTCAGTGCTATCAAAAAGCATTTAAACCAAAGCTGATGGGCTATTAAAGCCCAGGCTAGTTAAAAATCAGGCTCAGCTCTTCAGTGATTTACTTCCCTCTATTGGAAGCAGGAGTGTTGGAGCTGGAACACCCCACCAGCTCTTGTACCTCGCTTTTTGATGCAGTATTCCTTAGACTGAAGACAAATTCCATGAAGATGTTAACATCCCTAGCCTCCCAAGGAGTTACCTCCAAGGTTCAGGCTTTCCCTTTTCAATTTGCCAATGGTTTAAAAAGGTAATGACCTCTTCCCAGAGCTTCTGATCTAATCCTGATTGGCAAGACTTGGGCAGTGGTATTTTTTTTTTTTTTAAAGTCTTCTAAGGGAAGTGTTTCAAATATGTAGTGGAATTGAGAAAAACTTTGCTAAATGGTTTAGTTAATGAAAATAAATGCTGGGAGCTGAGATGTCTGTGTCCTGGAATTCCCTCCATATTTTTTGTCCTTTCTCATGGTTTGCTCTCAATAAAACATTGCTATCATTGAGGCTGCCTGTGCTTCTTGGAGCCCAGAACCACCTGCCTTCTGGAGGGACTCAGTGAACAGCTTCATAAAGCACAAAGTGACTGTAGCACACCTCCCTTGTCTGTGGAAGTGAATGGGATGGGAACTCTTCCTAAAACATCCTGGTCCTCACTCCACATGGGTGACTGAAGGGCAGCTCTGAGGTGTCAGGAGAGATGGGAATTCAGACTATGGCTAGGTCCTTTTGGAGAGTCTGAAAAGGGGAGGCCGGTGGATCGTCCCTGCAGTGAGAAATCTTTCTCCTGTTATTTATGCACACAGCTCCACCACTCTTTCTTTCTTGTCATACAATAGAAATAATGATCTTGGTACTGGACCCTGTGCTGCGCTAGGACAATTAATCACCCACCAAGTCATTTATTTCCTCTTACTCTGGTCCACCAGGACCATTATCCTGTAGGTAAACAGAGGTGCCTGTAAATCACAGGCAGCACACAAGTTCCATGGGAGAATAGTTGATTAAGCACCCCTATAACTTATAATTACATAGCACCTCTCATCCCAAAAGATCTCCAAGCACCAGGTAGACTGATGTACGTGCCGGTACCCAGCTCCTATATATGTCTTTTCCTACATCAATGCCCAGGTGTGTATGTGTAATGTTTACTGTCTTGTCATATTGTTACCCTCCAAACTGCAGTCACGGACTAGACAGGAAGCAAAGAAAGAAACCTTCTGCTTCCGTGGATAATCAGCTATCAAGCAGAAGGCCAGCAGCAATGGCAGAGTAACCCAGCCACCCTCCTGAGTAAAATTCCTTAGGCTTATGAAATACTGGATATCCTTGAGTGTTCTGCTTTAAATCTTCTGGAGTTGGCAGCTGGCAAGCAGGCTTGGAGGCAGAGTGTGAGCTGTGTCAGGATCGAAGGTTCCAGGGTCTGTGAGATTGATGTTCTGGGAGAGAAGGCAGAAGTGATTACCCTGCCTCAGCACTGTTCATGATAGCCCTGCCCCTCAAGCTTTAGTAGCTATGGACTTATCTGAAAGACAGTAAGAATCAATTTCTGTTTATAGTTAGTGTCTATTTCTATTGTTTATTAGCTGCGTGGCTGATGCTCTAGCCATACCAAGTGATTATGGGTTGGGTGAGGCAAGTCTCCTCCCTTAATTGCTGAGGTTGATCTGTGGGGTTTACTTTCATATATTTAATTAAATTGACTCTTTTACTTAGGGCTTTCTTTCTTTCTCTCTTTCTTTTTTGATAGGAAAAATAATGATAGTTTGAGCTAAATTATAGGAGTTCTTAACCTCAACTCAGACACATCTTTATGGCTCTGATATGTTTATAAAACCCCAAAATGTTAAATTAAATTGAATTCAATACAAGTTCAATTTGAGAAAAACAACAGAGCCAGTGTGATTCAATTTAACATTAATTTAATGGGAAGAATGATGTTGTTTTGTGGAAACCAAATTACCCCTCAGATGAGTGCATGCTGCAGATTGCTGCCCAACTCCATGCTACCAGGTGCCATGTGATGAACAGGCTTCTCATAATTTCTTTCAATTTGAACTGCTGTGGAAAAAATCCCTTTGTGAGTCATGCTATTAACTTATTGGGCCTTAATTTTGGAAAACCTAGTATATTTGTGTAAAGCTTACATCTCCACCACTGGAGTAAGCAAGGCCCCTGGGATCCTGAGATATTATTTGATTATAAAGAGCCATGGAATGATGCAGAAGATGACGACATTCAATTTTAAAACTATGGTCAAAAGGAAAACCCTCAATTAAGACAGCATCATAAAATTTTAACACACTCCTGGGAGTCTCTGGCCCCATATTGAAACACATGCAGGAGTATGTAACTGGGTTTAGGCTAACAGAGACTTTAAAAATGGAATGAGTGGAAATGTCTGAATTAAAAAAGCAGCAAAATAAGGTTTAAAAATAGCTGGGCAGTGATGGCCCATACCTTTAATACCAGCACTCAGGAGGCAGAGACAGGTGGATCTGAGTTTGAGGCAGGTATGGTCTACAGAGCAAGTTCCAGGACAGCCAGAGCCATTACACAGAGAAACTTTGTCTCAAAAAACCAAAACCAAAACCAAAACCAAAACTAACCAACCAACCAACCAAACACCAACAGGACAATAAAACCCATTCCTTCATAGCAGAGTGTAGAATCTTATAGGCATGTTAGAGACAGCCAAGTCTGAGTGTATCTGTTTGCTCTTTTTCCCACGCGCGTGCGTGTGTGTGTGTGTGTGTGTGTGTGTGTGTGTGTGTTTTGTGTGTACTGTGTGTAGTGTACGTGTGCATGCTGTATGCTCACATGTGTGTATGGGTGCACACACCAGTGCACAGGCAGAAGCAGAGGATAACTGCCCTATCACCCATTGCTTTGATCTCTTGAGACAGAATTTCTCACTGAACCATGGCAGCAAGCAAGTCCCAGAGACCGCCCTGTCTCCACACAGCTCTGGGTTGCCGACATGTAGGTCCTTCCCAATTCAAGCACAAATTCTCTTGCTGTTGTGACAAGCACTCAGACACACGGAGTCATCTCCCCAGGCCTTCCTTTTCTTTTTGATTAGGAAGAGGGCTCCACAAGTGATTTTAAAAGTGTGGCTAATCAGCTGATCAGCAGGGAACCACATTTCCCAGCTTCCCGTGCAGCCTGTGGCCCTGAGAGATCAGATTCTTGCTTGTCAATAGGAAGAGAAGTGTTCATCTTACACCTTGCTGAAAAGATTGTCTACTGTCCACCCACCTCTCCTTCCTTGGTCAGATACTGGTAGGCCAGCCATAGCCATCAAGCAGCACCCAAACAGAGCTAGAGGGAGAATATAGAAAAGACCTGGAACATATGTCACCTTATTGACCAGAGCTGTCAATCTGCCTTGGTTACAACTGTTGTGCTTTCTACTGGTTAAACTACAGTGCTTTGGGTTTCTGTTAAAACACAGCCTCTTAACTATACTCTAGCTGATACAGAAAGTCCAGTTTTATTTACTCAAAACACAATTTTTTGGCTTCCTGAATGTTAGGTACCAGAAAAGAAAGGATTTATTTGAGATTGTACATTAGTTAGTGGTGGATTAGCTGTCAAACAGCTCTGAGTATCCCTGGAACTGGGGGGTGAGCTGGAGTGCTTTCTTTTCACATGGCTTGGCTGACCCTTGCTTGTTTTTTTTTTTTTTTCTTTTTTCTGAAGGGAAAAATAATGATAGCTTGAACCAAATAATAGGGTTGTGAGCCCCAAAACAATGTCTATGTAGTACCACAAGGCCAGGACTGTCCTCTGTGTTTACAGAGATCTACAGAGAACCTCGTAGTATCTCAGCACTCCATCAGCCAGTGTGGCATCAGTAGAGGACGGCAGAGGGGGTGGCTAGTTGAAGCCAGCTCTATGCTGAGGAAGAAGACAAATTGGAGTTGTGTTAGGTTGGTCCACACTACCATTCTAAAACAGAGCCTGGGGGATGAGAAACACAGCAAAGAACAAGCCTGAACCCAACAGGTTCCCTTCTCCTACCCCAAGCTATTCTTTACTGCTTCATCTTGTACTTTTTAAGCTACTGCAATACTCTGAGATTTTCTTTGTTTCTTTGTTGTATCTTCCTTGTGTTTCCCTATTTTCTTGTGTATTCTTTAATTGTCCATTTCTTCTAAGACAAGATCTTTTCATGCCTTTTTTTTATCCATCACTGATTCTCTAGTGACCAGAAGAGTGAGGTGCTCAAAGGCATTGTTCAGTGAATAAAAGAGATGAATGAAAGTCAGGAGAGGACAAGTAATGATGCAGAAAAGGAGACACATAAATCATCAAGCTATGAGCCATAGCCCAGAGCTGCTTGTTCGTCGGCAGAGTAAAACTGTATGTTTCCAGTAAAACAAAGTAGTACCGCTGTTTCCACCTGGAAAGATGTTATCACTCTGGATCCACCTCCCCTCCCGCTGCCACCTATTGTCACATGCACTAGATTCTGCATTAGTCATTTTGTGAGATTGTAATGGAGCACCTGAAACAGGCTACATATAAAGGGTGCAAGTTTAGGCAGTGTAGTGTGGCCATGGTGTGGGACCCATGGCAGATGCTTAGTGCTGTTGGAGGAAGGGTCACATCTCTAAGGACATCACAGATTCAGTGTCTGCTTTTTTCTTTCTGGAGAACTTACTCAAGAGTGCAACTTTCCCTTCCAAAGGCAGTACCCCAGTGATCTCCTACTTCCCACTAGGTCTGACTCTTAAAGACGCCACACCCCTACAACATGGCCATTCCACAGGTCAAGGTCTTGACTCTTGAATGTCTAGAGGTAAAGGAACAAACAAGCACCCACAGAATGCTCCTTGCAGACCTGCACTGCAGAATGTAATTGACCGTGGCTCCTCATGTTCTCTGTAAACCAGGCCTGCGTCTGTGCTGTATCCAGATTTTCCAGAGTCCCTCGCTGCCCACACTATGACAGCAGGGGTATTGAGGCAGACCTCTCCCAGGAGTCCATGGGATGCCTCTGCCAGACAGTTTTTCTTGGAGAGCTTTGAAAGCCTGCCCCCATTGTGTGCAGATCTCTGGCTCTTTGAGCTTTCCTTTCTCCTCTCTGTTGCTGGGAGCAGAATGCTGGTGGCAGTCTGGTGGCTCTCTCAGTCACCAGATGCCTTCCTTTCATTCTCTGATAGGTGTTTTCCCCTTCTCAAATCATTGTATACTTAGCCCCAGGTTGGCATCTGAGCCTCAGAGAACTTGGGGTGGAAGGCCTGGCTGAGCCCAGGCACTCACTATCCCTCTCCCAAGCCAGTGCTTGTTCTCGTGGTACCCCAGCACACTGCCATCTATTCCTAGATCTAGACTGAATTTGAAAATGCAAACAGAAAAGTGGGAGAATAAGGCAGATGTTATTTATTACTCCTTATTGGAGGTAACTGGCACTAAGAGAAGGAAAATGTAACAGGGAAGGATGCTGAAGAGGAAAAGGCAAGTCTAAAAAGAAGAATCTTTTGAGTTAAGGGCCTTTTTGGCCATGATGGAAGACACTAGCTTCGACATGCAGCCTGCAGCACACTTACTGGATTTTCAATAGCAAAAGATAGAGATGAGCAAAATCAAGCAGATGGCAGCATCCTTGGGATACACATGGTTTTGTTGTCCCATATAATTACAGAGTGGGAGGTAATTGGACTGAGCATGTCAAAAACTAGATGTCACTGTATGCCTTGGAGAAAGACAGTAGACATGAAGGTTTGTTTCTGAACAATGGATTCCCACAGTTCTGGTCTGCTATGTCCTCTGGAGTACTCAGAGCTGGCAGGACACAGATTAACTCTCATTTATTAACATGACATGATTTAATTAAATATATTAGCTATGCCTTGCTATTAACACATGATCCCAAAATGCAGTGGCCTAAAGTATCATTTGTTTGTTTTTTATCTTGGTTTCTGTGGGTTAGGAACAACATATTTACCTGTCTTCTGGGTCAGAGTCTTTTATAGACCATTATCAAGGTATCATGTGAGCTTCCATTATCCCAAGACTCCAGTAAGTGGTAGGTTAGTTAGTAAACTGTTTGCCTTGCCAAACAAGGGACTTGAACTAGACTCCTACCTAGCACTTATATTAAAAAGAAAAAAATTCAGACATCGTGGGACACCACTTATCCCATTGATGAGGAGGAAGAGATAGGTCTCTGGGGCTTGCTGCCCAGGCAGTCTAGGCTACTTGGCAAATTCTAGGCCAGGCCAGAGAGGGAGTTTGTCACAAAGAAAAGATGACTGAGTAATGAAACCAAAGGTCATCCTCTGCCTTCATATATATATACATACATACCCAAATATACATGTGTACTTATACATACACAACACACACACACATACACAAAACATTTACAGATACAGACACACACACAAAACAGAGAGACACAGACATACACAAAACATACACAGACACAAAACACATACACACATGAAACATACACACACATAGACCACACACAAAACATACACACACACACACACACAGACACACAAAATAGACATAGACACACACACACACACACACAAACACACACATAATAGACACAGACACACATAAAACACACACACACACACACACACACACACACACACACACATCAGTTTCCTGATGGCTTTGGCAGAAATCTGAACTCAGTGTCTCCTGGGCTGACTCACATTGAGCCACACTGGAGTTCACCAGAGGGAGGGAGTGAGGAAGCCAGGAGAGAAGAGGCAAGCTAAATCAACCTTTTCTTCCTTAAGCTGCTTTTGTCAGAGTATTTTATCACAGCAACAGAAATGCAATTAAGACGATGACTTATACACGAGAAATTGTTTCTCATAGTTCTGGAGGCCATGGAGTCTGTTTTAGTCACTGTTCTATTACTGTGAAGGGGCATCTTGGCCAAATCAACTTAGAAAGGAAAGCATTTAACTGGGGCTTGCTTTTGTGGAAGCATGCAATGGGCATGCAGGCATGCATGCATGTCTCTGCAGCGGTTGCTGTGGACTTACATCTGATCCACAAGTAGCAGGCAGAGAGAATGGGCTTTTGAAACTTCAAAGCTCACCCTCCAGTGTTACATCTCCAACACAACCATATTTCCTAATCCTCCCCCAGTTTCACACACTGGGGACTACACATTCAAATATATGAGCCCAGGAGCAACATTCACATAGAAATCATTACAGAGCCCAAGATCAAGACAGTGGGAGATTCCTTGTCTAGTGAGACCAGGTTCACAGACAGTTCCTTCATGCTATGTCCTCAGAGGGACAAGGTGTCTCTACCCAGGTTCTTTTGCAAGGACATTTAATCTATTAATGTCACTGGCTGTCTGACTCCATCACCTCCTAAAAATTCATGTTAACACCAGCACCTTCATCACCTTTTGGGTGAAAATTTCAACATGTGAGTGTAGGGGGCACAAACATGGATCCAGTATCCCACCTACTGCTGTCCATGGCACGGTCCACTCTCAAAGTACAGGGAATCACACAGAAGTGTGAGCGCCAAGAGGAAAAGGCACCACTGTTATTCAAAACCAAAACAACAAAACCCGAAGCATAAATGAATGTGTAATAGTCAAAAATGGAAGGAAGAATGACTTGGAACGAGAAAATAAAACCACTCTTCCAAAGGGATGAGCCTTCCCAGGGATTTATTTACATGCCCGGTTAAGTTTTGAGATAAGCCTGACAAGCTTCTCCACCCAACTTGTGAAAAGTATCAGTGCATCCGGAGGGAGGGTTGTACATAGAAACATCTGTGTTTTCCTTTATCTCAAAAGTTCATACAAACATTGCAGTCTAGGCCATAACATATGCACTTGTTTAATACAAAGTATAAAAATGCCTTGTGGAGAAACCTGAGTTCTGAGGCTGGGCTCCATGTAGATTTAGTTTAGGGAGGCTGACTAAGGTTAGAGGGCCAGTCCCTTTGCTGAGTCACTGCAGTGTATTTCCTCTGTCACATGCAGAAGCTAATGACTATCATCTGCTAACCAGAAAAACAAAAACAAAGAAAGAGCTTGCAAAATCTACTTGTTTTCTGTATTTTTCCTTTTCCTGTGTGTGTGTGTGTGTGTGTGTGTGTGTGTGTGTGTGTGTGTGTGTGTGTGACTGGAGATCAAACCCAAATGTCTTGTTTATCTTAAATATGTACTTTACCACTGGGTATTCCTCACTTAATTTTTCATTATTAAAAGAATTTAGGCTCTCCACTCACTATTCCCATAAGGTCTCCACACTAAATGTGTTTAACTATCATCCACTCTTTGACCATAGGAGCTGTTTCTTGCTTGATGTTGTATGTATCGCCATCTTGGCGGGGCTGTTTTTGTCCTGCCCTGTTTCTTTCATTGATTTCTCTTTTCCTGATCCTTCAGCTTAGAGAGTCAGGGGAGGCCTCAGAGAAACAATGGCATGTCTTGACTTCAGGGACATCTGCTCTGTGTATATCCTTATATGTACAATACATTTGTCTGTTGAGCAAATAAACCTGCCACTTTCTTGTGCTTTTTTCTGGGTCTCTTCTTGTTCACTGCCTGCCTGTGTGACTTTCTGTTCCATTCAGTGACCGTGGGAGAGGAGTGGTATTGCAGATGACACAGAACAAGTAACTTCCTTGCTCTTCATTCAGAAGCCCGAGACTCCAGAGGAAGCTAACATTCTCAGGACACAGGTAAGAGATTTGGGAAGGAATGTCCCAAGAACAAACATATCAGTTCTCTAGGAGCTCTTCTCCACAGAAAGATTGCTGGGATGGGAGGGCCAAGTGTTAAGGAAACAGAGAGATTGTTACATTGGTGAGCTTTTGGGAAGAAACACAGCCAAGGGACAAAGGGACAAGAAAAGCCATAGAGAAATTTGTGCATGTCAAAATGATCCACTACCACAGCACAGATAAACTCTTAGAGACAACTCCCACCTGTGTGAGAAAGGGGACAGAGGCTGTGTGTGATTGGTTGCAGGTGCCACTGGTGGCTTTACAGTTTCTTAAGCTCCCAATTGGCTTGGAAGTAGGAGAGGGTTTCACACGCCCAAATGTGTCAAGAAAGTGCAAGGAGGCCTGAATGAGAAGAAGAATCATATTTGAGAGATGTCCAGAGCAGTCAGCTATTGTTTCTAAGCAGGGCTGATGAGAAAGGATCAAAGATGCAGAGATCCACAGCCAAGCACCAGGCCAAACTCCTGGAGTTCAGCTGAAGAGAGGGAGAAAAGAGGAGGAATTATATGAACAAGGTGGGGTCAAGATCATGACAGGGAAACCCACAGAGGCAGTTGACCTGAGCTTGTGGGAGATCATGGACTCTAGACCGACAGCTGGGGAGCCTGATGGGACTGAATTAGACCCTCTGCATGTGGGCAATAGTTGTGTAGCTTGTGGGACCCCTGGCAGTGGGACCAGGGACTTTTGAGATAAAGGAAAACACAGAGATTTCTATGTACAACCCTCCCTCCAGATGCACTGATACTTTTCACAAGTCGGGCTTATCTCAAAACTTAACTGGTCTTGTAAATAAATCCCTGGGAAGGCTCATCTGTCTCTGGTGCATGAGCTGGCTTTTTGGAGCCCATTCCTTATTGTGGGATGCCTTGCTCAGTCTTGATACAGGGGAAGGGGCTTGGTCTTGCCTCAACTTAATGTACCAGGCTTTGTTGACTCCCTATGGGAGGGAGGTCTTACTCTTTCTGAGAAGTGGATGGGGAGAGTGGACTGGGGGGAGGTGGGAGAGGTGGGAGGAGAGGAGAGAGGAGGTATCTGTGGTTGGTGTGTAAAATGAATAAAAAATAAAACATAACTCTGGTGAAGATGTAATTGAATAAAGGGGCCATGATCCAGCCCCAGTAAGCAGCAGAACTTGGCAGAGTCTGAAACATGATTCTGGCTTTAAATCAAGGATAGAAAAAAGGCATTCTGGAACCTCCCTCCATGATTAAGGAAAGCCATTGAGGCCAGACATGTGTCAGAGGTGTCCCTGACTGGAGGCCATGTATGGCCACTGACTGAAGCTGTGAAGTTGAAGCCTGGATTGCTTTGGAGAACCCAAGATGTTGGAGATGCCAGAGCCATGGAATACCAGCCAAGAAAAGCTACTAACAGGAAGTGGAACAGCCTAAGAGAGAGAAATGTGGTGTAGTCAACGAAGCTGAAAAGAGTTGGAGATCTGAAGAGCATTTGACATCAGATGTACAGTTTGAGTTTGCCCAGCTGAGTTTTGGTCTTGCTTTGGTTCAGGATTTTCTCACCATTCTCCCTTTCCTATGCTTTGGAATGTTAATGCACATCTTGTGCCATTACATGTTTCAAGTATGTGATCTGTTTTTTGATTTTGATTTAAAGGGATTATAGTTAAGAGATTACATGAATCTCAGAAGAGACTTTGAACTTTTGACTTACAAATAAATTTAAGACTGTTACAGACTATGAGGACTTTTAAAGTTGGACTTGATGCATTTTGCATTATGACAGCCTTTGGGGTTCAGGGAGGGAGTGTGGTGGACAGGGAGTGGCACTATTATCAGGTATGGCTTTGTTGGAGGGAGTGTGTCACCCTGGAGATGGGCCTTGAGATCTCCTGTATGCATAAACCATACCCAGTGTCTCAGTTCACTTTCTGTTGTCTTTGGATCAAGATGTAGAACCCTCAGCTCCTTCTCCAGCACCATGTCTGCATGCTCACTGCAATACTTTCAGGCGCCATGCTCACCACCATGATGATAATGGAGTAAACCTCTGAAGCTGTAAGCTGGACCTCAGTTAAATGTTTTCCTCTATAAGAAAAAAAAAGGAGTAAAGAATGGAATATTTAGATATTAAAATGGACAAATGACATGGGTGCAAGATGAGCATTCTCCAGTAGGATCTTTATACATCTTCTCAGAACTCAGTTACAATCACAGGGAGAAAGGGCAGAAAGTTCCAGATCAATGAATTGACAATGGAGAACAAATGGAATTCATGGTAGAAATTAAGCTGAACTGTAATGTGTATTTTTACTATTTTTCTGAAATAGCTAATCTAGGGTCTCATATAGCTCAGGCTGGCCTTGAACTGACTATATAGCTGAGAATGCCCTTAAACTTCTGCTCCTCAGGCCTCTACCTCTGAAGTCCTGGGGTTGTAGTCCTGGCTTAAAATCATATTTCTCACATTGATTCCTAGGTTGTCCTTGCAATGGCCATTAACAGATGGGGAAGCTGAACTTGAGAGTCAACAAAACACTTGCTCCAAGGTTAAACAGTTAGTGGCTTGGCTGCAATACAAACATTAGAACCAATTCTTAAACTGTTTGTTCTTTTGGATCCCTGAGATGTAAACTCAAGGGTTTAAGGACTCATGGTCATTCCGGAGCAACTGAGAAGATCCAAGTCTGTTAACTCCTCAATCTGTGCTCATTTCCAATGAGATTTTACATTTCAAAGTTTGTCACAACAGTTCCCAATGTGCATTGTATTATAAGTGATTTGCCAAAAGAACACCAGAAAAGGGATGTTGATCAAGCTGGGGTCGTTCAATTCCATCTTTGCAAATTACTAACTTTAAAGCAACCAGAGAAAACAATTTAACCTATTTTTTCACTTTCTTCTAAAATTAGGACTCCCAGTGCTCAACTAACGTGCTATTTCCCAAGTGTGCATTACACCTACCACCTTCTTTTCAGACTGCAGCATGGAGTGTGGAGAACCTGGCAACTCTCCATCTCAACCAGCTAAGTTACTGAAGGGTTGCTTGCTACATTGTGCTGAGACTCATGGTTTCTTCTGTGGTCTTCATCCTCCTATACACAAAACACCCATATCTTGTGTTTCCTGGGCTGCCATACATTCTAATTTTCCTCTGAAGGTTTGAAAATTGAGTCTGCTGAAATGCATCAACAATAGACAGCTTAACAGGAGAAAAGGCATGCATGTTTACTAGTATGCACACAGGAGCCATGATAAACATGAGATTCAAGAAAGGACCCGGTGCTAGAGGTTGAAATAGTCTCTTCATAGTGGAGGGGGGATTGTAGGAGGGGAATGAATCATTTTTAAAAATTATTTCTTTTATTTTTGCCTTCCAATTCTCCCCTCCAAACCCTCCCATATGTCCTTTCTTGCTCTCTTTCAAATATATGACCACTTTCCCAATAATTGTTATTACATACATTCATACATTCCTAAATACTTAAAACCAAACTGACCATTTGGTATTGGATAATCAATGGGTGTACTCTTTCCTGGGGAAGACTAGGGAGTAAATGATTTTTAAGGGACATGACAGGGCTGAAACAATAAAGCCTGGGACCAAGTTTTATTCATATTTTATTCATATGATCCATGCTACCTACATGCACAAGTCAAATTTACTATGGAGCTGAGAATGACCTTGAACTTCTGATCTTCCTGCTTCCACCAAGTCTAGGGATTACAGGGTTGCCCTATCACATCGGGCTTACGTGTTTTGGGGATCGAAGTCAGGGCTCCGTGTATGCTAAGTAAGCACTCTATGAACTAAGCTACACTCCAAGCCCAGTGTTTGGTTTTTCTGTGCCTTCCTGTGGGATGTGAGTTTTGGTTAATGAAAACTCAGTAAATAGACTGGAGAAAAACGTGCTTCTCTCTGATGAGATAATCTTTAGGTAGATGATTGAGCTTCGGACAAAGTCCCTCCTTGAGCTTCAGGGGAGAAAGAGGATTGAGAGGGAGATCAGGGAGGGGCAGAGAGGCTCTGAGGTTGCCTTTAAAAGTTTACACTAACACTGTGTGTGGCTTATAAACAACATGAATTTTGTGCTCCCTCTTCTGGAAGCTGTAAAGTCTGGGCCTCAGCAGGATCAGTGTTTACCAAGAACTGGCTCTCTGCTCACAGATAGTCCCTTCCTCTCTGTGTCTCTGTGTCCTCAAATGTGGAAGCATAAGGAGGATTCCTTGGGCCTTCTTATTTTTTTATAGTAGTTAACTTTTCACAAGGGCTGTGCCCCCACGGTCATGTTACCTACTATAGATTTATTGTCCTCTATTGCCACGATAAACACACACACACACACACACACACACACACACACACACACACACACACTGCACCTGTATATCCATGACTAAAGCAACAAATTAATGAATAATCTACAAAATACCTATATTTGGTCAGTATTTCTTTCAACCATCAAGAAAAAAACAAAGCAAGACAAGTATGAGAATGTTCCTTCCTTTTCTTCCTTCCTTCTTTTTTTCTTTGTTTTTCTCTGTGTAGCTTTGGAGCCTGTCCTGGAACTCAGTCTGTAGACCAGGCTGTCCTGGAACTCACAGAGATCCGCCTGCCTCTGCCTCCTGAGTGCTGGGATAAAAGGCATGCACCACCAGCACCAGGCTTCACTGGTATTCTTGACTATGCTTTATTTATATTAAAAAGAAATACACATTCAAGCTTAATTATTACTTTGAGTAACACAGCATTGGTGACTTACAATAGGTCAACACAATTGGGTTGACAAAATGCAGATAAATGCTTGTTATGAAATCCTGTGTGGCAATTCAGACTTTCTTGGTTCAGAATGCCAAATTGTATTTGTGATTTCTCCCTTAATTCAGCCTCCACTCAGTATTCCATTGCAGTTGTAGCCAGACTTCCCTGGTCATTTGTAGTGTAAAAAAAAAAAAGATTTTTTTTGTTTTTGTTTTTTTAATGTATACACCGTTTTGCCTGCAGGCCAGAAGAGGGCACCAGATCTCATTATAGATGGTTGTGAGCCACCATGTGGTTGTTGGGAATTGAATTCAGAACATCTGGAAGAGCATCCAGCAGATAGCTTTTAACTTTTGAGGCATTTTTCCAGCTCCCAAAGGCTTACATTTTAAAATAATTGTTTTGTTTCATTTTTAGAGATAGGGTTTCTCTGTGTAACAGCCCTGGTTTTCCTGGAACACACTTTGTAGACCAGGCTGGCCTTGAACTCACAGGGATTGGCCAGCTTCTGCCTCCTGAATGCTGGGATTAAAGGCAGGCACCACCATCACCTGGCTAAAATAATGTATTTTAATTTACACAACATATTAAACAATTGCAAAATACTGCTATATTACTCTGTTTCTTTCTTATTGAAAATAAAAATTTTTATGTTTTGATTTTTTTCTTCCCAGATCCTCCCCATCTCCCTACTTATCCAACTTTATGTTCTTTTTCCTCTCTCTTTCAAAACAAAAAAACAAAAAGGAAATAAAAAAAAACCCAGAAGAACCAAGAAACACACACACACACACACACACACACAAACACAGAACCCACACTAAAAAAATTAAAATAAATAAGCAAAAGACCAGTAAGAAAAAAGAAAGAAAAAAAGCCCAAACAAAGCAAAACAAAATAAGAAATCTACAAAAATGCAACTACTCCTGGGCATGCGGTCAGCACTGAAGTGTGGTTGACATACCTAGTGACACTATACTAGAGAAATCTGATTTTCGCTTTGCTAGGGGGTAACAATTGCAGATAGCTTCTTGGCTGGGGTGGAACCTTGTGTCCACTTCCTCCTCTCAGTTCTGGGACCCATCTGGCTTGAACTTACACAGACTGTAGGCATGCTGCCACTGTCTCTGTGAATTCATATGCACATGAGTCTTGTTGTGTCTGGAAGACAGTTTTTGTTTGGAGTCATCTATCTCCTCTGACTCTAACAGTCTTTCTGCCTCTTCTTTCAAGTAACTTCCTGAGCTTTGTGGAGAGGGGTTGGCTAGATCAAAGCATCCTATCTAGGATGGGCTGCTCCCAAGTCTCTCATTCTTTGCACATTGTCCAGGTGTGGGTCTCTGTGTTACTTCCTAGGTACTACAAGAAGAAGCTTCTTTGATGTGGGTTGAGAGAGATACTTATCAATGGATATAGCACTATGCTATTAGGAGTTATCTTATTGCTATGCTCCTTTAGCAGAATAATAATATTAGGTTTTTCCTTAGACCCATGACCCATCTCATTTCAGGTGCTTGGCCATTTTAGCAGTGTCGGGTGTGGGTTCCATCTCATACAATGGGCTATAGTCCAGTAAAGAGCGATTGGTCACTCACATAACTTTTGTGCCACTATTGTACCAATATGTCTTACAGGCATGCTACTGCTGTAGGTCACAAGGTTTATACCTGGGGGATATTGATGATCACCTTTCTCTGCCGTGTGTGCAGAGGACATTCCAGTACCACAAATGCTAGTCAGTAGGAGTGAATCTTCTAGCCAGGCACCATCTCAACTTTTCTGTGAGCAATGACATCAGTGTGTTTTGCCTTTAAATAGGGCCTTACAATCAGGTTGTGGAGAGTAATAAATAGCCTTGGAAATAGCCTGTGATGCTTAGAGATTTCCATGGACCCTTTTGGTCAGTGACTCAAGATGTAATCCATTCTTGGGATTAGAGGTTTTACTTGATGGCACAAGATGTCTGGTTGGGACATTATCTCCCCTATTATTTAGTGGCTCAATTTAGGTTCCTTTCTTATATTTATATATTTTAGGAAGTTTCTGCAGTAGTAGAAGCTTTTTCAAATGGCCTTTTATTATTAGTTATCTCTTCCCATATTCCTTCCTTTACTTGTCTCTCCCATCTCCCTCTCTATTTAATCCTCCTATTCTAGTTTCTCCCTTGTCTCTCCATAACAGTCTACTCTATTTCCTCTTCCTTGGGAGATTCTCTCCTCCCCACTAGTCCTTTACCAGGGATCTAACCTCTGTGGTGATTTGGATATCAAATGCTTAAAAGCTAACATCCACATGTAAGAGAAAACATACACATTTGTCTCTTGGGGGGGTATGGGTTACCTCACAAAATTTTTTTCTAGCTGCACCCCCTTACCTGTGAATTTCATTTTTCTTAACTGCTGGATAATATTCCATTATGAAAATGTATTGCATTTTTGTTATCCATTCATCAGTTGGTGGACTTCTAAGCAGTTTCTAATTTTCTGGCTATTAAAAATAGAGCAACAGTGAAGATGGACGAACAAGTGTCTCTGCAGTAGGATGCAGAGTCCTTTGGGGATATGCCTAAGAATGGTATAAGTGGACCATGGGGCAGATCTATCTCACTTTCCCAAGGGATCGCCACACTAACTTCAATATGGATGTGCCAGTTTGCGCTCGTACATGCAATGAGTGAGTGTTCCACTTGCCTCACATGCTCACCAGCACGGGCTGTCATTTGTTTTATTGATCTCGGCAATTCTGACTGGGGTATGATAAAATCTCAAAGTACTTCTAATGTTCACTTCCCTGATGGCTAAGGGTGTTGAACATGTCATTAAGTGCTCCTCAGCCATATGTGTTATGTTGTTTGAGATCACTCTGCTAAGTACAGGACCTCATTTTTTAATTGGACTATTTCTTTTCCTGATATCCAGTTAAAAAATTCTTTATACATTTTAGGTATTAATCCTCTACATGATGTACAATTGGAAAAGATGTTTTCCCATTTTGTAGGCTGCTGCTTTGTCAGAATGATGTCATTCTTTGATGGATGTACAAAAGCTTTTGTGTTTCATCAAGTCCTATTTATTGTTATTCTTAGTGCCCCTGCTAACAGCTTTCCTGTTCAGAAAGTTTTTTTTTCTGTGCCAATGAGATCAAGCCTATACCCACTTGTTTTTCTATCAGATTCAGGGTTTTTTGATCCTGTATTGAGGTTCTTCATCCATTTGGAGTTGTGTTTCATGGATGGTGATAAATTGGATCTATCTGCACTCTTCTATATGCAGACAACCAGTTTGAAGAACACCATTTGACGAAGATGCTGTCTTTCTCTAGGGTTTTTTTTTTTTGGCTTCTTTTTCAAAAATCAGGTATCTATAGATGTGTGGGTTTATTTCTGAATCTTCCCAGGAGGTAGAGTTGGAGGAGGGGATCCTGCAGGCAGTCTGCTATGGGACTAAGAGTAAGCCTGTAGATATGAGAATGGGGGACAAGAAGGATAATGAAAACTGCCTACTTGCATCCCAGCCCAGTGTGGCCATCGGTGGTTCCTTCTAAGTACTAAAACTAAGAGGGTAAAGAAACAACCTCGACCCCCCCCCAACAAACTCTTTACATGGAGAGTTTCAGGGGTTCAAATTCCCGTGCCACTCTAACCTCTAAGGAGGCCTCCAGGGACCTGGTTCAGTCATTTCAAGCTGCAAGGAGACTCCAGAGAAGTCTGAAATTCATGTAAGTTAAGGAATGCTGGATTCATACCAGGAAGAACATAGTTCTCCTATGCTTTTAGGAAGGTCTTTGAGTCCTGAAGGACACTGATTGACTAGTGAGGACGTGGAATGAGGACGTGGTAGATATTTGCCACAAGTTCCATGTAGTTGCTCCTCCTACAATTCTTTAAAGTATCAATAGTGTCTTTATTTTCTTCCTTTCCCTTCTGAGATTCCCCCCCCCCTTTTTTTTTTTGCAAACCATCAAAGAGCTTTGCACCACTGCTCTTGAATCACATATCTCCTTTGAGTTCAGAATAGATGCTGAAGAGCCAAGAGTTTCTGTCAGCATCTGCCCACTGGGCTTTGCCTCTTGGCTTATCTTGTTTTTCCATTCTTCGTCTTCAGGGTTCTGGAAAAAAGCTTGAGGGTGATTCATTAGCCCTGTGCTACAACTTGAAAACAAAGGAATCTTAGCATGAGCAATAAAAAGAAGATAGCCAGCATGTGATGTTATTGCATTCCTTTTCTTTCACATTCACAGCCGTCCTCTTGGAACACTTTCTAGGGCTGAATCCTCATGCTGCTTGGCATTTGGGAGGAAAGGAACGGGCCAGACAAAATGCCTGGTCTTTGGGAAGTCAACTGTGAGCATCAGATTTCATCAGGCAACTAGAATGCATTTAAGTGCTGTAATGGGGGTGCTAAGAGAGTGTAAAGAGGGAAGAGGTTTTCTGAAGTGTTAATCCTGTTCTCACCCCTGTGGATTTGTTAATTTTATAAACTTATAACTACTGAGCATGGCCGACCAGTGTGTCAAGTTCTCATCCAGACGTGTGGGTTGCAGGGGTGAATTAAAGAAAGATTACTGCTCTCTGGGAACGTGCATGGTAATAGAGGGACCAGATGGGTAAATACTGAGGCAGCAGACATGGATCACCATGTCAGATTTATTAGCTGGTGAAATGGGATTGGAGAATGTGGTTTGGCTGGTGCTCTAAGGACTTCTCCCTTCCCTTCCTACCATCTGCAGGAAAGGTCGAGCATCCTTATCCCATCCTACTCAAATCAATTAGAAAGCAGGCCCTGGTCCCTGACTCATATGTGCTTTTTCCTAACTTCACAGTGTAAATAAACCACTCTTGACCAAGAGAAGTGGTCATAGTGGGTTGAGAGGCCAAGAAGGAAGGAGAGTGCTTCTGTCCCAGAGCCAGGAGCGGGAGCCTCTACTTCACTTAGATCAGGAAAACATTCAGAGAGGGAAGAGTTAGACTAGGATCTGTCCACTTGTCAAACAGCAAGCCTGGGTTTCAGCCCGAGGAGGAGTAGACACCAAAGCATAGATTATGCATAAAAAACCCTGGGAATGTTACTATTTGGCCACATTAAAGGATAAGCTTATAATTTAAATATTTTAATTGGTTTATTTATTTATGTTTAATTCTAGAGCTGGGTATGACTTCATTCGATAGGATAGAGCAAGTGTTCCAGTGAGCTGAGCAGAAGGAGTGGCTGTACAGAGAATTGTGAAGGAACAAAAGGCAGAAGCCAATAGTCATTTCAGAGTTACCTTTCTTGTAAGGTGGGGACAGCGAGGCAGAGCAGAAAGGCAGCTGGTTGGTGAATAGCACATTGCCCTTTTAGCAACAGGAATAAGGCAGGAGAATCACCATTATCATGCCATTTAAACTGGCTTTTGATTTGAGAACCCTGGTTCCTTCTCATTCTCTTTGTTTCTGTAAAGGTCAGATAGCTGACTTTCAGTTTTAAGATATGAAAGTTTAGCATGGATGATTTTATTTGACTTTTTTTTTTTTGAAAATAAAAAGGGAGGGGATTTTATTTATTTATTTATTTATTTATTTATTTAAATCATATATCTGTACGCGGGTTTGTGTAAGTAAGTGCAATGCCTGCAGAGGTCTAAAGAGAGCATCAGAGGGCATCAGAGACCCTAGAGCTGGAGTTGGAAGTGGTTGTGAGCCTCCTGACCTGCATCCTCCAGGCTCTGGTCCTCTGAAGAGCCGTATAGTCTTTAAACCATTTAACCATCTCTCCAGCCTCTTGATTTTCAGTCTAGTGTTTTGGGGTTCAGCCCAGGATCACAGTTCAAAGTAACGACTTCCCGTCATGCTTAGAAAACTATGACAGGTGTTTCTTGCCCTCTGCCTCATGCCTTCTCACTCACCGTTTGTCTCCGTCATTGCTGTAGTGTCCATTCTCCCACTTGCTTCTCTCTGTTTCTGCCTTAGGACTACACAACATCAAAAGTCTTCAGGGACCCACAGACACTTTGGGAATTCAAGGTGGCCTGCAGGAGGTTCCTGCTCAATTGGCCAACACAAGTGGTGGCCATTTCCCAGATATCTTCTTGTAGCAGCTTCTCCTCTTTGTCACAGTCACATCTTGTGATTCCTGTCCTTTCTCGAGCCACACCCAAGCTCCCGGCATGAAAGGTCTTGACCAGTCTTAGCATTCAGAAAGAACTCCATCTAAGTCAGAAACTGCACGCTGAGAGAGCAGCAGCAGTGCCAAAATGCCAGAGGGAGTTGGTGACAAGGGTTCAAGGCCAGGCTTCAGCAGATGCAGGCCTCTCCCTTCCACTGCTGACAAACCTTTCTTTCACTGAAGCTTATTAGTCACTAAACTATATGCCCATTCTCTAGGAAATGAGCTGAGATACATCATAAAGGTGAAAACTAATATGATCTTTTGTTAAAAGTAGTCATTAGCTTTTTTTGGAATTTTGAGTCATTGCCATTAATGGTTAAACTTACAAACTGTTTCAAAATACTGGTTTGGGGCAGATTTCTTTCAATTATTTGATTTGGGGTCTGTTTCATGTGGTTTCCATAACGTGTACATGTTTTGTTTTCTTTTTCTTTACCATAGTATAAGTCTGCTTGGTTTCAAACTATTCTCCACCCCCCCTTTTTGAAACCAGATTGCTTAGGGAAAATACTTTTAAAACTTTTCCTACTATCTAAAAATGAAAGATTTTTTAATGTAAACAGTTTAAAGCTCTTTAGAACTCCATTTATTTGATCACTAAGATTTCTGGATATGTTTCACTTTATTTAACTTCAAAGTAATTAGTCAAAATAGCTTGGATCCCAGACAGATTTCAAAGCTGTATACTTTCAAAATGGCTCATCTAGCTAGCATGCAAAGATAGATGGACCATTTTATTGTCTCAAAGCATTGGTTTTTCCAGCTGATGAACATGGGTCTAGGAAATAACTTCACATTATTGCAGAATTGGCTACATATTTTTAAAATTAAAACATCTGTGCAGTTTGCAAATGGATTGAAATGTTTTCTTTATCAATAATAAGGAAACTATTTTGCAAAACTTTTATCCCAGCCTCATCTTTCTCCCACAGGAGTATAACTGTGCTGACAGCATCATTGGCTATGAACAGTCCTTGGTGGGTGAGCCTAGTCCATTTGGACTGTTGCTGTATCCCATAACAAGACTCTGAGGCATATGCTGAACCCTCCCTTAAAACAACAGACAGTCATACAAACAAAAGTACCGGCTCCAGAAGTAGTTTGTTAACAGATTTATCAAAGTTATTTAAGGGCAGAGCCTAAATATTCTGTTTGGCTCTATTATCTCAAGCTGTTAGCCATAGCTCCTGTTACCCCAAGCCCAGTATTCCTAACAAGTCACTTTTGAAGATGCAGTTCATCATGATAGGGAAAGCATGGCAGCAGGAGCCGAAGGCAGCTGGTCACACTACATCTGTAGTCAGGAAGCAGAGAGAGACACTGCTGCCCTGTTCACTTTCTCATTTTTATTAAGTTTAGGACTCCATGCAATGGAAAGTACCATCAGCATTTACAGTGGATCTTGGCACCCCAATTAACTCAGTCTAGGCCCTCCCTCAGGGACCTATCCAGCTTTCTGTTTCTGTGACAAGTTTAACTCCCGTTAAGTTGACAATCAAGATTGTCATCACACACACCCCATTCTACTCTGTTTGAGTAGTTCTCAACCAAATAATTACAATGTATCCCAAGTCAATTGCTAGATATAGTATAAGAACTTCCACTGGTTTCAAACACTGACTGATAGGAACTAATTATTTAGTCAACATCATACAGTGGATTTGGGATTATCTATAGTGTCATATCATTACCACATCTTCTTAAATGAGACAAATGGGAAAATGTATAACTAGAGACTGAGAAATTACACAATCCACGTGAAAGAAGGATCTTTGACATTCTTTAGGATGAAGACTGTCCTTGGTCCTAAACTGGACATTATTATTATGTGTGTGGCCAGTCTAATGGGAAATAATTTAGACATGTGTGGTCAATGCCAGCTACTTGAGTTCTGCTGTTACCATGTATTTCTGTTGTAGTTTCATTTCCATTACTGTGATAAATTACCTTGTCAAAAAGCTACTTAAGGGAGAAAGGTTTGTTTTGCTTATATCCACAGGTAACAACAGTCCATCATATCAGGGAAGTCACAGTGGTGGGAGCTAGAAGCAGCTATTCACATCCACACACAAAGCCAGAGAAAAGTGATGCTTGCATGCATGCATGCATGCTTGCTTGCTAGCTGTCTCCTCTCTTATACAGTTCAAGATCCACTGCCTATGGGATGATGCCACCCATGTTGGGCAGAGTCTTCCTATATCGACTAATAACCAAGGCCTCCTTCTACATATATACCCACAAGCCAACCTAATCTGAACATTTTTTTTTTTTTAGTTAAAATTTCTTCCACAGTGATTCTAAGTCATGTTATATTCACAATTAAAACCAATCAGCACATACAAACAGGTTCATGAATTAAATGCTTGGCTGTGGTATTCTGAAAGGTTTTGAAGCTTTAATGTTCTGACTTCTTCCTGAAACCATGAAGTAAAACAGCCTTTTCCTCCAGATGCTTTCACCGACATGGTGTTCTACCCAAAAATATTAGGCCAAGCAATCCTGGATTGAATCCTCTAAAACTGTGAGCTAAAAATGATTCGTTCCTCTCTTAATACTGTCTCAGGTATTTTAGTCATAGCTACACAAGACTGACTGAAACAGGTATATGTTGGAAGGGTGAGGTTTGAGAGGAAAGGACACATTTCTACAGAGTAGCTGGAAGAACTGACATCTCTATGTGAGAGACAGCCTCATAAATAAAAAAAAAATTACTGGGACAAACATTTTTTTTTTTTTTAGTATGAGATAATTTTGTTTTGAAATTCATGCCTATCTCTGGAAATATGAGTGGATGTATTTGATTTCTACAGTTCATGCTAACCAGCAGGGAGAGTTATGAGGTTTTCCCCTCTAATTTTCACTTGCAGAAAAATTTCAAAAGCATAGCAGAATAGTCTGAGAAAATCCTTGGGCTGTGGATTTCTAGAGGACAGAGCTGTCTAGCTATTACTTTCTCCAGCCCCCAGTTGGTGTAAATTTGTCTTCTAGATACTGACTCTTGGGGGAGGATGTAAGATGAACAAGCTCCATTTTCCTTGGACTAGGGTGCTCCATAGATGTGTAGAGAATATAGGGAAGTGGGTAGCAGGGGGGGGGTGCTTTCTCTATGGCTACTGGCCTGCAAAGTGGAAGGTGGGATGGAATTGTGGTTTGCTTACAGGATACACTCCAAAGTATTTTCCAAGGGACACTGTAGAAAAATATTTGTTCTCTTATGAATCTTTTACACGTGCCTCTAGCAGATCAGGAAAAATTGTCCCTGCTCCCAAATTGGACCCTGTTTAAAAATATTTATCAAGCCTCATAGCTGCTGTTTAAGGCTCATCTATTAAAATTAAACTGTTTTGCCTCTGCCTTAGTATAAAGCTTTGCCTAGTATTAAGGAAAGAATTAAGACAATTATGCAAATAATTTAGCCTTCCAATATAGTTTTCCCTGAAAAATTAATCTAATTAAGGCAACAGATTTTCTTGCTTGCATTTTCTTCGACTTCCTTCTGAGTTATATCACCTGAGCTTATGGTCCAGGTCTGTAGCCTGTGAGGGCTCTTCGTATTGGTAGGACTGGGTGTAGGGATTTCTTTGGGGGTGGGGAAAATAATAATTGAATAAATGAAGTGGCTTGCTGCTTTTCCACATTTTAGGGGAAGAGTTAATTCAATATTAATTTCACCACATTTATATTTAATTTAGCGCTAGATGTGAGTGGCTCTTTGATGGAGGAAGTCACCTTGATTGGCCTTGATGAAACTTGGATGAAACGCTGGGGGTGAAGCTTGGTTGTCTGAGTGCCTGCTGTGTTTACATGAAGCCCTAAGTTCTGTCCACAGTACTCAAAACAAAACAAAACAAAACAAAACAAAACAAAACAAAACCTATGTGTGGTGGTATGCACCTATAATCCCAGCATTCAGGAGTTAGCTCCAGGATTGTAAATTCAAGGTCGCCCTTGCTACACTACATGTTTAAGGCTATCTTGGGCTATGTGAGACTTTGTCTCAAAACCAAAAAAAGGAGTGCTGGGGAATGGCAACTTGTTAGCTTCCTAAGTGAGGGGACTTGAGTTGGGTCCCCAGAAATCATGGGAAAAGATGACATAGTGGCATATGCCTATATGGCATATCCCAGCACAGGCAGTTTGGGAACACTGGCCAGCTGGTCTGGACTGCCTGAAATTCTAGGACAAGTGATGCTGTCTCACATAAAACATGGACAGTACCTGAGGAATGATGCCTCAGATTGTCTTCTGATCCCAACATGCAATGTACTCTTGCACATACACGTGTACCCACACACAGACATGCACCACTCCACAAACTCTGGGGATTGAGAAAGCTAAGAAAGGAAGAAGTCAAACTGTCTCTATTTGCAGATGATATGATAGTTTACATAAGCGACCCAATAAACTCTACCAGGGAACTCCTACAGCTGATAAACACCTTCAGCAAACTAGCAGGATACAAGATAAACTCAAAAAAACCAGTAGCCCTATTTTTTTCAGATGACAAAGAGGCAGAGAAAGAAATCAGAGAAACATCACCCTTTACAATAGCCACAAGCTACATAAAGTATCTTGGTGTAACGCTTACCAAACAAGTAAAAGATCTATATAATAAGAACTTTGTGACTCTAAAGAAAGAAATTAAAGAAGATACCAGAAAATGGAAAGACTTCCCATGCTCTTGGTTAGGTAGGATAAACATAGTAAAAATGGCAATCTTACCAAAAGCAATCTACAGATTCAATGCAATCCCCATTAAAATCCCACCACAATTCTTCACCGACCTTGAAAGGATAATAATCAACTTTATATGGAAAAACAAAAGACCCAGGATAGCCAAAACAACCCTATACAATAAAAGAACTTCAGGAGGAATCACCATTCCTGACTTTAAGCTCTACTACAGAGCTATAGTTCTGAAAACAGCCTGGTATTGGCACAAAAATAGACAGGTAGACCAAAGGAATCGAATTGAAAATCCTGATATTAACCCTCACACCTATGAACACCTGATTTTCGACAAAACAGCTAAAATTATACAAATGGTGCTGGCACAATCGGATTAGGATGTGTAGAAGACTGCAAATAGATCCATGTCTGTTGCCATGCACAAAACTCAAGTCCAAATGAATCAAAGACCTCAACATCAATCCAGCCACATTGAACCTCTTAGAAGAGAAAGTAGGAGGTACCCTTGAACAAATTGGTATAGGAGACTGCTTTCTGAACATAACTCCAGGGCACAGACACTGAGAGAAACAATTAATAAATGGGACCTCTTCAAACTTAGAAGCTTCTGTAAGGCAAAGGACACAGTAGACATGACCAAACGGCAGCCCACAGACTGGGAAAAGATTTTCACCAATCCTATATCCGACAAAGGGCTGATCTCCAAAGTATACAAAGAACTCAAGAAATTAGTCAACAAAACATCAAATAACCCTATTAAAAAATGGGTACAGAACTGAAGAAAGAATTCTCAATAGAGGAAATCAAAAAGGCTGAAAGACACTTAAGAAAGTGCTCCACATCCTCAGCTATCAGGGAAATGCAAATCAAAACAACTTTGAGATACCATCTTACTCCTGCCAGATTGGCTAAAATTGGAAACACCAATGATGACTCATGTTGGAGAGGATGTGGAGAAATGGGAACACTCCTCCACTGCTGGTGGGAGTGCAAACTCATACAGCCATTTTGGAGATCAGTATGGCGGTTCCTCAGGGAAATGGGAATTAGTTTACCACAGGGCCCAGCAATCCCCCTCTTAGGCATACACCCAAATGATCCACATCCATGCAACAAAGACATTTGTTCAACTATGTTCATAGCAGCACTATTTGTAATAGCAAGAACCTGGAAGCAACCTAGATGCCCCTCAGTTGAAGAATGGATAATGAAGATATGACACATCTACACAATGGAATACTACTCTGCAGAAAAAAATAATGGTATCTTGAAATTCGCAGGCAAGTGGATGGCACTTGAAGAAACCATCCTGAATGAGGTAACCCAGTCACAAAAAGAGGAACATAGTATGTACTCACTCATATATGGATTTTAGATCTAGATCAAAAGATCACCACCTATAATTCACACCACCAGAGGAACTAGGATACAAGATGTATTCTAAGAGATTCATATAAAGTCCCTCACAGAACCAGGAAGGGACAAGTCCCCCCAGAGCACAGGGGAAGTGGGGGGGCAGTGAATGGAGAGAGAAGTAGGAGAAAACGAGGGGGAGGAAAGGAAAACACGTGCGACCAGGAAGATTGAGCCCGGTTAGGAATAGAAGACAGGAAAGAGACAAAGAGAGAGAGAGAGAGAGAGAGAGAGAGAGAGAGAGAGAGAACATAAAAGAGGGAGCCAATATTGGTTTGAAGATAAAATTGAACACAAAGAAAGGTCTAGAGAACTGCAAGACTGCTGCCAACTAACAATTTGAGCTTCCGTGGAAAGGCTACCATAAATGCCCTTCCCGGATAGTGAGATCAACAACTAACTTATCCATGGAGCCCCCAACTAATGCCTGTTGGAAACAGAAGCAAACACTCATCATACATAAACACTGAGTCGAAGTAGAACCCAGATGCAGATGGAGAGGACAAGACCAGGCGCAGAAACACATAGAGACAGCTGACCTGAACAAGGAGGGGCTAACGGGCCTCCAGACTGATAGCTGGGAAGCCAGCATGGGACTGACTCAGGCCCCCCTGAATATGGGTCTCAGCCAGAAGCACTGAGCAGTCTAAGGGACCTCAGACAGTGGAGCCAGGATGTATCCCCGGTGCACAAAAGGACCTTGCGAACACATCCCCCATGGAGGGATAACTGCCTTAATCTAGAGACAGGAGAGAAGCCCTAGTCCCTACTTCACATGACCTGTCAGATCTACATGACTCCAACTGGATGGCATTCCCCTACATATGGAGTTGGGGTGGGGGGATGGGAGGGGAGGGTGATTAGGGTGCATGTGAGAGGGCAGAGAGGGTAAAAGGGAGGGAGGGAGAGGGAACTGGGATCAACATGTAAAATAATAAATTAAATTAAAAAAATGCTTTGACTCCAAAATTTAAGTTGAAGGACAAGTTACTGGGGAAAAGGATTTCTATTTTTGTTTCCACAGAAAATGAAAAGCTGTAGATTCCTTCCAGACTAATGTGGTTTGATCAAGCCAGACCACCTGAAACAGAGTACCAGGTAATCCTACATTCAAAACAGCTGGACAAAGCAGCCTTACAGACTACAGCCAGGATTTCTGCATCTTCTTGGAATCCCCCATGACAGCGCCCCTTACCAGCAGGAAGTAGTTTGGAAAGAACGACGCCCAAATTCCCAAATATTGTCTATATATGTTTGTTTTCATTTAAATGGACTTGGGTATATAAACTAAATAAAAATTAAAAAATGTTACAAAATTACCTTATTTTTTCTTTCCCAAGCAAGATACAGCAAGACTAGGCAGGAACCCTCATATCAGGACTGGGTGAGGCAAACTAGTAGGAGAAAAAGGATCCCAAGAGCTAGTGAAGAAGTCAGAGACATCTCCGCTCCCACCCTTAGGAGTCCCACAAAACACCAAGCTAACAACAATAACCTGTATATAGAGGACCTAGCACATACCCATGTAGGCTCCCTGATTGTCACTTTAGTCTCTTGAGCCCCTATGAGCCCTGCTTAGTTGATTCTGTGGGCCGTGTTCTCTTAGTTTCCTCAACTACTCTACCTCCTACAATTCTTCTTATCCCTATGCCATGGAGTTCCCTGAGCTCCAATGGGAGGGACCCACTTGAGATCTCCAATTTGGGTTCTCTCTCTGGCTAATGTTTGGCCACACAGCTTTTATTTTTGTTTAATGTGTTTTTTTTTTAAAAGAGTATAAGTTATTTCATTTATTTGTGTGTGCACAAGCATATGCTCATGGAAGTCAGAGGAGAATTGTTGAGAGTCTGTTCTTTCTCTCTACCAACTGGGTTCCGGGAATTGAAGTCAGATCACTAGTTTTGCCTGCAAGCACCCTGACTTGCTAAATCATCTCACTGCCTCCTTCCTTTACTTTTCTAACATTCTACCCATCTTTATGAATTTTTGATGGTTTTCCTCCCTCCAGGAATTGTGGAACCTGTGGGAAGACTCAGCATCCACTAAATGGTGAAGAGCAATTTATTCTTGGCCGGAGAGAAGCACAACACTCACAAAACAGCTCCTCAGAGCCAGCAATGCCCTTTGGAGGCTGACAGGATTTGAGACAGTGAGCAGGATTAGGGATGGTGTTTCCTCAGACAGCATTGGGTCCATTTCTGTGATGGGAAGTGACCTTCCTTCAATCCTCACATGGGTCATTTGTAGTCTGAGTTTGAAACTGTTCTGAAATTGGGTTTGAGGGAGGTGGTTTTACAAGGATAATGTACTTCAATGGGTGGAAATGAGCCTTGGGATGGGGCTGGGAGGGTTGGGGAAGGCTTTGGGGGAAAAGGGCGAAGTTGCAGCCCTAATCTGATAAGCTTTTGTGGCTGAAGCCCATGATTCAGTTTGGCAACTTACTTTTCAGGGGCAGCTGGAGTCTTGGGGATTTGTGTGGCCAGTGAGGGTTATTGTGAAGATTGTTGGTTCCCAAGGGGCTTGACTTTCTCGGTTTGAGAGTGTTTGCTTATCCTGATTGTGTTCTAATGGACTTGATGCTGTATTTCACCTTACCATGGTCCATTGGCAGTCATGAATCTAGTGTGCCTCCTCAACACAAGACAACCACAGTCCTCTGCTCAGAATCCTCCAGTGGTTCCCTGTTCTATTCAGAAGACCTGCAAGTCCTGGTCATGCCCCCCCCCCCCCGGGCCCTATCTTTCTTTACCCATCTTCTTTCTGTCCCTGTCCTCCACTTAGTGTCTGATGCCCCTCTGCTGTCCTCCACTCTACCTGAGACAGCCCTCATAGCCTTCGCAGTGGTTGCTCCCTTTCCATGGAGTGCTCATCCTTCATGCATATTGGTGGCTTCCCCCCATTCCTTCAAGCATTTGCTCCAATCCTACCTTTCGAGAGAGGCCCATTGTCCACCTATTGGAAATGCTAACTCTCTCACTCTCTATGCTTCTGAGCCCCATGAATGGTTCCAAAGAACTTGTCACCTTTTAATACACTGTAAGCTTAACTTAGTTATTTTGTTTCCTACCTCTGAAATCAAGCCAGGGATAACAGCATTTTTGAGTGTTTTGCTCACTGATGTCTTATATGGATGTTCTTAGAATAATGGTTACATATATCAGAAACTTGGATAATAGTTGTTGAATGAATGGGAATCATCCTTCTATACCCAACTCATGTTCTCCAGAGTACACACTCCCAGGGGTGTCTTGTGTACATACAGCAATATGACATTTAAATTTAAGGCAATTTTTGAATTTTGCTAGGCTGTAGCTCCGTTGTTAAAAACCTTCAGTTAATATCTGCAACTTCGAAGAGCTGAAGGAATGGTTGTTGTTTCCATGTAGTAAGTGGGAAAGAAAAGAGACCAGAATCAAGGTAAGTAGGTCATGGGTCACAGAACAGGAAAATAATTCAAGAAAATGCTAAATGGCTCTGACTCTTTATTGTGATGATGTAAATTTAACCAGGGCAGGCTACCAAATAACTTGATTCTTCTCTATCTTTGTTCCCCCTCCCTCTCCCCTCTCTCTTCCCCTCCCTCCATCTCTCCCTCCAAGGTTGTACACTATAACCTAGAACTCACTAGGTAGCACAGGCTGGCTTCAGGCTTGTAGCAATCCTCCTGCCTCATCATCTCAAGTGCTGTAACTACTGATGCAAGTTGCCAAACCTAGCTCTTCATCTTCTTTCTGTCATTCTTATGGAATCCATCTCAGTTCTGATGGCTGGGACCAATTGTATCCCCAATTGGCAGAGGGTGGATGTTCCTGGAAATGTATACAGTTCTTTAGTAACCTGTTTTGCTGAGTACAGACAGGACTGCACTTACTCCTCCTGGCTTCTGCAGGCATTGAGAATGTGAGAGTCAGCTCAGACCACAGGGCTGGCAGCTTTCTGGGTGGATTTTACAGCAGCACATTGATATTTCCGTTTGGCTCAAATGCCTGCGTTGTAGGTCTGGAACATGTATTAGTGGAGTAATGTCTGGGGAGAAAAAGGCGATAGCATGCAAACCCTGGCTGCTATGACAACAGCTGGAATAATAAACAACCTCTGTCCCCCTAGCAGAACCATGGAGTTTGGCCTTGTGGTAACATTAGAAAAGGAAATGTGTTAGATCTTGTATTTGACTTGGATTCTATTCCTTTTTTTTCCTTTTGTGTTAAAGAAATTTGCCAAGTGCCTCACTTAGCAAATAGAAATAATAACACATCATCTAACACCTGGGTCACCTTCCTAGACATTTTAAAACAACAGTAATTCAAAATATGTGGATTGAGAAATCAGAACTACCCCTCTCCCTTTTCATACTCACTCTTCTAAAGTAACTGCCACTATATTGACCATCATAAAATGCATACACATGCACACACATAAATCTCACACACACTCTCTCATACACATTTTCAACTGGGTTTTCTGTTTTCTTGCTTTGAATTGATAGGGCTTAGTGGGGTTTACCCATTAACTAGTAACTCTACCCATTCTCACTTGCATGTGCTGTAGTGATTTTCCCTTATAGTATCTCAAAAACATCTCAGATGATTACTGTCATGTGTTTAAAGATCCACCCCAGTAGAGTTCAGTCTTCAATCTTTCATTGAATTCAGTTGCTTTCTGTAGCACTCCACCAATACCTCTGACTCCAGCTCAGTCCTAACTCAAAGTGATGTGATCTGTTCTTTCATATTCTTGCATCTGATGTCCTTATGTGTAGTGGTTCACTCTGGGTGGAAAAGAGGAAATTAGAAAGCTCCGAAGTCTTGCCTTAGTGCTCTGCTGTAATTTGTGGCAGAGGCCCACATGCTGGCTCTTTGTGAAAATTTCCTCAGCATGATCTGATAAATTTCCCAATCCTCAAACCTAAGTTCAAGCCTTGAGGGCATACCTTAGGATCTACTTGCCTCCGGGTTCCATTCACCTTTCATAGAGCTCATTTGTCCAGCTTTCATTTGACCAAGAAAGGCACCATCCTTGAATCTCTACATACAAGCATCTTATTCCTGTCCATCTTCACTCATCTGTGGCTCTCTTTCTTTTTGGACATTCACAAAACTGCTTCTACCTGGAGCTTAACAGTTCTTCTAGACATGTCTGGATGATACCTGAATTCCAAAATTCCTTAAATGGCCTCAAATAAGCTTCAAGGCCATAGTATGTTTCTTCCTTTGATTCACATAAGCCTTATTGAAGGTATGCACATCCTTGATTCATGGGATGTTGCTAAGGATGTAGATGGAGGTACTGTGTGTGTGGCTTGGGTCAAGGCCAGTTGCCATTTTGCTTCTGTATTCAGAAGTGAGCTCCGTTGAGTCTAAGAGACTGTTGATTGAAGACAACTTTCTAGATCAGTGTAGGAAAATAGAAAATGGTTTATTTAAGTTGACTTATACTTTAAAAATATTTAGATAAGAGATCCATGGGTCTCCATGTGTATTCTTGATGTAGGGCTTGAAAATAATAGGGATGAACATGCACAAAGTTCCTTTGCCAGCCCAGCCTTGCAAGAAAAGAGGGTTCTGCCACTGTCTTCCTTTCCTTTATCCAGCACCGTAAGTGGCTCCAGCCAGCCCCTACCCTTTATTCCTCTCTAAGCTACAGGTAGGCATTTCTAGCTCCATAGCCATACCTCTTGGGCAATCGGGGAAGAGAAGCATGATTGTACTTCTACTCCTTTCCAAAGAATCTTCTGTGGGGGGGATTTCAACTGAGACAATTTTAACCCATGGGGAGAGAGAGAGAAGAGAGAGAGAGAAAGAGAGAGAGAGAGAGAGAGAGAGAGAGAGAGAGAGAGAGAGAAAGAGAGAGCGCACAGGAAAGGCCTTTGATGGGACATGTCCTTCTGTATGTTGTGCATATGTTTCTCTTATTAGTTGATGAGTAAATGCTGATTGGCTAATAGTAAGGCAGAAAGTATAGGCGGGGCTCCAAGACTAGACGGAATCTGGAAAGAAGGGGAGAGAGATGGCATGGGGAGACTGAAGACACATGTTGGAGAATTATGGGTAAGCCACAACCTTGTGGAAAAACATAGTTTAATAGATATGGGCTAATAATTAAGAGAGAGCTAGCCAGTAAGAAGCCTAAGTCATTGGCCAAACAGTTTATAATTATTATATGCCTCTGTGTGTTTATTTGGGACTACAGGGCTGTGGGACCAGGTGGGACAGAAACTTTGTCTTCAGGCCTTGGTAGGTAAGTTCAAGGTAAGTTCAGGACTTGATGTTAGGATCAGATTTCAAGGACAACCGGGAAAGTCCTTTTCAGTCATCCACTCACACACTGGTCTAGAATACTATGCTTCCTCCTCCTCTCTCTCTCTCTGCCTCTCTTTCTCTCTCTTTCTCCCTCTCTCTCTTGCCATTTTTTATTGAGCTATAGATTCTTCCCCACTCACCTTCCCTCCTCCCCTCTCCTCATCCACCCTCTCCCCTGCCCCCACACTCCCAATTTACTCAGGAGATCTTGACTTTTCCCCTTCCTAGGCTGATCCATGTATAATTCTCTAGGGGTTACCTAGGTTCTCTGGGGTTGTGGCCTTTAGGCTGGTTGTCCTTTGCTTCACATCTAATATCCACTTATGAGTGAGTACATACATATTTTTCTTTCTGGGTCTGGGTTAACTCACTCAGCATGGCTTTTTCTAGTTCCATCTAAGCTTCCTTCTTTTTTGATGGCTTTTTTTTCTTCTCCAACAGCTGTATAATCTTTCCCACAGTGCATGTGGATGGACCTTAATTTGTTTGTTGTCCTACTGATATAGATAACTAATGCCATTTTTTAAAAAAAATATAATCAGTTTTTCAGTGGCTAAGCCTTTAACATATAGCCTCTGGTCATCATACAAATATCCCAAGAAATGTGATTGGTGAGCAAAGGGCACACATATTTCATATTTTGGTAGGAGAAATATTTTGTGTTTTGATAGATAGATTGATATTGATAGATAGAATCAAATTGACATTAAAAATTGTGGCAATTTACATGGATTCTAAATCTCCCCAAACACTTGCCAACACCACATACTGTCAAGCTAAGCTAATTGGGTCTATTCCAATCTAATTGATGAAAAATGATCCCATTCCTGCTTTAATTTGCATTTCTGAGATCGTTAATGAAGTTGAACATTATTTCATGGGTTTACTAGTCATTTGCAACTTGTGAATTGTTTATATCCTCTGATAATTTTTCTTGTTTTTATGTTTAGAACTTGAGTTCTTTAGTCATAAAGCCTTGACTGTAAGATCTATGACAAATATTTTCCTGCCATCTGTGAATCTCAAGATGTTTTCATGATAGACAGACGAGTGAAGCCAAAAGATTATTCTTTTAATTTTTCTTTTCTTTTCTTTTCTTTCTTTCTTTCTTTTTCTTTTTCTTTTTCTTTTTTTTTTTTTTTTTTACAGTGTCTTGTTATATAGCCAAGGCTGGCTGGAACTCATTACATAATTCAACCTGTCCTTGAATTTGTAATGATTTTCCTGCCTCAACTTCTTGTTCTGGAGTTGCAAATACAAGCAAGCACGTGTGGCTGTGTGTGAGCATGTACTTGTGTAGGACCAACATCAGGTGTTGACCCTCTTTCCCTTTGTTTTTTGAGACATGTCCTCTCACTGCTCCACAGTTTGAGCTTGACAAGTATGCTAGTCCCAGTGATGCACCCATCTCTGCCCCTTGTTTCTGCGATTATAAACATGTGCCTCCATGCCTGGAATTTTTATGTAGGTTCTGGGGTTCTCATGCTTGGACAGCAGGCACTTATGACTGAGTTGGCTCTTCAGCTCCAGGATTACTTGAGGTTGTTGTCTCTGGAAAATATTACTGTGTTAGTCAAAGCAGATTGACCACAATATTCCAATGTGGCATGGAATTGTATTTACTATCTCCACTCATTATATAATTGACAAAGAGTTAAACCCTGCATGATGCATATTACATAAAATGGCCTCCAGAGTTTAGCATAATGCAGTTGATGATGGTTTAACTTGGCAATGTAACTTTGTAAGTTAATATTTATCACTCTAGGGAGTATAAAATCAATCATATAAAAGGATAATTACTTTTCTTGTCTTCCTCAATTTATTGTTTGTAGTGAGATATCCACCCAGCCCACACCTGTTGTACTGACTGTGGCCATTGGGGCATGGGGACAGGTGTGGATGTGACCAGTGGAGGCTAGGTCTGAGACCTTGGACCCAGCTCGGGCTCTTACTTCCTGGTGGGAGACAGAGAGCATATGGGGCATCCTTGGAACCTGCAGCAGTCATCTGTTTCTGGTGTAAGTGATTTATCCCCAAATAAACATCTATCAGCTTAAAAAAAATAGATTGACTATTGCAACAAATTATCCCATCTATTGTTTCAATCAATAAAGGCTTCTTGTTCTCTCCCTCCCTTCAATTCTTAACTATAAAACAGTCTACAGAGTACTCATTGTAAGAAGTTTCCTAGAAATAACTCATGGGATTGGGATCTTTTCATTCTGTGTCCCTGTTCTCCTCTAAGTCCTCATTCAGCTGGAGATGGGGAAGGAAGAGGAAGTGGAGAGGAAGGGAGAGGGAGAGAGACAGAGACAAAGACTTTCTCTTGATGCTTTTCTGGCTAGGTTTGGAAGAACATATTGCTTTCCTTACATTTTTTTCTGGCTAAAACACAATTGTATGGCAAGAGAAACTAGCTGTATGAAGTTTACCTATGAAGCTGCAGGTGCAGGTGAACACAGCCAATTCAACCTAGTGAATTCAACCTAAGTGAACAGACTGACAACTGAGCGGCTATACTAAATTTTTCATAGGTGCCTCATGTTTCTGGAGAACACCAAGTGGTCCTTAGAAGAATACAGGATGATCCTGGAGAAAGAAACTTCAGAACACAGAAGTCCATTTGAATGCAAAAAAAAAAAAAATCATGATTCCCTCATTCTTGCCTGTAAGGAGTATGGTTTTTCCTCCAGCCGCTGGTCTGGTACTGCCCCCGCGCCTGCCCCAATTAATGCACAGAGACTCTGTATTTGATATAATGCTGTTGGCCAGGTACTAGTTTCTTATTGGCTAGCTCTATCTTAATTATCAACCCATCTCTATGTATTTCCACGTGGTCTCATCTTACCAGGGAAAGGTGGCTGGCAGTTCTGCTCTCTCCAGACTCTCCATCTTGACTCCTCCTTCCTACTTCCTCTTTCCTCATCTCCTAATCCCTCCTCTCTTGCTTTCCTATTGGCCAACAGTGCTTTATTCATTAACCAGTATGAGAAACATATTGACAGAATGACATCTCTCATCACTTGCCTATGAAGAAGTCTCATATAACAAAAATAATTTGAGGTCTTCCTCAAAAAGACAAGGCTTCTTCTGTAGTTACAGTACAGAGGTAAAAGGTATACTCTGAAAATAGTCTGGAGGTCTGCCTTTCTTAGAACTATTTAGAAATGTGTGAGAAACAGTGATTAAACAGAAGGCTGAGATCAAACAGTCTTTGTAAGACTTGGGGCTAGGGATGTTAAGACGTGGGTGTGGTTGACTGAGAGTGAACAGGTCAACCTAGAGCCAGGGTAGAACTGAAATCAGTATCTGTCAGGGTTTGGAAGCCACTGTAGGGAACTTGTGTGAACCTCTGAAATACAATTCTTATAAAGAATGATTTCTAGGAATTATGTTAGGAAACAAGGAAGGAGAAACCAGCATAGACTATAGCTGGGGCTTCTGGCCTAGTGCAACATGAAGAGTGAGTGAGGCATTAGTCAAGATTGGTGATAGAAACAGCATTCACTGTTACCCTCCAAAGGGGAGTGTGGGTTTCCACACACACACACACACCAAACAATTTGCTCTGGCTATCTTCAGTAGCCTTGATGTCTCTTCTGTACCTTTGGAAGTGAGATTGCGAACTCAAGTCTCTATGTAATTGGGAAGCTGTGCATTGGTGTTGGTAATGGAGCCTCCAAAAGTTTTTGGTTAGCTGGAGGACTGGCCAGTGGGAGTTCATAAGCAGAGTGACAGTGAATTGTATAATCTCTGTTTCCCTGTTTGTCAAACTGGGGCACTGATGGGAATGATTTTGGAAGTCTCGACCAATACACACAGTGTATGTGATAGGAAGCTGAGGTCATCAAGAGCCATGACCTGTTTTCTTAACTAAGAGTAAGAACCAAGTAAAGGAAGATGGCAACTTCTCTCAGAGCTTCAGGTTCTCTTGATGGACATGATCTTGAGCAAGTCATTGTCTCTCCCTGGGACTGTGTTATCATCTGAGAAACTGGGGTACAGCTGGTCAGTGATTTGTCCTTTTATCTTTGATTTTCTAGAAATTTGAGGACAGTAAAACATGGGGACAGTATAAAACATGACTTTGTGGAAGAATGTAAGCTTTGCTGTGATGCATTCAGGAAGACCCCATTTCTGGGTTCATGTATAATCCAGTGGTCTTTATATTCCTCCTGGCTGTCCAGAGACCATAATGACCTCCTCTTCCTTCACAATTGAAGGCAAGGATGTTCACAAGCAAAGTCTGCACTTGCTTTGTTCTGGTGGGTGGCTTCACCTAACATTCTTCACATATCTGCTGTTAGAGCCCAAAGTATCCCCACAGAGATGGCATTGGACAGTTGCTATATACCTAAGTGCATGTCTTTGCTTTCCTGTGTTACAAATTTGAAGAGTAGCAAAAGGCCATTAAGTGGCCTTTAGCTCAGAGGGGCTAATAATCAGTTCTGTGAAAGATGATGGAAATAATGGCCTTTTCAAACTGGCTGAATACTTGGTGTTAGTAGACTATACACATGATAGGTCCTGGGACTTCCTTGGAGAATGCATTTGTCTCAAGTAAACTATGTTACAAGCAGGTTTTTTCCATCAACCTGGTCCCACAGCTGCTCCAGCCCCAAATAACACACAGAAATGCTGTATTAGATATAAAGCTGTTGGCCTCTTACTAACATTTCTTATTGGCTAGCTCTGTTTTAAATATTAACCCATTTCTATTAATGTAAATGTTTCCACGTGGGTTTTTTTTTTTTTTTTTTTTTTACTGGAGAGAGGATTCGGAGTTCTGCTCTCTCAAGTCTCTACATGTGAATCTCCCCTTCCTCTCCCCGAAACCTCCTTGTCTCCTAATCCCGCCTTCTTGCTTTCCTATTGGCCAACCGTGCTTTATTCATTAACTAATATGAGAAACATATTTACAGACTGACATCTCCCATCAAAGCTAAGAGGTGAGGTGTGTGAGAATTGAGTGGGCATTGGCAGTAGTGATAGGCCTTTAGAACCAGACAGATACCTGAGGAAGTTTGGTCCCCATTTGCTGGCCCAGGCTACCATTTCCAAAAACCCAGCTTCACTGTTTGGGAATATATTGGGCTAGAGGTGGTCTAGATGCTTGATGGTCAGCCTATTGTGTTTTTACCCTGAACATTTTCCCATTTAATCCACCAAGCCAGACAGAACAGTAGTTATAAAAAGATAGTGTTATTTGATTAATTAGTTGGCACAACTTAAGCCGATAATCATTCCAACATTGGCCAGGCCTTGTCCTCTTCCACTTAATAAGAGCACATATGGGTGAGATTAAAATAATCTACAAACCTCAAGGGAAATGTGTGGGTGTGGAGCTCACATGAGGCAAAGAGAATTTCCCAGCAAAACTGTTTTGATCAGGTGACACACCCTGGGGTCTGACAACTTGGATGAAGGGTTAGTTTTCTTACCATCATTTCGTGTACAAACAGGTGGATAGATATAGAATAAGTGCATTGTTCTGAGGTTTCCCTGTGATACTCATGATGTCTGCTCACAGAACTAAGATGTCCTCTTAGAGATGAAGATTCACAATACCCACCTGCAACTTGACACATTCCATTCTAATTTTCTGATGCTATAAATCTTACCTTGTTGCTTAATTTTTATCATTTAATACAGATTTTGAAGCTCATTGCAATTCCTAGAAATAAATTATCACATCCAACTGCTGCATAATATTTCAATATCTCTTAAGGCCAAACCCTCTAGAGACAGGCAATTAGGTTGCCTCCAACAATGAGCTTCAATTTCTAGCTAGCACATCACTCAAAGTACATCCTCTAGTTATGCTACTCCAAAATGCAATTTGTCCTTTTGTGTTTAGTGCTTTCTTTCTTAAGTGTTCTAAAGTATTTGCTCATTGCTTTCTTAAATAGTTTGTAAGTTTCCCTTAAGCAGATAGATACTAAGCCTTGTGAGGTGTTTGCCAGTATAAATGAGATCATGTATATGAAGTGCTTAGCACATTATCTGTCAAACAGGAAATTCTCAATAGATGGAATAAGCTCTCCAGAGCCTAGAACACATTAGAACTTTAATAAATACCAATTATAGAAACGAGTGTTTGATTACCTCTGGTGATCTGGGGTCTACTTCTCCATAAACCTAGGTCCCGGAACACTTGAAACATGAGGTATGCAGAAGACAGCAATTACCAAGTCACCATTAATCCTTCCAAATTATTCCCCTTTCACAGATGGCGAAACTGAAACTCATAGAGATCACACATCTCATTTATGATCATTCAGCATACTTAGTGGCAGAATTGGGGCTCAAACTTCAGCCCAAATTTAAAGCTTTTTATTTTTAACTATCCTACAATATTGTCAGCCTGGGGAAATGTATTCAAATTTTGCTGTTTCAGCAACAATAATTATGATTGTTCTATTTGAGTAGATAATGATTCCTAAGTAATGATTTCTAAGACCTAACATGTATTAAGCCCTTCCAAGACTATTCACATTTTTGAATCTTGGGGTGCATTTTCAAAGCCTCTTTTAGATAAATACATCTGTGGAGATATAGATAGGTCAGTAGAAGCTATGCTGCTAGTACCTGAATACCGAGTACAAGATGCCAAGGTATATTTAGCACTACTGGAGCTTTTTGTATCATGGAATGTGTCTCTCCACAACAATCCTATGGGGAAGTTCAGTTCCACCTCATGGAGCATGAGATTGAGGTTCAGGGTTTTGATATGTCCAGTGTTATGTAGGTCAGATATCACATGGTTCAGTGTTTCTAAGTTAGAGTCTTCTGACTCAAAAGTGATTAAATATAAAATGGCTTGTTTTGGGTGGGGTCACATTGCTCAGAATTCAAGAATCACTGCCTAGAACCTGCCATGTTTGCCAGCTAAGACCCCCATGAGCACAAAGAAACTTTTGCTTTGATGTAGCGATTTCTTTGGTGAGGGATGTGTTTAGTTCTTCCTTGGCTGTTTGCAGAAGAGAAAATTCGAGGCAGGTGATAAGAAAGTACCAGTGACTTAAGACTGTGAAGTGGGTGCTTGTAGGATGTGGGAAGCTCCCAGAATAGGAGAAGTCAAGTTTGGTGAGTAAAGTGTGTTGGCTTTTGTAGAGGCACCTGCATGTATGGGGGGATGGACTTGGGAGCACCTGATCCACAGAGAACCAGACAATCTTGCTGGAAGTTGAGCAGAGATGGTTAACACACTGTTGGGGACTATGATGAGGATTCTGGGATCCAAAGAAAGCCAGGATGGAGTCACTGCTTGGCTTGGTTTTACAGAGGCTATAGGAGAAATTAGGAGAGATGTAATCATCATTGCCAAATCTTGACTGTACTTTTTGGGGTTCTATAGGTTTAGAAGTTGTCTAGATGCATTGAGCAGAATGCTGAAACTGGTTTCCCAAAGCAAGTGCTATCTCCATTATTCTGCTCTGAGAGTGGAGTGGGGGAACAGTTTCTGAAGGAAGGAGCCGTCTGCGCAGGGGCCCAGAGCAAGTCAAAGTCAGTCTGTGTGCAGATAAGAAAGGCTAGAGGAAGTCCCACTGTGTATTTTGGCCACGTTAATATATTAGGACATGATCCAGGGACAGTAGGTGTGCTGGAAGGATGGATTTTGATGGGAAAATCAAGCTGCTGCCAAGAAAGAGAATAAGGCTAGAGAGGCTAGAAAGAGGGAAATGGGGAGGGCACAGACAGCCGGCAGGGTAAACAGCTGTCATAGTCCAGATGGGGGTTAATGACACAAACCTGAAGCCAAAGCCTGGCTGAGCCCATTCAAAGCCAAGTTTCTTGAGCAGCTGGGTCAAGCTTGTCTGCTTCTACACGTCAGGCCTCTGTGATGAAACAATCCAGTCATTCTGGCAATCAGATCAAGGCTCTGCTCAGAGCTTCCCTGCCTTTCCTAGCTTCATTTTTTTCTCACATTCCACAGGTTATTGGTCCCTGGATCCCCCTCCCCAAGATCCAAAATTCCCCATGCTCAAGCTACATTTGAATGTAACCTATACATATCCTCCCCTCTATTTCCATTCATTCTTAGAGTATTTATAAGGTGCAAGTGCTATGTAAATCGTTGTAGTGTATTGCTTAGGACCCAATGATAAAAATCTGTACATGACCAGATGTATTCAACTGACTTTGGTTGACTAAGATTGCAAAGAACCCAGGGGTACTGAGCAGCCCTGTGGTCCCTCCACCTTCCAGTCACTCTTTCATTCAGTATCCCAATGGCTTCCAGACTCTTCAGCACAAGTTTCAGCCTGTGCCCTTCAGTTTCACCATGACTCACCTCTGACCTGCTCTTGCCCTCCTCCTTCTGGGACCTGCAAAGATAATTCTGTGATTTCTTGGTTGGTGAGCCAAGAATTCTGTCTGACTGTGGCCCAACACTGACACAACCCCTGAGCCAAGCAGGGCAGAGGTAGCAGCTTCACCATGGCCTGGAACAGGGCTGAGGTGCTTGGGTTGTGGAAAGACATGGAGCCTAAGGCAAGAAAGAGAAGTGAATAATAACCCTACTTCTGGAGTTTTCCCTGTCTCCTTAGTTCTCACATGGCCTGGCTGCATGTACAGTTGCCTTGAACTATGATTGCATTTTATTATTTTAAAAGGTGTGTGTGTGTGTGTGTGTGTGTGTGTGTGTGTGTGTGTGTTTAGACACACATGCATGTACCATGGCACTTGAAGGAGTCACCTGACAACTTGCACAGAGTCAGTTCTCTCCTTCCACTATTAGGGTCTTTAGGATTGAACTCAAGTCTTCAGACTTAGTGTCTTTAACCACTGAGCCATCTTGTCACTGCTGGTAGTGTGATGATGATGAGGAGAATGAGGAGGATCGTGATGAGGATGAGGGTTTTAATGCTTGCTCCTATCACCAACAGTTTTTTTTTTTATTTAATTGCCAAGGGAAAATCTAGGCCTCCATGGTTTTGAAAGTTGCCCTGGTGGTTGAATGTACCATCACAATTCCATTAACATCAGGCCCCTGAGACAGGCTGACACAGGGCCTGGGTTCTGGCAGGCTTTTTTGAGATTATTTGGACAAGTAGTGTTTCTTTGAGCTTCATTTATTTCCTCTTTGGTAGAACCAGGAAGTTAAAAGCACCACGCCTGAGGGTGGCTGATGGGCCAGGTGCTTGATGCTTGCTATGGCTGGGTCCCTAACATCCCTTGAAGGCTCATGTGTTAAAAGCTTGGCCCGCCCCCATCCTAATGAGAGGTTGTAAAACCTTTAAGTATGGCATAATAGGAGGTTTTAGGTCATGAGTGCATGCCCTTAGAGGGTACAGTGGAACCTCCTCCAGCCCCCAGCCCTCTCTCCTTTTGTCCCTAGATAAGAGGTGGGTGGGTTCCTCCCACCACTTGCAGAGGTGCAGTGGGGCTAAGTGACCATGGTGTAATGGTTAGTGATAATTGTCAACTCCACACAATCCAGGGCCATTAGAAGGTTTCTACTTAGGGCTTTGAGGGATTATCTTGATTAGGTGAGGTGGAAAGACCCATCCAACCATTTCCTGACTGGAATCCTGGACTGATTAAGAAAGGGATCTGGGCTGCAGCTACTTCAAGGTCCTGTGGCCTTGCCTTCTTGCTCATGGTGAGCTATTGCCTTAAACTGTGAGTTGAAACACATTTTTTTCTCTCTTAAGTTGTTCTTCTCAGGCTCTTTTTTTTTTTAATCATAGCAACAGACAAGAAACTAAGACACATAGACTGAAACCTTTGAAACCATGAACTAAAATAAACTTTGCCCCTTTACAAGTTGATTATCTTGAATGCTCACGACAGTAACAGAAAGCCGACTAACACACTGTCTAGCCAAGAACATCAATTGCTATTTTTCTTCTTTTTGCCTTTAAGATGGTACTGTCCTCTCCTTCTACCTTTGAAATGAAACTTACTTTAATATGAATTGGACAATCTGAAGAGACATGGAATGAGGAGAAAAGTACTGCGCTAAAAATTTAACAAGATGATTAAATAGAATAAGTTTGTGTTCAGGGGCCCCATCTATTTTCTATCCCCAAGGTGCTTTTTTTTTTTTTTTTTGTAGGCAGGATTCGAGGCCAGCCAAAGTGCTTCAGGACCTAGCAGGTAGTCTAGGAAGATGGAAGGAGAATTCTGGGAAAATTTCCTTTCATAAATATCTTCAATATCATTATGCAGTAAGACTTTCCATAGCCCTCCTCTGCGCTGTGTTCTTTGCTCTCTGGCAGCACAATGTTCCTGGAGGCTTGTGTGGTCTTCGCCTGAAAAAACTCCCCATCACCACTGCTCACCTCACCTCTTGTGAATGCGAGTAAAGGGGCTGATGACATCCAGCATGGCCAGGACATGAATCCTCCTGATCACAGTCAGCTCTGCAGGGAACTCTGCTCCCTATTCCTGATATTGCAAAGCTGGTATTCATGGTACAGAGGAGTCACCATCGGAGGATAGAAAAGCTGCTACAAACTCATTCCCACATGAGGAAAAATAGCTCACCAAACATTCTTCACAATGAAAAGAATGACGTGTCTTTCTTAAAGGAGTTAAAGAAACAGGCTGAAACACAGTCCATAGAGAGGCCTTAGGAACCCAGCTGGGATGGGAGAAGCCCGAGCTCTCACATCAGCGATGATGCAGTTCCCTCCCGAAGGCCCTCACATCACCTTTGCCTAGAGACTAGCTTCCCACTAAGATGAAACACAAACAACCATGTCAAAGATGAGCAATGAATGTAGTATGACGAAGAGCCTGACAGCAATTCAATTTTTCAACATCAATGCCATCTTAAATCGAGGTACAATTATCTTCAGACTAACATGCTGTGTGAGCACCTGGAAATTCTATGCATCAAGTCACTCAGCTCAGCACACATCAGTGGTTCTAATCAGCATCTATTTATCCTTCTTCACCACTAATATGTTAGAGGGCAGACCCTCCAAACTGGAGGCCCTGATTGGTGATTGAATACTTCACACACAGGCAACTTTATGTAGCATGAATCAACTGGGGAAAGTAGCTGCATGGATTTAATGGTGTGTTCTGGTGAACCGAATGAGCAATTCACTACATAAAGACGCTTTATTGCCAAATGGAAAAAAAAAACTATAGTAGCTTGGTATTAATTATTAACAATTATAAAAATATTATGACTTCAACATTAATTTTATTGTTTCCATTAAACTTTATTTAACAGTGGCTAATCATTTCTCCTGACTCAACCTGGCAATAAGACAGAGAGTGAAACAAAAGATGTCAAGTTCTTAACACAGTGTCAAATACTGAGAGGGCAGGGAAGAAATGACGGTCTTTATTTTATAATGGTGAAATTTTAATTCTCCACAAAGACAAAGATTTTGGGAAAAAGAGAGAGAAAAAATTTTCTGAAGAGAGGATAAGGATGGTGCTAGCCCAGTGATCTTTCTTCTGATTATGCCAATAGCCATAAAGTTCACATTTTGACTCTGACTGACACCGAGTTTTTGTTTGCTTGTTTGGCCTGAATATGTAACCTAGATTGGTCTTGAGGTTTCTATGTAGCTCAGGGTGTTCTTCCTTCTTCCTGCCTCTATCTCTTTAATGCCATGATTACTGGTGTGTGCCACCATATCTGCTGACACTGTAGCTTTTGGTTGGTTTTGTCCTTCCTTGAATGAAAAATAATATCATTAATGTTAACAGGTATTACTTTTGCTTCTATTTTGTGTGTATGTAAATGGTGTGTTCCTGTGGGTGAACATGCACATCTGTGCACATGCTTGTGAAGGCCAGAGGTCAACCTTGGTTGCTGTCCACCCTGGATTTTGAGACAGAGTCTCTCGTAGGTTGACCTAGAGCTCTCTGATCCCATTGGCTGGCTGGCTGGCAAGCCCTAGTATCTGTCTGACCCTGCCTCCCCAGTGCTGGGATTACAAATTGGTGGCCCTATGCGTGTATTCTGTGGATTGAAGTTGGGTCTTTGTGATTGTGTGGCAGGTAATTTCCTGAGCAGCTCTATAATTATTAATACTAGATGCCTTAGTAGTAGATATTGTTGACATCAATTGATTATGCTTACAAAGCCCCCTGCCTTTGCTAACAGCTATAGTTATTCTTTCAGACAACTACTCTTCTCCTTGTATCTGACCTTGATGATGTGTCAGAGCATATACCTTCCTCTGAAGAGAGTCTGAGTTTGTACCCAGGTGCAGTTAACTTGTTCCGATAGCAGCATGTTGGTGATAGCACCCTTCTTTCTCATCACTGATGTGTCTTGGCTTTCCTGATTTGAGGCGCAGTGTGGCCATTCAGCCTATACTCTGATTCTGTTACCAATCTCAGACACACCCAAATGTGTCATTTTCCTTCTCTTTTTAGAGTGAAACAAAGGTAATTTGCTTTGTTTAGTAATCTAAGACCTTTCAACAATACTTAGCATGAAGCAGTAAAAATAGCTGTGATTGTTATTGTCATTTTCAAAGTCGCTACCATATTCTTACTGCTTTTATGTTTGGAGCACATTCTAAACATGAGCCCATGGTATTCTCCTAACAGCCCTGTAAGGCACAAGACACCTACCATTGACACCTACTTTGAAGACGAGAAAACAATGGCTTTGAATTATTGGATGACTTGCCTGTAGCTAGTAAGGGATGGAGGGAAGATTCAAACAAGACATTTCCATCTGTGGTACCTATACTCTTGATCACTCAACTACCTTTTTGTGGAAGAACTTAATAGGATGTACCTGGCAATGCACAAATCACTTTACATTACTTACCTTGTTTAACATTCGCAAGAACAACAGAATGGTGTTCTTAAAATTTTCATTGTATTTATTCTGTATGGATGTGTATGTGTGCCAAGGAGCATGTGTGGTAGCCAGAGGACAACTTGTGGCTGTTCACTCTCCCCTTCCACCACCAAATATGGATCATCAGGCTTGATGATAGGCACCTTTACCTGCTAAGCCAGAATCTCTTTCCTTAAAAGTAATATTGGTTTGTACTCTCTCTCTCTCTCTCTCTCTCTCTCTCTCTCTCTCTCTCTCTCTCTCTCTCTCTCTCTGTCTGTGTATGTGCATAAACATGCTTGTGCTGTTAGCTGTGCTTGTGACACAGTGGGAATGTGGAGGCCAGAGGACAACTTTTAGGAGCTGGTTCTCTCATTCCATTATGTGAGTTGGGTCATCCCAAGTTTGTACAAGTGCCTTTATTTGCAGAGCCATCGCATCTGTCCAAACAATTGGATTTGTGAAAGAGTCCTGACTGTATCCTACAAAGGAAGAAACTCCCAGGTAGGATTAAATGCTGGTGAAAGGTTGTGGCCCAGCAGCTACCACTCTGGGCAAGCCATCTAGCCCTGGAAAGGTCTGAGCTTGTCAGAAGGAAGAAGAAAAGAAAAGGGCTTGCCTGTTTTCCGGAACAAAAGAAGCTTTGGAGGCTGCGCAAGATCCCTTCCTTTGGAAGCTCCCCAGGAGGCTTCAGCAGAAAAGGAAAACTTCCCTGCTCTGAGATAACTTTGAAATCCTCGGATCTAGGCCAGTTTCCCCTGCTCTTTCTTTTTTCTTTGTGTCTTCTTTGAGAATGCAAGGCCTGATTAGGTCATGCTCCTTGAGCCAGCCCAAGGCCGTGTTTTAAATGATTGTGCTCCTGGTGACCTTACAAGAACACCATCTGAGGCTAAATCTATTTGTTTTACCCTGAGATAATGGAAAATAAAGCCACCTCTGCTCCTTTCCAGGAGACCTGACTTGCCAAGTTGGTTCTCATAACATACTTTTACAGTTGATTTAGCATCTCTGAAAACTAAGGCTTAAAAGCTGAAAAATGAACACGCACTTAGCTGTGCTTGTGCCAAAAAATAAAAGACTTGAAGGCTACAGGTACCGTCACAGAGCCTGTCCTGGAATAAGTAGCCAGAGAGCTTCCAGACACAAGAAAGAAGATCCCGCTTTCCTCTGAGACCAGAGGAGCATTCAGTGGCCATGTGGCTAGGGTTTTGTCTGGAAGTGCGTGCGTGGAAGGCACTTTGCAAATGCTGTTGGGCCTCTTCTGCCACATTACCAAATCCCATTGGTATTTCTGGTCTCCTCCTCCAAACTCCTAGGTTTAGTGGAGTTACAAACTTAGGATTTGCACCCAGTTGGTACCTGGAGCATTTGTGTGTGTGTGTGTGTGTGTGTGTGTGTGTGTGTGTGTGTGTGTGTTAGATGATGGTGAGTGGGGGCTGTATGAGGAGGGGTGAAAAATGACAAGGTAAAAAAGCAAGGGGTTCCCACCTTGCCTTTTGTGGTAGTTATTAGTGGACTTAAACAACTTTTCAGGAGCCTGATGGGGCAGAACTGCCTTGGATTTAATGACTCCAGGCCTCATATTCACTTCTGTAAAATGGATACAATCTGGTGTCTAAGTCAGTTTAGATGATAGAATCCCATATACTAGTGTATACATGGCGTTTGCCACTGGGATGTGAACAATAATGACAGCTTCTTGTTTTCCTTACCTTGTGGCTCACTACTTCTATCCTGGGCCTGTATCACTTTCCACTATTCTGTCTTTAGGGGTTTGTGACCCACTAAGAACCCTGTTAAATTCCTCCCTGGATCAATGCTCTATTACCTAAGCCCATTCCTCCTGCTTTAGAAAACCAATGCTCAGAGACATTGGCTTGTTTGAGCTCACACAGTTAAGTTGAATTCTTTGTCGATAGTATATGTTAGCTATCTCCTGCTGTGTGACAAATCACCCTGGAAAGTAAAACGTGTTAAAATAACAATCTTTTCTTTCTAGGGATATGAGGTTCAGGATGGGGGTGGGGGTGGGGGTGGTTTATATGTAAAATTCTTGTTCACAATATCTCTTGAATGGTCAGTCAAGGTTGCCTGAGGCTGTGGTTTCTGAAGACTTGAGTAGCTCTGGTGGATCCATTTCCAAGATGGCTCTGAAGCGTACAGAACATGCCAGTCTGTCCATTTCTTGCTCCAGTCCCTTCCTGTTGTTGCTCTACTCTGCTTCCTGTTCACCAGGCTAGGCACTGCTCCACATGCCTTCTCCATCATTATGGAATAAGATCCCTGGAACCACGAGCAAAACAGACCTTTCCTCCTTTTAAGTCCTTCATGGCAGGCATTTTGTCTTAGCAACAAGAAAGATGACAGGCAGAGTCACAGAGACCTACTCTCCTACACTGTGAGAGAGGGCCATGCAACTTCACGACTGACAGGATATAGAAATCACAGGAAACTACCTAGGAGGTCAGTGGCTACACCTCTCATGTAAAGACAAACTCCTAGCATGTCCAGAGCCTGCTTTCCATCCCAGACTGCCCCCATCAGTGACTCCCTGCTTTGATGGGAGGTGTCATTCTGTAAATATGTTTCTCTTATTGGTTAGTGAATAAAGCACTGTTAGCCAATAGGGAAGCAAGATAGATGGGACTAGGAGAGATGGAGGGTTCTGGGAAATGTAGGATGGAGTTGAGATGTGATCTCAGAGGGCATGTGTGAGTCTGATATTTTTGGTAAGGTAAGACCATGTTAAAAAAAATATATATATATTAGTATAAATGTGTTAATAGTTAAGTCAGAGCTAGCCAATAAGAAACTGTAGCCAAATGGCCGATAATAATTTATACAGCGTTTCATAATTTATACAGCGTTAAACAGTGTGTATGTGTGTTATTTGGGGCTGTACGGCTGTGGGACCAGGCTGGCCGGAAAGTGCACGTAACATACCATCTCAGGCTTCCCCCATCAGTGACTCCCCACAAGTCTCGAGCTTCCGGTCACACCACTCTGTTTCCAGTTTCTTGCACATGCCATGCTCTTCTGCAGCTGCATCCCAAGTCTCCATCTCCGCCTTCTCACCCCTGCCTAGGACATTCATGTACAACTCCATTGTCTTGTAAGTTCTTCCTCCTGTAAATGTGGCTCTGCCAGCACTTCCCCCAGGAAGCCTTCCTCATTCCTGAAAGTTAAGTCTTGCTTTCTAGTTCCATGTACGATATTAATAATATCAGGTCATCTATAATCTGGCTTACTCTCTCCAAATCCTCAGCACAGATCACAGAGCATAGTCTTAGATTCCAGGTGAATTCTGGGTACAAACTGGTAACCACTTTTTATTCCTCATCCCTAGAGGGAGAAAAATAGCTGTTATTGTGCCTTGTTCTTATGCAAGGCTCTTTTCATTAGTCATAAAAATAGAATCAGGCATATGTTGCAGACTGAGCATGCGGCCTGTAGTTTTGCTCTCAAGCCCCCTACATTGACCATCAGGAAGAAAGCACTTTCTCTACAGTCCGTGATTGTGTTACCTTACCAACTTGACAGTGAATACAGGGTTTAAAAAACCAGCAGCCCTACTTGTCACAGGTTTTATGTGGAGATTAAGACCTGCTTCGAGAATACATGGGGTCAAAAAGTTGGAAGAAAGAATTCTTAGTTTTATGTTTTGGCATGTTGAGTGAGCTGTTTTCACACCAACCCTCCTTTATTTGTTTTCTTTCCCCTCCTCCCCCACTCCCACTCCATATTCTCTCCTTCAACTTTTGAGACGGGGTCTTGTGGATCCTAGGCTGCCCTCCAACTTTCCCTGTAGCCATGGATGATCTTGAACCTCTTCTCTTCCTGCCTCTACCATTGAAATATTAGGATTATAGGAATTGACACACCAATTTTATTCAGTAGCAGGGATAGACTCTTCAGTGCCCATGTCAGTATCCCCAACTGAACTACAAGTCCAACTATGCCATGTCCCTAAGCTCCCTAGCCCTCTTTTTCTTCCACTGAATGAACACACACACACACACACACACACACACACACACACACACACACACACCATTCACTAAACTCATTATTTGCTGCAATGATGTAAAGTGCAGGTGTGTGTGTATGTGTAAGTCTTAACTTGAGCTTACAATGGAATTCACATCTGTAAAAGTGGTGGTGGGGCCTCAGGAGGTGATTTGTAGATAGGGTCTCCTATCCAAAGCTGGAAGGAATGAGGGATGGAGAGGAGCCCATTTTTGCTGCCCATACCTTGCGTTTTGTGCCCTTAGAGAGGAAGTGCTTGAGGATAAGAGTTGAGAAAGTATCTGTATTAGACAATAGACTCTGTAACACTTTCAGGCACAGCAGGACCATTTGCAGGTCTGGATGATCCTGTGTTGTGGAGAGAGACAATTTCCTTTCTTCTGAACAGATCAGAGCAGCTCATTGGCATCTGGAGATCCAGCAGCTGTGGGGATGAGTGGGCAGCACCTTTACTGTGACTGTCTGCCACAGAAGCTAGGAGCACACTTTGAGAGTGCTTGGGGACTTCAAATGTGGGCAGCAAAAGTGGAATAGGAAAGCATAAAAACAAAGTAGCTGCTTTGTGTCTGTGGTGACTGACTAGGTGAGAAATACCTGGGAGACCCCTCCTGGATGCCAGGAGACTGAGAATTTACAAGGCAATGGTGTTCTATAGGGTCCTATAAAAGAGCCAATAGTATGTGGAATGGCTGTGAGAAGGGACAGTTTCCTATCCATAAACCACAGAAAACCTGGAAGCACGGGTACATACACAGAGCACATTCATTGATGGGAGAGGCATGCAGGACTTTGCAGGTCAGGATGCTGAATTCTATAGAAAGAATCTACTTTCCCCAGTGCAGACAGCGAAAACAGAGATCTGAAGTCTGGGCATCCTGATGTTTCCTTCAGTCCACTGAGACTTGGAGAGTGGAACGATGTTAAGATATAAGCAGGGAAATAGATTGTGTGACTCCAGACAGTGTGATTAGAATGGAAGAAAGCCAGCCTCAGGTGCCTCCCTCTAATGGTGTATCCTTAAGGAAAGGCATGCTCCAATAGGATTATCTTTCTCTCAAAAGCTATGTACTTAGAAAAGATGGATTTTGTGTGTGTGTGTGTGTGTGTGTGTGTGTGTGTGTGTGTGTGTGTGTGTGTGTGTGCGTGGGCATGCATGTAGAGGCCTGAAGTTGTCATCGGGTATCTTCCTGGTGCTTCCAACAGAGCAGTTATCCCAGTAATGATAGACAGACCTCGAGGATCTGGATTCCTTGTGTGAGCCTGTGAGAGCCTGTGAGAGCCTGTGAGGTTCAAGTTAATGGCTACAGTACAGGCAGAGATACCTCCAAATATGAGCTACAGCGGGGCTGGGTGAGGCTTGTAGGGCTGGTCTCTGGGGGTGCCAGGAAAGGTAAGCAGATGTTAAACTGGGGAAGTGGTAGACGTGGAGGACAATGACACTTTCTATGCCTCCTTTCACCAGAGCCCATTGGTTCTAAATGCTCTGCAGGGCACCAATCAAATTTATAAAACCCCTCCCCCAGTTGAGAATGTTCCAGTATGATCTCATATTTAGACTCTTGGCCTCACCATCCTGTAGGAAGGATAAGGGAGATATGTGAGTGGGAACTAGAAGAAAAGAAGAAAAGAAAATGGGAGGTAGCATAGAGGAAGGGCAGAAAGACATGTGCATAAGAAAAGGAGAAACAAAAGCATGTGTGGAAGACAGAGGTACTTTGCAGAGATCTATAATGAGAAAGAGCAGACAAGGCCAGTAAATTGCTTCCAAGGTTCAAGGAACCCAACACACTCATAGAAGCCCTGTGGGGCCACTGTTTAATAGCATCCAGTTGTCCAGCTGCAGGTGGGGCTCTCACCTGACTCCCAGGAGTGTGCCTTGCCTTTAGAAACCTGTGTGATTTATGGGCCCCTCTGGGCTTCTGGCCAGACTGCCGCCCCATCCACTACTTTCAGGATGACCCTGACTTGCCCTCCTTCCTGAACTTGGTCCAGCAGGTGCACTTGACTTTCTAATGACTTTGGATACCTATGCTTCTCTGAAGCACTTGCCATGGTGACGGAGAACAGACCCAGGCCATACAGTGGAGAAAGCTAGACTTGTTAGAGGCATGAAATAGCACTGGAAGTGTGGACCCTGTTACGTTTCATTACCTGTTTACATTTCGCTGGCTGCCTTCCACTGGTTACTGTTCCAGAAACAAAGCTGGAAACTAACCTCAAGTGAGATCAGATTTTCCAATGAAATGTGATAAGGGAAAGTGTCCAGAGACAAATCACAGGTAAATGGACCTACTCTACCAGAGGGACATTCAAGCAGAGCCTGGTGTTGACATGGCCCTAGTCCAGCCTGACTGATGGCTGGCTGTCCTGAGGCTGTGAGAGAATTGCTGTGAAACAGAAGGAGAAGATTTGTGGAGATCAAGGAAGGTATGGACAGACTCGGATTTATCAGGGTCCCTCCCAGATGCCTCCTGACCTCTAACTCTTGTGGAGAGCAGCATCCTTCCCCTGATGGGAATTCTGCTGCAGGTCACAGAAACTCAAGACTGAAAGTTTAATGTCTATGGTCAGGCCAGCAGGGTGGAGGAATAAAGGCTGTATGAATCCTGGGCTAGGGAGTTGACTTAGACCTAAGTTCAATTCCCAGAAGGTATGTATGTTAAAGAGAGCTAGGCAAGCCAGACATGGTGTTGTAAGTTTGGAATCCCAATTGAGAGGCAGGTGGAGAGTCAGGAAGATTGTGGGGCTTGCTGGTCAGGTAGCTTAGGTTATTTGGGGGAATTCCAGGTGAGTAAGAGAGCCTGTCAAAAACCAAAATGGAGAGCAAGTGAAGTGATATCTTCTAGCCTCCATTCACATATATGCACCTGTACACACACATGAACACACACAGCACAGAGAGGGAGAGAGAATTCTGGTCCTAAAATCTTCTAAAAGGAAACATAGATCATGACTGTTCTTGGTAAGCCACCTGGCTTCATTCCCAAAAGCATGTCTGGAAACCATCCTAATCCATCTAGACTCAGCCTGTGGTGTCAGCTCCCAAGGGTCAGGTTCTCTGGCTGCTGCTTTTCCCTTTTACTCAGAGAAGAAGGTATTCCTCCCATAACCTGATCATGACTCCTTTAGAGCCCATGAGAAGAGCTTTTCTCTGTGACCTTAAGTAAGGCAACATCTGCCCATCTCAATCCTCACTATGCAAGTGGCAGTCCATGGACCTATGCCACATTGGAATCATTTGGGATCTTGTTAGAAATGTGACATTTCCAGTCTCTGTCCCAGCCTTACTGGATCTGAACAGTGCCTCATGGGAACTCAGCACTGGGCTCTGTGATATACACAGAAATTCTAATAAGTCAGGTTGGCTTCTGTAAGCTATAGTCCAGGGTGCTATGTCTTGGTTAACCTCCATCTCAGCCACCAGGGCCATGCATGCGTGTCAGTGGCTGATAACTATCTCTGGTTATTGCTAACCTGTTGATCAGTTTGTGTGTGTAGATCTTCTTTGACTTACTATTGGAGTCCTGATAACCCTGTCATAAGCTGATAATGGAAAATGTGTTTGCGTAGGCAACCTCCCAAACATCGTAGTTTAGCAACACAGCACAGGGTGCAGTGTCCATTGTTTCCCCTTGTGATCCTGTGACCACCTAGGAGCTGTAGCTTGTGGATTCTGCCAGAATCTCATGTAATTGTCATACTGCCCATCACTAGCCAGAAGAAAAACCCATCTTCAGCATCACTTTGCCATCCTCACAAAGTGAAATGATCCTAAGTTGATCCACTGTGACTCTGACTGTCTACACTTGGCTGTTCAGTGCTTATTCTTGGTGACTGCATTGTCATCCACTATTGTCACATGTTACAGCCCACCAAGTGCCCACTTCCATACACCCTCTGCCTGCTTCTACTATAGACCTTTCCAACCATTCAGACTCCTGATCAGCCAGCAGGACCCTAAGTCTGTATGTGTATGCTCACACCAGACTATTGAGTGGCCCCCAAACCCATAGTGAAGACTTTCTTTCAAGTTCACTCCTGAATAAGGCAGAAACACCCTCCTGCCATCTTTATTGACTGTGGTTAGGAGGTTGACTCACACAACAGGGAAACTGATGGGGGTTGCCTCTTCCTTCTCTTCCTCTCTCTTTGAATATAGGGGTTCTCTCCACATTCTATCACGCACAAGGTAATATCCACAGCCCTCAAACAGGGAAGTGCCCGTGACTCCTCTCTCATTCCTCCACATGCCATCAATCACAGGTCCCATCTTTCTGACCTCCGTATTGACTCTTCCCTCAGGTCACTTCTCTTCACCCGATTGAATGAAGGGTGCAAAGAGCTGTTCAGAGGTTCAACATGACCCAGTAACTGTTGGGTTTTAAAATTGTTTCTCATTGTCCTTGGAGTAAAGTTCATTGTTTTCAAGGTCTCATCTCCTTATTAAATGGTACATCCTGATTTTGTATCCTCTGCTCTCTTTTTCTAGTTCTGAAGTGCAATGTCCCTTCCTGAGGAAGGGTTTCTGACCCAAAGGGAAGATTGCTGTTGGCATCAGGGATACTCTGTCGTTGCTTGTTGTTGTACTCACCACATTTATTCAGTGTTTTTTCCCCTGAATGTTCTGTATATATTGAACATGGGAACTCACACAGGTTTCACAGCCAAACTGTTAGGACCTATGATGATGAGTATAATATACACGAACTTGTGTTTTGTGTTTTGACTTGTATTTGCATTATGTCCTTTATTTCCTTCCATACAGAGAAGAAGCTTGATTTATATATGAAACCTTCTCAACCTAGTGAACATTGTGATGAAATTGAACTAGATATTCACAGCCAGGCTCCTGGCAGGGGTGTTTCTGGGACCTAGGCAAGATCCAATTAGAATAAGCCTTGTTTTTTTGTCTTCCACTGAATGCATATTCTACCTCTAGATCTTCAATTAAAAATGTAATTGTATAGGAAATCAGTTTTAAAGTGTGCTTTTGTCTTAAACCAATTGCAATATAATGTAGCTTAAATTATAGATCTGAGGAAAATTGTACCCACTTTTTAATTTCAGCTAACAGTTTGAACAGACTATTGTTTTTAAAAGAGTTACAGTGGGATTTTATAGTTAGGTGCAGTAATGGTAAATACTAGTTCTTATGCATATTTCTAGAGTCATTTAAAACTTAAAAAATTTATAAGGTTGCTACTATTTCCATTTAAATTTGTTATTTACTTGTTTAGTGTGTGTGTGTGTGTGTGTGTGTGTGTGTGTGTGTGATGAAGGTCAAAGGACAACTTGTGGGAATCAATTTTCCTTCTAACATGAGGGTCACACTCAGGTTATCAGACCTAGCTGAAAGTGTCTATTTACTGAGCTGTTTCAACCAGTCCCCCATTTTGCTTTAAAGATGTAGAAACTGAGACCCAGAGGGTCAATGAACTTTTCTAAGTCTGTTCACCCGGTCAGTAGTGTATCCTTGGTGCTTACAGGGTCTGCTGCATACAATGTCCATTTTGTGCTGAAGTCATACCCATCTCCACCCTCTGCTGCCTTATCACGAAATGACTTTATTTTGTGTTCTCACCTCGAATGGCTCAACTCCTTTTAACTCATCAGCTAGCCACTTGGATCATGGCCAGACATTGGCCACTGTTTTTGCAGAGCTGTGTGTAGCAGCCAGCTATTATTTTCAGTTGAAGTTCATAAATACACACATGGAAGTCAAGACCACATCTCCCCAGCTGTTGCAGGAGCACATGGACTACGAAGCTTGCTGACTCCCAGCAATTCGCATGAATGACATAGAGCTAGAAGAATGTGACCAGAGGAAAACCACACAGGCACCTTCTCCTAGCCTGACTCCCAGCAGGCAGCAGGGTGGAGTGGAGCCAGAGCTAGAGGCAGAAACATGGCTGTTTGCTGTTTAGGAGAACAGCAGGGATTCATTAAGTCTGGAGACTTCCATGGTGGGGCCAGTCATAGCAGGCTGCAGGGGAAGGCCTGTTCCTTTCCACAGGGCTCCCCTTTTCTTGTTTTGTCCTGGTCATCTTGAACATGGTGTTTTGTGATGATGATGAAAACCAAGCTTAATTACCCCACTCCCTTCACAGACCTAGCTCCCTGTCCTCTTTCTTCTAGCTTCTCCAGTGTGTAGGTAGTCTGCAGAGACTTACAGGATAAAGAAAGGGAACTGTTGGAATTGTAAAGACAGCCAATTGTCTTTATATGCTTGTGTTCCCTGTGTGCAGTATATCCATGGCCTGGAGGTGCCAATAGGGGGTGGGGGGACGGATTTTGTTGGAGCACCTCATCCTTTCAAGAGAAAGTGAGCTGATATCATGAGTGGCTTGACTCTGTCTACAACAGCCCATTGTTAAATTCCGAGTACTGGTTATAAGGATATAATCAATACTTTTGTGTATTTCCTTTCCTTCCCACCACTATGTAGTTCTGGCTCTCCAGGGACTCACTGTATAGACCAAGCTTCCCTTGAATTTACAGAGATTCTCTTGCATCTGCCTGCTGAGTGCTAGGGTTAAAAGTCTATGTCACCACATTTGGGCAGGAGATAATATTTCATGCTGCCTGTCAATCCTACTTCCTAGCATGCTATTCTGCCTTTTTCATACATAACCTCTTATATGGGATTTATTACTCCCCAGAATATTGCCTAAGGCTCATGGATGTCTGGTAGGCAAGATGGCTTGGTGGGTAAAATCACTTGCTGCCAAGACTATAAGGTTTCTATTGCCATGAAGAGACACCATGGCATTCAATGGACTTCAGTTTGATTGTCAGAACCCACATGGTAGAAGGAGAGAACCAACTTCCAGAAGTTGTCCTCTGACCCACACACACACATACACACACACACACACACACACACACACACACACACACACACACACACACAATAGCTATGTGAATTTTTAAAAAAGACTCATGAATGTCACTGTCATATACCAAGTAAGTATTAGATTTTAGGTACTGATATGAATAATTTGCTCTAATACTACAGGAGATGGAACTGTTATTTTTCCCACTTAACAAATGGGGGAGGTAAGATCACATAAGTCCATAGATCATAAGAGGTCAGTCATGAGTCAACACTAGAGAACATGATCCAGGGTGTATGCTCAATCAAGAATATTATTTTCTTTAAGATTTTATTTTTATCTGTGTGAACGTCTGTGTACATACTGAGTGTGTGTGTGTGTGTGTGTGTGTGTGTGTGTGTGTGTGTGTGTGTGTAGGAGCCCATAGAGGAGTATGTTGGCTGCCCTGGATCTGGGGTTACAGGTAGTTGTGAGATCACTTACACTCATGCTGAGATCAGAACTCAGATCCTTTGCAATAGCAGCAACTTCTCTTATTGCCTTACCCATCTCTAGAAATACTGTCTTTTAAAGGTTGGGTATAGGTCTGCAAACATGTTGTTGTTTATGGCCTGAGCACAATTGCTTAGATGTATAGAACTATTTTTCCTAAATCTAAAAAAAAATATTTATTCAAGTTTAAAAGAAAATCTCATCAAGATCAATGTTCATGAAAATTTGTAGATGAGACCTCAAAAAAGTCCATGGCTTCTTCCTCCAAGAATTGTGGACAAATACTTGTATTTTGAGACTTTCAAGGCCCTCCTTAAGTCCACTTTCTCCATGAGACTCTCTGTTTGGAAGAACATATTTAGAACAACAGAAACTGTATGTTAAAAAATGGCACTGCTATTAACGGGAGCACAGGACTCCACACTCGGATATGAAAACATAGATTTCAGCAGAACTGCACAGCCTCAGATACACTACTGACTTTCTTATATCATTGTTACAGCTTTGCTGGTCCTCGCCCAGCCCAGCAGCTCCTGTGAAGTTTAACAGAGCATCATCTGATGATTGCTGCTTTCAACTATCCACATGAATGTTCACACTATTTTGTACAGAAGGTTTTTTTTCCCCCACACAATGATGTCTAAGTTCCCTTGCTCAAGGAAACCTGCAAACTCAAATTAGTGGCTCAAACTAGCATGTAAACTCCTGTGGGGACTCCAAAAACAGGATGTGTTTTCAGTTCTGAGCTCCCTACAACCAAAGAGCTGCAACCAGGATTTCTGTAGGATGTAGCCAATCAGACTTATAAAGGAGGGGAACTATCATGTTTTTCTCTAACCATCTTGTGATCATTGTGTGTAGTCCTGTCAATCAGACATTAGGAGACAGATTAATAAAAAAAATCAAATATATGTATATCCTGTATACCTGGGAGTATATATTTGTGCATGCATGTTTGTATGTGCTCACATGCATGTGTGTACAGACATATACATGTATGTATGACAACTTCAGGGCATCCTTCTCAGAAATGCTGTTCACCTCCTTTGAGATAGGACATCTCATTGGCTAGGAGCTCATGCATTAGGTTAGACTGGCTGGTGAAAAAGCCAGGGAAGTCTTCCTGGGGCTGTATTAGAAGAATGCACCACTATGCCTCATGTTCACAGAGCAATGTATTTGTGAAGTGTCAAGGATAAGGATGATGAGTTTCCAGGGGTACAACTGTGAGAAGTGTAAATATATAAGGGACCTACTGGGAGGCAAACACTGGATAATAGGGTTTGTATATCAGTTCCTCCAGGCTCAGAAGAGTTATAATGACTCATAAGGGTTATATAACTTGTGCTTTTCCTCATATAGATAGGAAACGGGGACTCCTTTATAAATGGGCTTTTCCAAATGGGAGGAGCATGGAATTCTTCTTACATTAGTTTCTCCTCAGTTAGCTCAGTCTTTTTGTCATAGTGGCATGCTTGATGGCATGTTCTAGTGTTCTTCAGGTTCATCACCCTGAACCCAACCTGTCTGGGGTACAGCTGTCATAGGGAGGAGGCTGCTGGATATTGGTACAGGGAGGCTTGGGTGATGGAGTCAGAGAAAAGAAAGAAATGGTCCAGTCAACTGTTTGCAGACTGGGGAGGCCTTAATATCCACAGGTATTTAGAAATGGCACCATATCTGTCTCATTGCCATTACCAAAGGGCCAGGAATAATTAGCCAGCAACAGAGAAAACTTCCTCTCTCTAATCTGCCTTGCATTCTTTCATGCTTTTTGTCATTTTTTTCTTCTTTTTAATGCCATTCTTGATGCTCATTTATACAAATATCTCCTAGACAGAGAAGTTGACAATGAGGAAGAAAGCCCACACCATGTCTTTCCTCCAGGTCAGTCTCAGGCTAGACAACCATGATGCCTAACATTTATTTGTAACAGTCAGTGTGTGCTAGGTGGGGCAGGGTCCTTGCATGTATAATCTCATTCCATTTTCCCAAGACTCTCTAGGACAGGTTTGATCACTATCTGCACTGTATACCGAAGATAAGTTGAGAGCGTTCTAACATCATGTAATTAGAAAGTGAGGCAAGCCGGGTGGTGGTGGTGCATACCTTTAATCCCAGTGCTCAGGAGCAGAGGCAGGCAGATCTCTGTGAGTTTGATGCCAGCCTGGTCTACAGAGAGCTAGTTCCAGGACAGCCGTGGCTACACAAAGAAGTCCCTATTTTCTAAAGCAGAGAAAGTTGAGCCATGTGTCATGGGGTCTTGTCTTCCAAGCTGTCCTGAATTCTGGTGTTCAGCCTCCCTCAAGTTGTCTCTGTCATCATTCACCTTTCAATTCTATGGTTTGCTCCTTGTTACAGTCCTTCATGGGTAGGCCAAGGTGACTGTCTTCTTAGGACTTTGCTTTGGGCCCAGTATCTAAATTATCAAGGCCCCCCAACAGCGCTAGAGGTTAAAATTTAGACACTCTGCCACACTCTCACTATGTTCTTGCTCATTGCCATATTCAAAACCAACACACATCCTCTTCAGTGGGCTCTGTTATTTAGCCTTCTTCTCTCTCTCTTTCTCTCACTCACTCTCTCATCTGTCACTTATCCATCCATCTGCTATGTATCTATCATCTGTCACTTACCTGTCTATTTGTCCATCCATTCATCCATCCACCCACACACCCATTTGTCATCTACCTAAGCCATTTAAAGTGCATTTTATTGGTTAACTTTGCCATAGATACTTTGGAGGAAATGAATGTCTTAGGGTTTCTATTGCTGTGAAGACACATTATGACAACTCTTATAAATGAAAACATTTAATTGGGGCTGGCTTATGTTCCAGAGGTTTAGACCATTATTATTATTATTGTAAGAAGCATGGTGGCACTCAGGAAGACACCAGTAGGCAGGGGAGATAGATAGATAGATAGATAGATAGATAGATAGATAGATAGATAGATAGAGAAAGAGACTGGGCCACCTGGATTGAGCATCTGATACTTCAAAGTCTACTCTTAGGGATACACTTTCTCTAACAAAGTTATGCCTACTCCAACAAGGCCACACCTCCTAGTAGTGCCACCCCCTATGGGCCTATGGGGGTCATTTTCATTCATTTGAATTTAACTCATAAATGCATATTTTTTTCCTAGTGGTACTGGCCAGCTTCAACCTTCCTTCTAGAAAATTCTTACTACTTTCTTCCATGAATGGAGAGCCTGCTTTTCTCATTAGTTCTGACCTGGAAGAATCACCCATGTCTCATAACTTTGTGTTTAATCTGCCATCACAAACTAGTACTGCCAAAGCCCAGAGCTCCAGGTATATATTAGACTTGAGTATATCTTGCTTTGCCATTTGTAGTCCAGTGATCTTATACAAGTCACTTAAAATCTGAGTCTATCTTTCTGTTTCCAGAATCTGTAGAAAATGCTACTGATTGAACTTCTTGACTATAATGGTTAAACCTACTTTTATGTGAGTTTATTTTTGAAGCCATATAGCACAGTGGTTAGGGCTACAGCTGGTAGGTCCCAGAGCTACAGGCTCAAACCCCGGCTGTGCCCCTTATTTGTGTGACCTTAGATGAGTTAACTCCCAATGGCTCATTTCCCTATCTGTGGGCAAGAGGCACCAGGGTCCTGCCTGTGTGCACAGGAAGGGAAGTACTTCCTGCTACTGAACTCACTGTCATGGGCTTTGTGGGAAGATCAGGATTTCCCCATAGCCTTTGTATGCAAAGGGTCTGGTTTTTTAAACTGCAATTGCTTGGATCAGAAAAGGGAACAAGTGCTTGGAGGTAGAGTCAGAGTGTTGAGGGGGACTCCAGGTGGGTTTCCTCTATCTGCCCATCACCTGTTGGGGAAGGGAAGTACGAGGCTTCACATGGAGGTGGAGGAGATATTCTTTCCATCCATGGCTTTTAGGGATTAAACTCAGGTCCTAGCACTTGAACAGTAAACAGTTCTGCCATCATACTTGTCCCCAGGCCACTCTTAACCTGGCTCTGCACAACCAACACTTTCTCAGCCTCTTCTGTCAGCTTTCCATCTCAGACTCCAATCCCACCCTTCCCTTTCAGCCTGCCATCCCAGCCCCATCCTAGCTTCCCATCCCAGACTTCAATCCCAGGTTCTCAGCTCAGCTTTCTAGATCAGGGTAGGATGTTTGAGTGAGCATCGTTCATAACCCCATAGCCTCCCACAACTATTCCTATTCTGTTCCCAGCCCGATGCTGCCACCACACATCTCTACCCACACCCTCACTGGGGAAGTTCAGAGGGACTGAGCTTGGTGTCCCTGCAACATGGCTCACAGTGTACCAGCCTCCAGGCGTGGTCACGTTTCCCGGGTTTCTCAAGGGTTAAGAGGAGAGCTTTGGGCTGACGTCGCTGTGGCTGAAGGTGGTTCCCCTCACTGAGGGTGGGAGAGCCCGGCAGGCTGAAACCCGAGCTCTGGCTCAGCTGGGACTTGGGGAGGTCCCGGCAAGAGCAGAGCCTGCTGCCCTGCTTTAGCCTAGGCGTCATTCCAGCTCAGCAGCGTGAACGATGGAGCTGGACCGCTGGGCACAGTTGGGACTCGCTTTCCTGCAGCTCCTTCTCATCTCATCCTTGCCAAGAGGTACTGTTAGTGACTGAGAGCCCTCCTGGGGACTCATGGGGAGCCAGATCAGGCTGGGGTTGTTGTAGCGATAATCTGGGGTGCCTGCTGGTGGCTCTGATGCCCCTGTTGTCTTTCCTAAGAACTGGCTAATATTTTATCTCTTAATTGTGGGAATGGACTATGTCCGGAAAGAAGAGAGCACCTATGCTGTCTGTCTATTTTCTTAAAGCACCACATTGCCCTGGGAAGTCTGTTCCCTGTGAGTTACTGGTTCTGATTTGCAAAATCCAAGTTTCCGGGGAAAGCACTCCCACAGGGGTGAAGAGCAGGCTTTGGGTGGGCATTTTTCTAATGAACCTTGCTTGGTAAAGTCTCAAGGTGGGAACTCTTCTTAGCAGATCCCCAGCATAGGAGCTGTGCTCACTCAGAAAATACCCCACATCCTGGGAAGTGTGAAGCAGAAGCTTGGAGAAAATGGGCAAGCTGTTTCTGGGGCTGCAGTGTTTGTTTGAAAGAGTCCTGGCTCCTTTATTTCTCACATGTTATATGGGTTCCTAGTGGCATAAGAGCCTGGGACATGACATTGTTTATGACAACCTGTGGGCAGATCACAGAGCAGAAGCCAGGAATGGTAGGTCATAAGAGGTTCCTCAGGAGGTGGGAATCAGGAGCTTCTGTCTACATCTGTCTTGGGTGGCTGGAAAGGTGAGGTATGAGGAGGTGAAGATGGAGAGCTGGATGAAGGGTGAAGTGTGAAGAGGGCGGAGATGTCAGGCAGGAGGTTAGAGGGACAGGTGTGACACTTGGAGGAATGGAGTGTGGAGTTGGAGGTGTGAGGTGTGAGGAGAGAAGGTAAGACCTCACCAGACAAGCACAGCTGAGATTTGCCTAGGAGGTGAAACTTTGCTTGGGGGAAGGACACCTGTGAGTCCCTCCGGTAGCCATTCTGAGTTCTTTGGCTATACTCTGTGCTCCATACAAAAGGAGGGTGCTTTGCTCTAGCAGGTGGCTGCCAAGAGCCTGGGAAAGACACAGCAGTGGAATGGCACTGAATGCAGTGGCCTGCAGCAGAAAAAGAGAACACAGCCTTCAGAAGCTTCTCTTTATGTCAACACAAAGCCTAGAAACACAAGACTCCCCTTCCCATGTTTGGTTAATAATTTCCATGTACAGAAGCCTGCCTGCATTCAGCTAAATCTTCCTTAATGATTTATTGCCCAAATGGTGAGAGTGTTTGGGCTGAGTGTATATCTCAGCAGCACGGCCGAGCTTGCCTGAAGATGGTTAGCTTGTCTCATCCAAATTTCACCTCCCTGACATGGTGTGCAGCCTAGATAGAGTACTGAAGGAAGGAAGGAGACCTCTGAGGTGGGCTTGTAATCCAAAAACCTAACACTTGAGGACAGTGTTAAGACTCATCTCCACTTGTCTTTGATTTTGGATACAAATCTCTAGGTTGTTCTGGATGGCCTAGCCCACTCTAGAGGGTCCTGTTTTCTCTAGGTTCCAGGGCCCAGTGCACCAGATTCCCAGGGTGCCACCATCACTCGCATACTTAGTTTCTGTGCTGCAGCAAGTGAGACAGCCTCACCCTACACAAGTTCGGAAACAGCTCAATTTGTCCAGGGGCTAAAAAACTCATCTACTGTTGACCTAAGAATCTCCTTTACCTCTTGCTATGGAAAAGCTCTGAGGAGGGTGTGAGGTGAGCTGTCAGCCAAGCTGCTGGCTGAACCAAGCCGCAGCTTTATGTGTTTAGCACGATTATCCATTGTTGAGCTCAAGGCAGAAGGCAGAGTGGAGAAGTCTTCCTGCAGGGAATGAGTCTACTCCCTGGGCCTGTCAAGAAAAGCTTGGAAGGACATTTCCTCTAATTGCTTTTCTAAAAAGAGTATCTGGTATGTAAACACCCTGTGGGTTGGTCCGGGAAGTTGTTGTTGTTCACCAACATGTGATTCACATTGGAGGAGGAGGATCTGAACATGGGGCCAAGTGATAAACCTAACATAAACAGCATGTGAGGGGGAAACCCAACTCCACTGACTCCACCAGACAGCAGCAGGGCTGCCAGCGGGACTCTGCCTAAGAGGAAAACCTCATTGAAAATATGGGGCTCTGGGGGAATGAAATCTTAATACGGATCAGTTCACAAGTGTCGCTTCCAACAGACGTTAGCTGGTAGGGAGTGAACACAAATGCAAGTGAGGAAGAAAACTGGAAGGACAGATATTCAGAGAGCAGAAGCAGCCAGCTGAGGAAGGGAGTGTGGAGAGTAAGCGAGGGACTAGGAGTGGCCAGGAAAAAAAAAAAAAAAAAAAAAAAAAAAGAGCTTCTTTATAATGGATACATTAGCACATTCCAAGGAGAGCTATGGAAGTCTTGGCAGGGGTGGAGCTGAGTAAGAAACATGAAGAGGGCGTTACTTTAACATCTATTCTGAGAATGCCTGGAACCCCGATAGGAAAATAATTTCATTGTGGATGTACTTCAGACACAAGACCAGCTGAATCTGACCTGAAAGCCCCCTCCCTGAGGGCTAGCTTTCGTGGCATGGTCAGGCACCATGCAAGATTCCAAAGGAGGGAAACAACCTGTAGTCCTACTCAGCTGTGATGCCCATGAACCACAATAACCAGCATGGCACAATAATCCCAACTGCGCAGTAGTGGCACACACACTTCAATGGTAACCAGCATCTCTCTAATTGTACTTGAGACCTGTTCAAAAAACGGGAAAACTCTGTGTGATTGCATTGGGATGTCTTAGCTGCTTTTCTATTGCTGTGATAAAACACCATCAGCCAGGAAACATAGAAGAAATAGTTTAATCAGACTTACACTTCCAGAGGGTTAGATGGCAGAGGAAAGAAAGGAAGTAGGTAGCTGGAGCAGCAGCTGAGAGCTTATATCTTGGACCACAAGCAGTAGGCAGAGAGAAAAAGAAAAACAAGGTAAAACAAAACCAAACCAGGAATGGCGTTAGTTTTTTTGTAACTTCAAAGCTCTCCCCCAGTGTCATATCTCCTTCAGTAATAAGTGGAGACCAAGAATTCTAAAGTATGAGCCTCAGGGAGCTATTGTCATTCAACCTACCACAATGAGGTACAGTGAAATTCATTAAGAAGAAAATTAAGATGTCAGTTTCCAGGGCCTGCAGGAAGTAATTGGAAGTTAGTGTTTAATGAATAGTGAGTTATGCCTTGATATTGATGAAAAGGTTTTGGCAATAAATGTTGGTGACTATGTGACATCAACAATGTGAGGTTGATGACAATGAACTACGTATGGTGTGTGTGTGTATGTGTGTGTGTGTGTGTGTGTGCACAATTAGTGAGTTGTAAAAATAATTGTGTTACATATATTTTTCATACAATAAAAATACTTTCAGGGCATGGCAAGTGGTTCATGCCTCCAATCCTGGAACTTGGCAAGAGAGCTGCAAGTTTGAGGCCAGCTTAGTCTATACTGTGAGACTCCCTTACTAAAAAACAAACAAACAAACAAACAAACAAAAATATCTTAATATGCAAACTAGTGGGAGCCTTAGGTAAACTTTGACTGCATAATTTTCAAGATCACATTACCCTGTATCCTTTTATTTAGCCCATCTAACCTTGATAAAGCTTAAGATACTCAAAACAGAGGAGAGAGCCCTTGCCATTCTTGTTTGGAGGGTATATTGCTCTGTCTTGGGTAGTTGGAGTGCTGAGAGAGGTCACAGAGCTAATGACTACACACTGATTACCCAGAGACCAGTGACCTGAAGTATCTAGTGGGACACAAGGGTAAGAAACATTTGAACCTGACAGTGTTGAGGGATGTTGGCTCCTCTTGTAGTTGGCACATCCAACCTTCTCATGTTTGACATTGGCTAACAGCACTTGAGTTTCTGATCTACATTCTTTAAGAGACAGGAACAGAAGAAAGAGCAAGGGGAAGAAAGAACACAGAAGGCTGAACACTGGATTGGGAGAAGTACAAGTGTATAAAACTTCTATGGGCTGATTGGTTGGCTAACGGGACTTTTACAAGCTCCTGCTCTATAGCTGTATAACCAACCCTCAGCTATGTTCCAACCCTCATGTTTCACAGGGCCTGGTCTTGCTTGTGTTTGTGACCTCCATGCCCTTTGGTACAGTATTAACCCCCATCCCATGAATATCCTTGAGTGTGAACTTGTGGTGGAAACTGAGGGTGAGGCTGGGTCTGTGCCTGGTCATAAACTGTGGATGAAATACTTTGGAGCATAGAATTTCAGAAGTGGAAGTGTCACAGAGCATGTAAGGCCCTTGTGAATATGCAGAGTCTTGGGACTCATTTTAATGTCACTGGCATAGACTGAGAGTTTGACTCAATCTTGCCTACATCTGGGTTACACTGGAGAGACAGAACTGGCAGAGACCATGGTGTCTAAGGGACCTGTGACTGGCCTCAAGTTACAAAATTATTTCCATCTGTCCAATTAGAGAACAGAAAATTCTGATGTAAAAGGAAACTTCTCCACCTGTCTCCCCCAAGGCCAGTGCTAGACACTGCAACTGATTTGAGCTGTGTGCATAATATTGGAAAAGTGCCATCTCCATGGCAAATGACGAAGGGTGAGACTTCTTCCCCCCACATGGGGAAGGGACTGTCAGCCTCACTCCATGGCTATTGTAGAGTTACAAGCACTCAGCCTCCTCTCTTCTTACATGTTCAATGGAAGCGAAATGCAGTGTCTATGTGTTCCAATTTGCAAATTCCAGAATAAAGAACTCAGAGGCCAGCCAGAGCATCCTAGCTACCACATCAGCAGTGGAAAGCCCACCACTTTCCAAGTCTGGTTCCTGTGGGAGAAACTTGTCAATTACTATAAGATCTGAGCCAAAGCTATAGGTTTATAACGGAGAAAAAAAATTTTTTTTAAAAGTATGACAAGCTAATACTCATATCTGTAAACAGCAGCCTTCAAGCTGGCTGGAAGGTTTCAGGCTCTCAACAATGTGACTTTCTGTGTACCACACCTATTCTACTCCTCTCATTTTTCCAGGTTGCAATGACCTGTGAGATGGACTCAGCTCCTACAGGTTGAGAATGGAATAAATAGGGTTGCATATCAAATTCTTTACTGTTGATGAAACACCAACAGTGGAGACAAATTGGAAGGGGCTTCTAGCATATTACATTGTACCTGAGGGATCTAATTACAAATTTGTTTACCAATGGACTGTTTATGATGAATATATGGTTTTTATATATTTACTTATCCCTGGCAATAAACATAGGAAGAATAGGATGGTGAGCCTAAGTTCACACGTGGAAGAACTTAGGTAAAGTTTCAGTCAGTCCTTGCCCAGGTTGAATGTGGAATGCCTGTTCAGAGTGCAGACAATCTGATTGCATACGTCACAGGCTGTAATGGTACACAACAGTACCATGGTAAGCAGGAGCTCCAATGGGACTAAATGATGAAAGACCCTGATGTCTGACTATGTCTTGGATGCTACAGTGCTCAGCCTAGCCAAAATGAGGGCATCTGCTCACCTCTGTGGAGGGGGATGAGGAGAAAACCAGAAAAATCAGCTCCAGTGGAACCACATGGATTCTGAGAGGAGCCATTCCACAGAGGAAATGGCTGCCGATCAAAACTCAAGCATTTTCAGGGATGGCTGGCCATAGCATTGCACATCCCACTCTGGGCATGGGAAGTGGGAATGGGGATTGTCTCTTGGTCAGTTTTTAATAATCAGAGTCATAGGTATGTTTGTGGGGAAGAGAGCTGAACATGAAGCAGATTTCAAGCTTGGTCCTGACACTATGTACTCCTGCTTTCTTATGGATTTGTTTGTTCTGTCAGGTTCATCAGTTGAACACTTATAAGGCATGGGATAAGGGGAGCTGGCCTGTAAGCTTCTTTTCCTTTCTTTTTCTTTTTCTTTTTTCTTTTTTTGGCATAAAATAGTTGATGGATATTGCAGGAGATGGAGACTTGGTCCTTCCCCATAAATACCAGGGTGCCTTTTAACCAAGTCATTTCAACCTTGAGAATCAAGTGCCTGCCAGATACCATGATCCTGGGTCTTATGCCACAGAGGGAAGACCCCTATTTCTGTCATCCTTCAGCCCCCACAGTTGGATAAATACTTCACTCTTGTAGACTTGGTACGTTCATCACTGACCTCACAGAGGTTTTGGCTGTCTCAGAGGGCTGAGTTAGTGGTTTGGCAGCATGTGTCTACATTAAGTAGACGTCTGGTCAGTTGGTTTTGTGATTGGAAAACCATGGCTACTGCTGTTGCCAAAATGGAGCAAGAAACACTTTCATCCAACTATAGCTCACAGGGAGACTCAATGATTGTCTTCATACCCTGAACGTTGGTTTAAAAAAATCCCAGCCATTTTAATACAAAATCCTTGAGTGGAGAGGAGATCTCAGTTCAATCTGCTTTAATTGATTCCATTGTTTGAGGACTATAAGGAACAAATACTGGTATTTTCAAATCCACTTTCTCTTTCCATTACTTCAAAAGATTTCACATGATCCCTCTTCCAGAGTTAACAATAAAGATGGAGGTGTCTTAGATGCCTTAGGGTGTGGCACCTGAGCTTAGATTATGTCTGAGAACTGCTACTCTCATATTTCCAACATAGCCTGTCTAACCTAAATTTAAGCACAAGGGAAGATGTGGCTGAAGGCAACAAATCTTTGTCCAGGACTTCTTGACCTGGCTTTCTGCCTCCAGAGGGTGTACTGCCCTCTTCCAAATGGTGCCCAGCAGCTCCTCTGGATAAGCTTGGCTTCTTTGGCTTATGTGTCAACAGAATAGTAAGTGTTTGAATCCTTACAGAAATGTGACAGAAACTTTAATAGACAAACTGTGCAGCTTGATGGATGTGACAGACCTCCAGACTCATCAATAAAGATGGAAATATCATAAAAAGAGTAACATCCATCTTTGTCACAAATAGCCTTCACTTCAGAAATTATTCCTGTCTCATATGTCCATAGTCATGTGTCTATTCAGCAATGTTTACTAAGTACCTATCAGGCACCAAGAATGTTTCTAGGTGCTGGGATAAGAAAGTCCTTTTTCATAAAGACATTTTCAACCTGTTGAGAGAATTTTGGGTTTATCTTAGCTAGGCCCTCCCAATGAGAGTTTCACAAATTGCAAGTTGAGGTTGATGTTTAATAATAAAAGAGAATCCAGAAGGCTATGATGAAATAAGTCTGGGAATGTAGAGATTAATCATATACAAAGTACATTATAGATTTGAAGAGTTCAGTGACAAAGAAAGCCATCACTAGTATATCACAAAGTTGTTTTGCCACAGAGCCTTCCGTGGCATATCTTACTCTACTGGGATACAGTTGTAAAAGTTCTAGTTCTTACAATGAATAAAACATTGAAGAATATTTTACCACTACAGAAGAAAGGGTAAAAAAGGACATTTTAAAGTCCCCAAAAATTATGGGCTTCTCTTCAAACATTTGTTTTGTTTTGTTTTTTAAAGTATGGGTAGAATCCAATGTTGTTGCTACTAGTTCCTGCAAAGATATTGAAAGGATCCTACAGAGGATGATGCATCCATGGTAGTGTAAGAAAATTCTGACTAGCATTCAGCTACATGACTCACTGAGAAAATTCATTTTCTGCATTCAAGTTGCAATGTGATTGGCCTGGGACTACTGGGCATTCTGGGGGGTGTGATTCTGATTGATGAACACTCACAGTGGCGTGATAGTCCTGAGGAGTGATAATACTTGTGACTTGACTTCTCAACTAGATGCATCCTCATCAAGAACAACAGGAATAATTGAGCATTCTTTGAATTCTTAGGAGCACTTGTTCCAATGCCTACATCCATACTCACTCCCTACCCCTGATAAGATCCATCCCTGGTCTCCTTGTCTTCAATCTAGTTTTTCATATTATTTCCTCACTACTTCTGGGATAGTTCACACACAGTCACTGATTTGTACAGTTCAGAAGCAGTGTAGCTGTTTGCAGTTGGGACATATTCCTTGGATATAGATCATGCAATTCAGTTGTTCATTGAGCCTTTGTTTCCTGTTTCTGTGACCTTGTTTTCTATCTCTACAAAATATTGTGCTTGTTGTCATGCAACTTGTTTTCTGTGTTGGCCCTCACACTGCCTGTCTCTTCTCTCTGCCCAAACTTTTTTCAGATGCAATGACAACAGTGGCCGTGGGTGAGGAACAAAAGCAGCTGTTCCTATAAATGGCATCTTGTCTAAGTGGACTTGGGAACACATGATCTCAGAGATTCAGCTCCCAGTCATCATGTATATACCTTAGTGGCTTTCGTATTTATTTGTTCATGTATACAGAAGAATAAAAGCATAGATTTGAATGCTTATATATTTATGTATAGATGTGATATATGTATACATGGGATACAGTGTGTTATGATTTAAAATCTCAGATCTATCATTTATTACTATTTTCCCTCTCTTGGGAGATCATACCAGCTTCTAATCTACAGACTAATTATAATCATGGCTATAGTCCAGGTTTATTGAAAGTTTTAAATGAAACAATTTAATGTAGTTAGCACCTTCCCTGGAAGATAGGGATTATTCAGGAGATTAAACTCTTCTACCATTCCTTTCTTTTAAAAACATTCCTGTATGCCATGCATATTGGCCATCATCACTCTCTTCCTACCAAGCACCCCATCTGCCTCCCCACAGGTCTTCCTCTCATGTTCATGTCAATTAGTTTTGTTTTGTGATTCACCAAGATTTGCCAAAACCATCTGTGTGAAGACAGGTTTGAACTATGCATCCGCAGCCTGGTAGATTCAGCAGAGGGTACACAAAAGTCAGCGGTTTCTCTTCTCCCAGATTCTTTTGACAACCCATAGCCCTGTGAGCCCCCTCCTTTCCTTAATTGTGGTTTTATGAGGACCCAGTGAGGACACAGTTGGATGAGTTAATGGTAGCAATGTTTGTGCTGAGTTCAGAGAATAGTGTTTCATGGCCCTTCATCCTATCCAGTGTTGCTTGTCTCAGTAGCATACATTTCACAATGGAGAATGGAGAAGGAGAAGCAGCAGTAACAGGCTTCTCCATCTATGGTTGTGAGGACTTATATGGTCCTCTTGAGGCTCACTTTATCCTTAGTCCCATTCTATTCATCTTCGATCCTGTCAAAAAAAAAATCCCCAGACACTCAACATATATTTATATCATGAAATATGATCTCTTCCTTTAGATTTCCCATCTATGCATTCTCTAGCCTTAGGGAAGATGATTTCATATTCTGTGTCCTAATGTCTCTTTATTTGAAATGGAGGCAATTGCAGGGATTTACAGGGATTCAGGAGACAGTGTTTAGCAGAAGTGATTCTGGGACATTTACATTGCAGCACTAACACTGAGGTTCCCTCAGTAGTATGAAGGAGTTAATGACTATCTTCAGTGCAGTAGCCAGACAACCTCAGCAAAAAGTTTCCTTCATCCTGTTCTAGCTTGCAGAACTGGAGGAGATTACTGTAGCAATGGCTAGACTGCCCGAGTTGCCATGAACCTCAGGGGTCAATGACTCACCACTGCAATTGCAAACCATCTCCCTTTCTTGTCTTCCTGCACTTGATAGCTATTATAAGTCAGCCATCTTTCGTAGAAAGGGAATCTTGCTTTCATGGGCATTGGTGAACATGGTTATGAAGACACTAACTTTATGAGCTCTTGGCAATGGCACAGTGGGTCCAGTTATGTCCAAACTTTTGATATGTAACACATTGTTGTGATATACAAAGCTCACCTAAAACTGGTTCAATAGAGTAGCTAAAAGTTAGCCAAAACATAATGCTTTAAGTATTTTTATGGCTTTGTATTGGGCTACATTCATAATTATCTTTGGGTGTACTGTGGATTGGACATACCTAATTGTACTTGGTGGAAGATAAGACACCCATGGTAACCCTGACTAGCATCCTCCAATAACATAGTTATTGGAATTCTTCAGTTGATAAAATTACTGAATTCTATTGCCAAGTGCGTTTACATGCATCATTGAACTGTTTCACAATTTCTTTTTATTACTTTTAATTGTGTGTAGGTGTGTGTCTCTGCATGCGGGTGTGTGCATGTGAGTGAAGATGCCACAGAGGTTGAGGTGTCTGATCCCCTAGAGTTGGAGTTACAGGCCTTAGGAACTGGGTGATGGAAACTGTCCTCTGGAAGAACAGAACCATTTCTCTAGCCCATGACACCCCCCCCCAGTGACCAATGCTAATAAAAAAGAAGAAAATCTGTCTATATTATATACTCAAATTCAAAATAGCCCAGAAACAGCTGTCCTTGAAGGACTTCTGCACCACAGTTGTTGAGGATAAAGGCAACTGGGGAGTTTTTCTAAGACAGTAGGCTTTGAGTTTCCTTTGGCTGTGGATGTGGAATTTCCATTTCTAAAGAAAGGCCACAGGACATGATTGATGCTACCTGAGTGAGAGACACTATGGTTTGGATATGTTCCCCAGTTAATACCCAAGTTCATGTGTGAGGTAAAGGTGAGGCCTTTGGAAGATGATTAGGTCTATTCATGAATTAATTAGCCCATGAGTTTTGGAGGAAGTGGCTTTGTTATATAAAAGTGAGCTTCTTTTAGCTTGTTTTCACTGTCTAAACTGAGGAAGCCCTCCACATAATATTATAAAGAAAGAAGATCCTCACCAGAAACTGAGAAAATTCCATTAATATGGTTTTAGACTTCCCAGCATCCAGTACCATGAGCTAAATAGAACTATATTGATTATAAATTATCCAGCATTTTGTGTTTTGTTACAGCAACAACAACAAAAATAGACTTAGACAAGAGGTGTTAGACAAAAGAAAATAAGGTCTAAAAGGTCTAAAAGCAGGTGGGAGGAACAAAGAGTGGTTTAAAGAAACACAAAGAAATTTTAGGAAATGCTGTGTATGTGTGAACCTGTGGAGGATTCTTATGCTCTTCATTCAAAGATACTATTTGAAGAATGAAAAATTCTACAGTGAATAATGGTGAAGTCTGAATGAATATTTTGCAATTCATCTTCCAGAATTCTTCATGGTCCTTGTCATCATTGAGTGTCATGACAAATTTAACTCCATCCCTTTGTGGCTTAAAGGAAAGCCTGTGGCAAGATGTTCTGTCTATGACTATCTATCGGTACAAAAGAGGAGTGGGTTTTTTATGGATGTGGGTCCAGAGTGTGGGGTTTCCTTCAAGGTTTTCTTCACTGAGGAGTCAGGGACATCACCCTGGTACTTTAGACAAATAGGAGGGAGAACCCATATAAGTCTAACTTTTCATATGCAGGAAGGAGGCTGGCTGAAGCAGCATAATAAAGATGCAATCCTCAAAGGAGTGCTTATTTTGTTTGAAAGGCAGAAATCTAGATTCTATCTCTGGTGGCAGTAACAGGAGGGGACTGAATCAGGGTCCAGACATCCTGGTATATCCAGCACAGGTGCTGGTGCAGAAGAGAATGTCACCCTCTGATGCATACAAACAGGCTTCAGCTCTGCCAAGCACTGTGCATCTTTGGTCAAGGTACTTAACTTTCTGTTGCCTCAATTTCTTCAGCTATAAAATGTAAGACCATTATGCTATTGAGAATGAATTAACAGATGGAAATACAAGGCAATAGTCTACCCTGAGCCCAGATTAAAACAAGCTCCAATATATGCTAAGGTTGTTGACTGCCATTCAGAATCAGGGATAATGTCCATGAGCCAGACCAGCATGTTGGTTAAGTGCTCTGACTCTAGAAGCAGCTACCTGTATTTGAACACTTGTCTCTGATATTTACCACTTATTCGACCTTGAATGTCTTAACTCCAGGCTATGAAATGGGGTATTACTTCTAAAGTTCTTCATTGTGGCTGTCATTTTCAGCTGCAGACACATCAATATGAGTGGATTGCTGTGAGGTCTAAGTGAGCTAATATAGGTGAGTGACTTAACACTGGGTCAAGTCTAAATGTTAATATCATCTAAAACAGAGTGCTCACCAATCATTTATAGAGCTCTAGGAGTATAATAGTATCTTCCCTGGGCTTACCTTTGTCTCTATTTGAAGCAAGCTCTCTTTTGGATAATGGGACCTAGAACATGGGAACTGATCTTCATCCTGAAGATAAGAACAGAATATTTCCTGAGTCCTCTGCCTGTCACTTCAGTTTTATATTTCTTGTGTTCCTTCTCCTATTTCCCAGACGAGAGAATTGAGGCACAAGAAAAGCTGATGAGTCATCCAAAGCTGCATGTTAACTAATGGAATTAATAGTAAAGTTTGAGTCAAAATTTGGCAGTCTGAGTCTGGACTGCTTCTATTTTTACCAATAATTCTGATGCTTTCTTCTTGAAGACTATTTTTGTGTTTATGTGTGATTGGTATGCATGCTTCTTTCTGTACATGCATATGTGTGGCTACACATGTATGGGTATGTGTTCAGGCCAAAGGTTGTTATCAGGTGTTGTCCTTGATTATTCTCCATTTTATTTACTGAGGGAGGGTTTCTTTTGGATCCTGGAATTCCTCATTGATTAGGCTACTGTAGCTGGTCAGCATGCTCTAGGGATCCACTATGTCTGCTTTCCAAGTGCTGGAATTAGAGGTGGCTGCTATGTGGGGCCCAAACCAGAATTCTGATCCTTAGGCTTATGTGTCAAGCAATTTTTCTACTGATCTCTCTCCCCAGCCCTGCTGCTTTCTTCTTAAATGGTAAAGTCAGAGGTTGAGACTCTGGAGAACCAATATATCACATTGGCAAAACAGAAGTGTTGGCCCCAGTAAGAATGGGGCTCTGATCTGCTTCTTTTACTTAAAAGATGCACATGAGGCATCTGTCCACTGTCTGTTTCCTTACCTATTAAATGAAGAAAGCAACACACACTTTGGCGGTTGTGTGGACTGATGATCTGATGAGTTTCAAAGACTGAGAGTTGGCCACAATGTGAGCACAGTGGGACTTAAATGGGGACTGATGCAGAGCAGCACCATGGAGGTGTGTTCTAATAAAGTGAAGAGGAAAAGCAAGTGGTGAATTTAATCCTTACTCCCCTTCCTTCCCAAACATACATGAAATCAAATATCGGATTTCTAAAGAATTCATTCAACACCATGGTTTGCAAAGTGATGTAATAATGGCTTTGTAGTTGCCATTATCTTACTAACAAAGGGGAAATGGTGAGAAAGGAAGCCTGAATTGTCCAGTGTGAGACTCAGCAGGTGAGGTCTATGGACTGACTACTAGGAAACAGAATGGTTCCCAAGTCTGCAGAGGAGTGAAGGAGTCACCTATCACCCAGGAAGCCTTTCTGTCAGCCTGACTTACAGACTCATTCTTCTACCCGGGCTCCAACTATTGACTAGACCCTCCCAGCAGGGAAGAGGTTGTATGGTGTGAGGTAGCAATATGGGGATTTGGAGAGCCAGTGTGGAGAGGTGATGTGATCAGGGTGAATGGGGAGCTCAAGCTGACTAATTATGTGGCTCATGGACTCCTGCATTTACTTCCTTCCTCTTTGTCCTAGAAGATTTATAAAGTGAAATATGGTTTAGAAAAGAAACCTCAGCAATTTTAGTTAAATGAGGCTAGATGGGCTAGCTCTAGATGTTTTGGTGAACTCAAAGGTAGGTCTGACATCTAGAAGGAGGTGTCATCATATGGTAAAAATGCCTTTTTTGACACCTTCTGGGGTGGTGCTGTCTAGGACCTCTGTTGTAACGAATGATGTAGTATAGTGATATCGTGTTTATACTCTAACAAATAAAGCTTGCCTGAAGATCAGAGGGCAGAGCTTGCCAGTAGTTAACCATCGAGGTCTGCAGAGCTGTACAGATAGACAGAAAGTGATATGGCTGGGCAGAGAGAAGCAGTGATAATGGGAGGAGACAGGAACTCAGTCACTTTTTTGGGGGAAGTTGAGTAGGCAAGGTGGCTGTAGTATTTTTCCTTTGCCTCACTGATCTCTCAGCATTTTCCCCTATGTCTGATTCTGACTTTTATTATTAAAACCTATTAGGACTAGTGTTATAATGTGGTACTGCCATAGGGTTTAAAACAGATGGTTTCCTGTTTTCATATAGACTCCCCAGTCTTCAGACTCATCTTTAATAAGGTTGAAAACATTGAGCTTTAAGGTTCTGCTAAGGGGACATGATTCCTCCATGTGCCACTGCCTCTGTAAGTGCAAACTAATGAAGGGATTGTTTCTCCAGCTCATCAGCAACAGAAAGAGACCAGGGCCAGATAACCCTAAAGCAAACTGCCAGCACATTCCTGGATGGTGAAAGTGGGTGCAAAACAACGATGGTGACAATGATGACAGCAGCCAGCTGTCTTTCTTGTCTTACTCATTTGTTTTGCCAAATGCGTGGAAGCTGTGCAGTGATTGAGCAGCCTTGTATAGATTGCCTTGAATTCTCTCTGTAAGTTAGAACTAAGATTTTAAGCAACTCCTGATATTGGCTAACCCTGACTTTTTGGGCATAGAAAAACCCTTGTAAATATGGGATAATTATGCAGCAATTTCAAATGACCATTGATTTTTCCATATCAAAAGAAAAAACTTAGGAGAAAAGACTTAGAAAGTTTCTAAATCAAAGTATGCTGTCAATTTTGAAAGGTCAGAAGATCATATGGCTACACACAACATATATATATATATATATATATATACATATATATATATATATATATGGAAAAGATGGTCACTAAAATGTTGAGGCTGTTTCTGGAGAAGGAGCTGAGAGTTCTACATCCACAGAGAGCAGGGAGAGACAGTAAATCACTAGCCTGGCTTATGTTTCTGAAACCTCAAAGCAAGATCCTACCCTGTTTCCATTCCCTGTTAGCAGCTTTCCTTGACAGGTATCCTATAACTTGGGCATTTCCAACATCTTGGAGTTTCCAATACAATATAAGCTTCAACTTGACAGACTCATTCAGTGGCTCATCTAGGCCCCCATTCAGGGACATCCCTGACATATACCAGGTCTCAGCAGCTTTCCTTAGCTTCAGAGGGAGTATCCATAAACTCTTTCTTCTATCCTCGACTCTAAAGCCAGGACTATGTGGCTGAAACTGCTAAGTTCTGATTTTTCCTAAGACTGAAGCATGTTCCCTCATTCAAGTACATTTTCACCAGCTTTTTTTTTTTTTTTTTTTTTTTTTTTTTTGATGGTTTCCTTCACTGCCTAAACTTTGGCTGTTCTGGAACTTGCTCTGTAGGCCAGGCTGGCCTTGAACTCCCAAATCTGCCTACTTCTGCTCGCTGAATGATGAGGCATGCACCACTACACCTGACCCTAAACTTTTCTTTAATTCATTTTTCACAGGTTGGAAGCTTAGCTGGGTGTGATCTTGCCCCGAGGTTACTATTTCCTTTATTTCGTTTAGCACCAGATTTTCTTTAATCTGTTTGTCTCCTTGAACACAGGATTTAGCTCCATTCTCCTTCCTGGTGCTCCTTTTCTTCCCAAGCTGTACATTTTGTATTTTTTCCTTGCTTGACTTGCTTCTTTTCATTATATGTCTGCACGAGAGCGAACACTGATAACCACATGTCGATATTAGGTTATTTTGAGATTTCCTTTGCCAAATAAATTAATCTGAAGCTCTTCAATATAGCCTCAGACAGACTTTTCAGAGAAGGGTAAAAAAATAGCCACATTCTTTGCCAAAATATCACAGAGGTGATCTCTAGGTCACATATTAATATACTCACCTTCTGAAACCTCTTGAGGCAGGCTCCCACAGTTCAAATCACCCTCAGCACCACTGTCTTCCACTCTTCTGTAGTATGGCTCATTAAGCCCCACTTAAAGTGTCTAACCATTTTGTTAGTTCAAAGCCCCAAAATGTTCCATATTCCTCCAGGCAAAATGATGGCCTAACCTATCATAGCAATACCATCTCTGGTACTAACTTGTCTTAGTTAGGGTTTCTATTGCCTTGAAGAAACACCATGACCGAAAAGCACGTTGGGGAGGAAAGGGTTTATTCGGTTACATTTCCACATTACTATTCATTACCAAAGGAAGTCAGGACAGGAATTCAAGCAGGGCAGGAACCTGGAGGCCGGAACTGATGTACAGACTATGGAGGGGTGCTGCTTACTTATTCAAACCACCACAGGGTGTTTCTCTGTGCTGTCATTAATAAGGTATCTAAGGTCTCCTCTTCGCATTTCCTCCCTGGTAAAGTGAAGGCTAGAGTAAATGATTCTGATTTAAAAGAAGGCACATTATGAACCTCAGTGGATCACTTTGAGGAAGACATTGCACAAAAACTACTTATTTCATAAGTTTCTCCTATCACAGTTTATGATCCCATGGTGTCAACTGACTCACATCTATTCCTCTACCAAACTGTGATTTCCTTGAAGTCAAGAATAGTAGGCATTGCTCTTTGTCTATTCAGCAGTCAGTCTTCTTCCTGGGACATATCTGATACTCAATAATTGTGTGTAGAATGAGGGAGTTAATTCATCAATTCACCACTCTCTTGGTACTCATCCTAGAGGGGAAACAAGACACAAGATGATCATGTGAGTTGCTGTGGGTTAGCCTGTCTCTGAGTGGACCCAGTGTGTTAATCCGTTATTGATTTTCCAGTCTATTAGTAAAAATGTAATGACTTCAGATAGCCCACATCGATCATCTTCTACTTTTGGAAGACAGCCAAATCTGAAATGAATCTTACAGGCAAAACCAGGATGTTAAACCCACTGCTTTCTCCTTTCCAGTTTCTAGAAATCCCTCCTCTCGCTCGCTCACCACCTGATCCCCTCCTCTATTTTCAAAGTCCATTGCTCCTCCAAACTCTACTCCTTTGCTGCCACCCTCCTATTTTCTTCTTACACCCTCCTTGTGGTTCCGCTGGTCACATTTGGACAATCCAGCATCTTTTTCCCTTCCCAGGATTCCTTAATAAGTTGCAGTTGCAAAATCCCTTCTGTCAGATTCCCCTGGGGACATTATCTGGGACTGAGGTGGCTCTATTAATAGAATAGGCTAGCAGGGCAGAGCTGGGCTTGCTCACTGAAGTAGAGACATGCTAGTGAAATTACTACAGGGAATTAATTCTTGGATAAAATGAAGGCATCCAGGCTGGATGTGAACCAGTCTGCTGCTTGGTGAACAGAATGTGGCAGCTACCAAAGTAGAACGACCTTCATTTGGCCTTCCATGTAGGAATATGAAGTCTTAGAAATAATGTTTAAAATTTGCAAATGAGTTTCATCTTTGTAGTGGCCTGCTTCAAGAAGTTATCAGGATTTAGAAATTTTAGGAAACCTGGGAGGGTGGAGAGATGGAGAGTGTTAAGACATAAGGCACATCTTTCTATGATTATATATTGTTCATGATTTAATAAAGCCATTGAAGACCAGAATTCAAAGCTAGCCATAGTCGTAGAGCCAGGCAGTGGTGACACACACCTTTAATCCCAGCAGCTATACTAGTTAGCCATAGAACCTAGGCACTGGTGGTACACACCTTTAATCCCAGAATTCTGGGGACAGAGGAAGATGTATCTCTGTTAGTTAAAGGCCACATTAAGCTATATGAACTTGATACAGTCTAAAAGAGAAACAGAGCTCACATAAAGGTGATTTCAGCACTTGGGATCACACGCCTTTAATCCCAGTACTAGTGAGGTAGAGACAGGAGTGATATTGTTTCCCTGCCAGCCTGGGCCCAGAGTCGTGTCAACCCCAAATAACACAGAGAGACAACTGTATTAGATATAAAGTTGTTGGCCAGTTACTAGCATTTCTTATTGGCTAGCTCAGTCTTAAATATTAACCCATTTCTATCAATCTAAAGTGTTTCCATGTGGTCTTATCTTACCAGAGAGAGGATCCTGATCTCTTCTCTGAAGTCCCTACATCTTGACTCCACTCCTACATCTCCTAGAATTCTCCTTGTCTCCTAATCTTGCCTATCTTGTCTTCCTATTGGCCAACAGGGCTTTATTCATTAACCAATAAGAGAAACATATTTACAGAATGACATCTCCGATCATCTTTTCTGTCTAAATAAAAAGAAGGGTTTTAACTTTAATATAGTAAAATATATAACAAAACAGTTATCAAATAAGAACTATAGTTAACAATATTTATTCCATTAACGTTTAGCAAAATTTAAAGAAAATATTTCATTATCCTATTTTTGTGAGTCTAAAGTCTTACATCTAGCTTATCTTTAATCCTACCTAAGGAAAACTATAACCATAACTATCTGTCATCAATCCATCAAAGAGCACAGAAGGATAATATATAAACTCTAGAAATGACAGAGACATTCACTACCTGGTCAGTCACCGGAAGTTCTTTAATGTTCCATCTTTGGCCCACAGGCCACAGTGTGTCTGGCAGATTCCTCAGCAAATCAGGAAACTTTAAACTGTCCACCTGTATTGGCAGTTTGTCAGTCACTTTTCTCTGTGTCCTGCAGACTGTCTGGCAGACTCTTCCATGAAGCAAGAACCCTGTAGCAATGTCCATCTTGTATCAGCAATTACTTTCCTGTGGGTCTTGCATGTCCAGTTTATACAGCATAAAGTCAAACAGTCCAGACAAAAGAAGTATCTTACCCAAATGGCTGGTCTTGCCATCTTGGAAGCAAACTCCATAACGAGTTTCTTGGATGTCCATCTTCCTTTCTGACGCAGATGGTGTTGCCAGGAGCAGTTGTGCCTCACTTTTAGGAAAAACCCTAAGCTATTTTAAATGACATATTCTGTATGTCTTTGAAAGGTTTAAAGAATATTTATCCACATCAAACACATCTCTGTATATCTAGAAAACCTAACTAACTTAACTGTAAGTTTTGAATATCATAGATAACTATTTATAATCTGTACTAAATTATACATTACATTTTAAATGAGCTATATAAGCACAATACCTAAGCAAGAGGAGAAATATACATATCATAAAATTGACCTTAAATTGTATAAATAAATGAAAATCCATTCATTTCTATACCATAATCCCCTTTTTACCTTTAAAAAGAGATTGGTTGTGATCATTAACTATTTATAACCAACCCCATTTAAATGAAAACAAACATTTATAAACTATGTTTGGGAATTTGGGCGTTGTTCTTTCCAAACTGCTTCCTGCTGGTAGGCAGTGCTGTCTTGGGGACCCTAAGAAGATGTAGAAATCTTGGCTGTAGTGGTCTGCAACACTGCCTTGTCCCAGCTGTTTTGAATGTTGGATCACCTGTGACACTGCTTCAGGGGGTCTTGCTTGATCAAACCATATTAGTCTGGAAGGAGTCCACAGCTTTTCATTTTTTGTGGAAACACAAATAGAAATTCTTTCCCCCAGTAACCTGTCCTTAGACCTAAATTTTGAAGTCAAAGTATTTTTAAAATATATAAATTGAATTAATTCAGCAGCATTGATAATCAAGTATATTGTAGCAATTGTTTCTTCCTTAGCAACTGATCAATTCAAAGACAAAAAATAGCATACAATAGCCAGACTCTGTGTATTTTCCATTTTTATGTGGCTTTTTTATTATTCTATTTCTTTTACTTCTATTTTTTCATTTATTGAGACAGGGTTTCTCTGTGTAATTTTGGCTGCCCTGGAATTTACTCTGTTCACCATGTTTGCTTTGAAATCACAGAGATCTGGTTGCCTCTCCCTCCCTAATGCTGGAATTAAAGGCGAGTGCCACCACACCCAGCTACTCTTTTTCTTTCTAGTTTTTAAAAACCACTTTATCTTGTTTCTTTTTCTCTCTCAAGCCTACATATATTTTAAAACACATTGTAAACCTTTAGTGGTTTTTATTTATCTGAATCTATCTTTACTGTAAATCTTTATCTTCTTCTGGCCACAAGACTTATCTGCTAAACAACATTGCTAAAATGAAAGACACAGTTGTTTTTAGCCGCCATTTATCCAAGATGTCGGGGTAAGTTTACCACCAGCACCAAGAGCTGTGCTCACTACCTTGGTTTACACTGTCATCCAGCAGCATGCTGCCGGCTTGGAGATGTGGTCACTGCCATTGCCAGTTCTTGTACACACCATTAAGTTGTTAGCAGGGTTTGCTGCTTATGCTGAGTCAGGAAACCTTCCTTAAAGAAGCCGTGAAAATCTCTACTTGTCACTAGAAAAACAGAGCCCAACTGAGAAAAACAATGCTCCCAGGAAGACCTGGTCATCTCTGTTATTTTGTTTTTAAAATCCTGTCTTAAGCTTTTGTTAAGTGTTAAGTGTAAGTTCTTAGTACCCACGTTGCAGGCACCATTTTATTACAGTTTTCCCTGCCAGCCTGGGCCCAGAGCCCAAATAACACACAGAGGCACTGTATTAGATATAAAGCTTTTGGCCTTTTACTAGTGTTTCTCATTGGCTAGCTCTGTCTTAACTATTAACCCGTTTCTATTAATCTAAGTATTTCCACATGGTCTTATCTTACTGGAGAGAGGGCCCAGATCTCTTCTATCAAGTCCCTACATCTTGACTCTTCTTCTACATCTCCCAGAATCCTCCTTGTCTCCTCGTTCTGCCTGTCTTGCCTTCCTATTGACCAACAGAGCTTTATTCATTAACCAATATGAGAAACATATTTACAGAATGACATCTCCCATCACACCTTTAATCGCAGCACTAGGGAGATGGATACATGAGTGATATGGCTGGGCAGAGAGAAGAATATTAGGCAGGAGGAGACAGGAACTCTGAGAATTGCAGTCTAAGGCTTGATGGAGAGCAGTGCAGTCTGCCTTGCACTGAGGATTCGTGGAGCCAGGATTGCTATTTCAGTCTGAGGTAGAGGTAACAGCTAGTGGCCAGCTGCTTTGCTTTTCTGATCTTCAGCTTGAACATGTGGGTTTTTATTATTCTTATGTTATACCTTGCTGTTCAGAAAGTGAATATTTGCTGTTCAGAAAGGGTGGAAAACATGCAATCTGTCAAGTCAGGGGCTCTATTATAGGAAGACAGACCCTCTTTAATGGAGGTAACTTAGACCAGCTGTTCTAGGCACTCCCTCAAGGGAAAGAACATGTCCCAGCTTTGATACCATTCTAGGGGATAAAGATGACTCTCCTGGCTCAGAGCTCCAGGATGGACCCTATGAATTTGATGGGTGAGGCGAAGCTAGTTTGATGAGGTTCAATCAGTGCTTACTTCCTCTGCACTTCCTGGCCCAGACTTCCTGGCAGCTGTACTGAGTTAGCTATAGTTGGGTCATGCAAAGGAGACAGGAGATAAGCAAGGACAATCACCCTGCCATGGTATCCAAGGAGATTGATTCAAGCACCCATGTGGTTCTGTAAAGTCCACGTATGCTCCAGTCCCACACAGAATCAGTCTCTGGGTAGCAGCTTCCACACTCCAGTATTCTTTAAAGCATGTCTAGCTTATCCAACTTAAGTATATCATCCATAAATACTTGACATATTGTTAAGATAATGATCTTTTCCTTTTAATGAGATTTCCTCGCTTTGTTTTTTAACAGGAAAATAACTTTAAAAGACAAAAGACTAACCCTGCCAGGCAACCTGACTGCTACAGCTTCCTCAAACCCTTGCATTTCAGATCTACATTATAGAAGCCAAGTTCATTTATCCAAAAGGGAATGAAGAAAAATTAAAATGGCACCCTCAATGCAGCACAGCCAAACCTATTTTTAAAAAGACTACACATGTTTAATATAGGGAAATTTGGTTTACAAAATTTGACTAGAAGCTGTTGGAATCTGGGGGTGCCAAGCCCATAGATAAGGAGGACTGTCTGAAATAAAACCAGGAAGAGTAAAAGCAGCTTGGAGCATCGAAAGACAACCGATAGGATGCCATGTGTGGTAGAGGCACCTTAGTGGGAAATGTGTGGAATGGGCCTCTGATGAGAAGGCTAGAGAGGCCCTCCCTGACCAGGTGTGATATAGAGCTGTGACAGAGGCCATGGAAAAAGCACAGAGGAAGGTTCTGCAGTGGGCAAGAGCTTGGGAAGGAGGGTTCAGAGAACCTGAGAGAAGATGAGAAAGGGTGGCCAGGGAGAGACGGCCAGGTAAACAGGGAATGGGGGAGGGGGAGAGAAGGGAGGAAAGAGAAACCAGGCTCTTCAGTTTTGTGAACCGTAGCAGAGATTTTTGTATTGCCTTCTTGACCAGTATTTGTATTTCTTTTTAGTTTTTCCTTTTATTGAAAATAGATTGTTTTCTCACACAAAATATCCTGACTACAGGTTCCCTTCTCTCTACGCTTCCCAGTTCCTCCCATTTCTCCTCTCTTCAGTCTCATTAGAAAAGAACAAGCTTCCAAGAGATAACAACCAAATCTGACAAAATGTAAGATAAAAAAAAAAAAAAAAAAAAGAAAGCCATCATATTGAAGTTGGAAAAGGCAACCCAACATGGAGAAAAGAGTTCCAAGAGCAGGCAGAAGAGTCAGAGATCCACTTGCACTCAGGAATCCCATAAATATAATTAAGCTGAAGGCTACAATATATATTCAGAGGACCTGGTGCAAACCCATGTGGGCCCTGAGTTAGCTGCTTCAGTCTCTGTGAGTTTGTATTAGCCTTGCATAGTTAATACAGAAGGCCTTGCTCTCCTGGTGTCTTCCATCCCCTCTTGCTCTGCCCCATCCTCAGCATGGTTCCCTGAGTTCTGAAGAGTGATTTGATGGATACATTCTATTTAGAGCTGTGTGTTCTGAGGACTTGTTCTCTCTTCATAATGTGTGGTTGTGGGTCTCTCCGTCTGTTCCCATCTGTAGCCAGAGGAAGATTCTCTGATGATGATTGAATAAGGCTCTGATCTAGTATAGCAGAATATCATTAGCCGTCATTTTATTGATACTTTTAAAAAAAGAACAGTAGTATTTGATTTTTACATTAAGTCTCTGGGTTATCTTGTCTCTGGTTCTTGGTCACCCAAACAGTGTTGGGTATGGGTTCTAGCTTGTGGAGCAGGCCTCAAGTATAATTAATCAGACATTGGTTGGCTACTCCCCCCCCCCACCATTGTTCTAGCTTATCTTTCAGGCAGGATGGATTGTAGGTCAAAGGTTTTGTGGCTTGGTTGGTGCTTATGCTCCTCTTTTGGCAGCTTGCAGAGTACCTTTCTGCACCTAAGACATTAGAATGTAGGGGTGAAGGCTCCATGGAGGCACCAGTTCTGCTTTTCCATGTTCAATGAATTGTGTGAGTGTTGTCCTTGGAGAAGGGGCCCTGCTTCCGTGTTTGAAGAGCAACCCACTGTTTTAGCCTCAGTTATTTGGGGATTTCCATAGGACCACCTTGATTGACAACTAAACTGAATGCAACCCAGTCGTGGTACTAGAAACCTCATTTGATGACAAGAGATGGCCAGTTGGGACCCCCCCCCATTATTGGAATAACTCATTGAGATCACCTTCATAATTTCTAGGAAGTTCCCACTGCATTAGGTTTCCAAATCATCCTTCAAATGACCCTCAGTTCTGTTTGACTCTCCTCCAATTTCCTTCCTCATCCCTATCTCCCCTGGCAACCCACCTTATTTTCTTGTTCTCATCCCCACCTACCCCCACCTCACCCTCAATATCTAATATGTTCCCCTCTCTCAAGGAGACCCATGAGTCCCCAGACCCCAGTCCCTTCTTCTATACTGAGCATCTCTGGGTCTATGGATTGTTGGTTGGTTATCATTTATCTTACAGCTAATATCCACTATAACTGAATAATGCCATATTTATCTTTCCTGGCCTGGCTTACTTCAATCGGGATGATTTTTTTTCTAGTTCTATCCATTTACCTGAAAATTTCACGATGTAATTTTTTAAAATAAAAGCTGAGTGATGGATGCTGCATTGTGTAAATGCACCATATTTCCTGCATCCATTCTTTTGTCGAGGAATAACTAGTTTGTTCCCAGCTTCTGACTATTATGAATAGAGCAACAATGAATAGCAATGGTTTAGTAAGTATCCTGGTGGTAGGATGAAATATCCTTTAGGTAAATGCCCAGGAGTGGTGTATCTGGCTCTTGAAGTAGATCAATTCCCAACATTCTGAGGAACTGCCATATTGATTTCCATACTGGCTGTACAAGTTTGTACTCCCACCAGCAATGGATGAGGTATTTATCTTACTCCACATCCTTGCCAGCATGAGCTGTCAGTTACTTGTGTTACTGATCTTAGTCATTCTGAAAGGTGTAAGATGGAATCTCAAAGTAGTTTTGATTTGCAATTTCCATGGTGAACATTTTTAAGTGTTTCTCAGCTATTTGAGATTCCTCTATTGCAAATTCTCTGTTTAGGGCTGTACCATTTGTAATTGGGTTATTTGATTTTTTGATATCCAGTTTCTTGAGTTCTTTATATATTTTGAGTAATGGCCCTCTATTGGATGTGGAGTTGGTAAAAATCTCTTCCTATTCTATAGGCTGTTGCTTCATCTGAATGATGGTGTCCTTTGCCATACAGAAGCTTTTCAGTTTCATGAGGTCCCATTTGTTAACTGTCAATCTTAGTGCCTGTGCTATAAATGTTCTATTCAGAAAGTTGTCTCCTGTGCCAATTTGTTCAAGGCTATTCACAGTTTCTCTTCTATTAAGTTTAGTGTATCTGTTTTTATTTTGAGGTCTTTGATCCACTTGAACTTGAGTTTTGTGCAGGGTGATAAATATGGATTTATTTGCATTCTTCTATGTGCAGTCATCTAGTTTGATCAGCACCATTTGTTGAATATGCTGTCTACTTCCCAGTGTGCATTTCTGGCTTTTCTATAAAATATTGTGTGACCATATGTGCTTATATTTATGTCTGGGACTTTAATTTGATTTCATTGACCAATATATCTGTTTTTATGCCAATGTGGGTTTTATTACTATAGCTCTGTCGTATAGATTGATTTCAGGGGTGGTGACACCTTCAGCAGTTCCTTTATTGTTCAGGGTTGTTTTAGCTATTCTGTGTAGTGAGGTACTCCTTCTGTAGCACTGACCACGCCCATCGCTCCACCCCCAATGGGCGTGGTCAGTGCTACAGAAGGACTATTCTGGATTTTTGTTTTTCAATGTGAAGTTGAAAATTGTCTTTTTAAGGTTTGTAAAGAATGGTGTTAGGATTTTGATAGGGATTGCATTACATCTTTAAATTGGTTTTGGTAAGATGACCATGTTTACTATGTTAATCCTACTGAGCCATCAGCCTGGGGGAAATCTTTCCTTCTTCTGATACCTTTTTCAACTTCTTTCTTCAAAGACTTGTCATTCAAGTCTTTCATTTGGTTAGAATTACTCCAAGATATTTTATAGTATTTGAGGCTATTGTGAAAGGTGCTGTTTTCCCCTATTTCTTTCTTAACTCACTTGGCATTTGTATATAGGAGGGCTACCGGTTTTATTTTTTAGTTTTAGTTAATCTTGTATCCAGCTACTTTGCTGAAAGGATTTATTAGCTGTAGGACTTCCATAGTTAAAAATTTAAGGTCACTTATGTATATATCATATGAAAATAAAGATACTTTGACTTCTTCCTTTCCAATTTGTATTCCCTTGATCTCCTTTAACTGTCATATTGCACTAGCTAGAACTTCAAGTACTATATTGAATAGGTATGGAAAGAATGGACAGTCTTGTCATGTTTCTGATTTTCGTGGAATTGCTTTTGAGTTTCTCTCCATTTAATTTGATGATGCTTTATTATGCCCCTTGTATCTGTAAACTCTCCAGGATGTTTATCATGAAGGGGTGTTGGATTTTGCCAAAGGCCCTTTCTGCATCTAATGAGATAATCATGTGTTTTATTTTCTTTTTGTTTGTTTATGTGGTGGATTGCATTTACTGATCTTCAAATATTAAACCATCCCTGCATCTCTGGGATGAAGCCTATTTGATCATGGTTGAGATCTTTTTTATGTGTTCTTGGATTCAGTTTGCAAGCATTTTATTGAATATTTTTGTTTCTATGCTCTTAAGGAAAATTGATCTGTAATTCTCTTTTTTTGTTGGGTTTTTATGTAGTTTGGCTATCAGGGTAACTGTTGCCTCATAAAATAAATTTGGCAATGATCCTTCTGTTTCTATTTTGTGGAACAATTTGAGGTGTATTGGTGTTAACTCTTCTTTGAAAGTCTGGTAGAATTTTGTGCTAAGACAAGCTGGTCCTGTTTTTTTTTTTTTTTTTTTTTTTTTTTTTGTTACTGTTTTCTGGTTGGGATATTTTTAATGACTGCTTCTATTTTACTAGGGGCTATAGGTCTATTTAAATTGTTTTCCTTTCTGATTTTGTCATTTTGGATTCTCTCTCTCTCTCTCTCTCTCTCTCTCTGTCTTTCTTTCTGCCTTTTAGTTTGGGTAACAGTTTGCTCATCTCGTTAATTTTCTCAAAGAACTCTTTGTTTATTCGATTCTTTGTATTATTCTCTTATAGATTTCAGTTTACTATTTGGTGTGCTTACTTCTTTTTGTTCTAGAGATTTCAGGTGTGCTGTTAAGTTGCTAGTGAGATCTCTCTCTTTCTCCCTCTCTCTTCCTCTCCCTTCCTCTCTCTCTCTCTTTCTCTCTCTCATAGGCATTTAGTGCTCTTAGCACCACTTTGAATGCATTTCAGTTGGAAAAAATATTTTTACCATGGAGGCAATTTTCATCTTCGTACATTGATAAAGTGGTGGCCAGTTTTCAAGTTTCTATGCAAAGGAGGGTAGGACTCAGAGAGTCTAAGAGTGATGTTAATTCACTAAGATTTGCTGTGAGTGCATTTCTCATTCTGTGGCTTAGAGTAAAATTTATGGTTTAGTACCTTTGTTATGAAGGAAGATCTATAAATTAGATGGAAATTCTCAAAAGTGTGCATCTATTTCATTGAGTAATGTCACAAAATCGTGGGAGTAATTCAGATTGTTACTTCAATGCCATTTTTATAAATTTAAAACATTTTATGTTCTGAAAAGGTTTATTTTTATTTTTCTGTTTCTTGGGTTAGATTATTGTGACCGAGTAAGCTATTATTTATCCCTGTATAATATTTATTTCTTGTACCTCTGTCTCTTGTTCTTCTCTAATAAAGTAATTTTATAGGATATATAATTTGTTTTATAATGAATACAAGGTCATTTATTGTACAGAGAATCAAATTAGTCAGCAAATAGTCCTACTATTATAGCTTCAAAACAGATACTGGGAAGAAAGGAACATAATCAGTGTACTTAGTTTAGAAGGTGGAAAAAATGTATGACATGTTACAAATAATTTATTTTATAAATCTTCAAGAAGATGTGTTTAAAGGTCTTTCTTTTTCTTGATATTTCACCTCCTGAACACTTGCATCTTAGCAGGTAGCCAATCATGGTTTAAAAGTCTAATTGTTGATAAATGATTAAGGCACATAAAAATATTAATATCCACTATTTACCACCATATTATTCTAAATGAATATGGCTTCTTGCTTGAGGGTCCTAACAGAAGAATACCAATATAAATCATCTGTACATTGTCTTGTTCTAAAGAAAGCAGTTATATTCTTATATAAAAATTGGTTAAATAATAGTTATTTTATTAAAAAAATTTCCAATGACATATGACTGTACTTATAGACCAGTGCATTCTTCAACCCTTGTCAGGGAAGCTCCTTCTTACAGTAACTGGTAAATTAACACAGAGACCCACAACTGGGCAATGTACAGAGAATGAGAGACTCATTCAGGCTCAGCCCTGCATAGAGTGTTTTTATCATGGTCCTCCACTCAGGGCTCAGGGATCCATGTGCAAAAGGGGTCAGAATGACTGTAAGAACCAGAGGTGGTAGGTGATTTTAAGAAAATAGCATTTCCCAGACACAAAAGGGCAGGTGCACACGAATATACAGAGACTGACATTGTGCACAAGGCCTGCACAAGTTTAAGCCAGACACAATCCCAGCAGGACGGAGGGGATGTAGGTACAAAGTCCCACCCCAGCCAAGAAGCTACTTGCAAGTGATACCTGCTGGGAAAGTGAAAGTCAGTGTTCTCCAGTGGAGTGACATTGGGTAAATCAAGCACACTCCAGTACAAGCCCTGTGTTCAGGAGTAATTGGCCAGCATTAATAAGGCTCCATGTTTTAGTAGCTCTAAAGAAGAGAAAGAACATGAAGCTTGATGTATAGAGAGGGGGTGGATCTGGAAATAGATGAGGGACAGGAAAGAACATGTTAAAAAATATATGGTATGAAACTCTTAAAGAGTAAAATCTAATAATAAAAAATAAAAGTTCATTGATAAATTCAGAGTCATGTGATTTGCCCCATGTATCATTCTGTATTCACTCTTTCCTTCCCATCTAGAGTTTAGAAGTTAGTCTAAGACTATGGAGGCACAGCTGAGCAAAGCACAGAGCTCCTGAAACAAAGCCTCATGTCAATCTAATGCCAAGGTGAGGGTCATTGCTGGTCCATCACTATTAGTACAAAAGGATGAAAGAAAGCCAGTCTTTCATAACACTAAACTTACCCAATTTAATGAAGTATCCCATAAATATGCAAGCAGTTCTTTTGAATGTTTCTAGAACATTCTTTTAACTTGAGCCTGAGAATAGATGGTGATTTATTTTCTTTATGGCTCTATTTGGTAAATTAATAGAGACCAATCTTGTGTTGGAGTTTTCAAACATGGGGGAGAAAAAACAGAAAGCTAAATTATGAGATTCAGATGTTTTGAGGCCATCACAGATGCTAGGCACAATGCATACTAGGGATCTCTGCAGTTTCTAGGGAAGCCTTCATAGGACCTTGGCCAGACAGATACATTTTCTTCCTCAAATATCTGACCCACTTCTGTTTTCATCAACTTATGAAACATTTTTGGAAATGGAAATCGGGGAAAAAGAAAAACAAGAAGACTAAATATGAGCTAGCAGGTCTGTTTTTCAGCCTGATTTTCTCTGTGCAGCCTCCAGCTGATCCCTCTTATAGATTTGGCCAGATGGTTTTCTTTTTTACTTAAGGTATATTTTTTTGCATGTAAAAAAAGAAATGAAAAAAGTTGAAAGAAAAAATATCCCACCCACAAACAAATACTTTTTCTCCTGGGAAAGAATACTTGGTTGGGTTAATGAGTTCACCCTTGACATTCAAAACTTGTTATAGTCTCTGTTGGTTTTATATTTGAAGATACTATGACTGCAACATTGAAGAACCAAGTTTGAAAGTAATGGAATAGTCTCTACTTGGCCACCAGCCTTGGATGGTTCCATCTACAGAGTGGTCTCTGGGCTTTTCTGATGGGCCCTACTGCTAGGATGTCCTATGAAACCTGCAGTTCAATGGTTTCTCTTGGAGTTGTGCAATGAGCAATACATATGGCTATGAACAGTAGCCAGACACACCTCAAGAAATATAGAAATAAGAACTGAGGAGGGACTGCAAATTGGCAGTGAGTGCTTTGGATCTAATCTCCAATACAGCTAAAACAAACAAATTTAGAACCTAGGGAATTTGTATTGATATATTGATTATAAAGACATTCTACTGCTTGTCTGCTTGCATTTGCTGAAACAAGCTCTTAAATTTTATTTATTTATTTATTTATTTGAGAAAAGGCCTCCTGTTGTTCAGGCTGGCATAGAACTCACTCTGTAGAGTAAAGGTAGCCCAGAATTCACAGCCCTGCTGCTTCCATATCACAAACATTGGAGAGTACAGGTATGCACCACCACAACCATTTTTTTCTTAATGGTGCTGAGGATCAAAACCATCCATGGCTTCAGGAATACTAGATAGGCAAGTACTCTACCAAGTGAGTTACATCCTTGGCCCCTGAAGCATGATTCTTTAAATATTAAAAATTAAGATGTAAAAACAAAACAAATTTCATCTGTATACCAATGAATGGTTTTGAATACCCCTTGGGGTAGGTCACATCACTTTGGAGTCACTGGCCCAGAACGAGTTTACACCAATGCCTCTCATTCAGACAAGACAACACTCTGGTAGAGCAAGGTTGTTTCCTAATGGTGGGATGTTTGTGGGTTTTCCCATGCAGGCCAGGCCCTAGCCTCACCTGCTTGTTTTCCATTGCAGAATACACAGTCATTAATGAAGCCTGCCCTGGAGCGGAGTGGAACATCATGTGTAGGGAGTGTTGTGAATATGATCAGATTGAGTGCATCTGCCCAGGAAAGAAGGAAGTGGTGGGTTACACCATCCCATGTTGCAGGAATGAGGACAATGAATGTGACTCCTGCTTGATTCACCCAGGTGAGTGGGCAACGGAACACCACAAGTTGTTTTTACAGTATCTGGGGTAATGAACAGGCACAGAGTGAATGTCTGGATTCTAGCAGGCAGCCATCCATCCAGTGCTGTGATGCCTTGGTTATTAAGAGTGACACACTTAGCTAAGTCTGACTGCAGAAAAAGGGGATTGGAAGAATTAGTATTCTTTTCAGTGATCAGGTTGTAAATCTGAGAGTTTGTTCACTTAGCAAGCAGACTGAGTAGCTTTTAGGCAGTTAGGGAAAGGACAGTGTGATGGTTTTGTTGTTTTTGTTTTTTATTTTAAAGTTTATTATTTATTTGTGTGTGTGTGTGTGTGTGTGTGTGTGTGTGTGTGTGCACATGTTCACTTGCGCATGCAAGCATGTTCACACAGAGGTCAGAAGAGGGTATTATATCTACCAGAGTTACAGACAGTTTTGACATGTGTGCCAAAACTGAACTCAGAAGAACATAATACATTCTTAACCACTAAGCCAACTCTCCCTCCATTTTGTTTAAAGACACATTTCTAGCATTGCCAGGGCTTATAGCCTGGTAGGGAAGGTGAGGAACAGGGAGCTACATTTGTGCTATGTAAGTACTGTGGTAGAGATGCTCAGGGTACCATGGTAATGGAGACGAGAATGAGGTGATGCAGAGGGAAGATATATGATGACTTATTAAGCAAGTGATGTGATGTGTATATTGAAGATGGAAGCAGCAGACTTGAGAGGAACTGGGGTACCAGAGGGGTTCAGCTGTTGACAGAATGTGCAAGGGACTTATTCAAGAGGAAGCATGAGGTTTTGAGAATTCCAAGGAGCTTACTCTGGGAAAAACAAAAACAAATTAACAAGCAAACAAACAAAAAAACAAGTTTGTGCTGTGAGACTTAAGGAAAAGGAGACAGAAAGGAGATATTAAGAAGAGCAAATTGAAAGAAGGAACAGGAGCCAAATTGGAAAGAGCCTTTTCCAAAGCCCTGCTATGGGGTTCAGGCTATTGGAGATCTTTTGGCAAAAGGTTAAAAGCAATTTCTCTTTAGCTATAGATGGGAAAAAGACCTGGAGGAGGGCAGTATGAGGGGCAGGAGGGAATTAATGAATACTGAAATGAAGGTCATAGCCTGGTGGATAGAAAGGGCTGAGAGTCATCAGAAAGTGGAATTGGCCATGGTTTGGAATTGGGTAGGAAGAACAGAAATCAAGGACAATGGATGCTGAGTCTCTCACCATGTTTCCATTGTGGCTGGCACTGAACGTTTTCCAGCATGAAATACAAGGAGCTCTTGCTGCCTTCCACTCTGACTCCCACCCCCTAGGAGGCTCATCTTGTCCCTCTAGGGCAGGTCAGATGGGGGACACTGAGACTGCCCAGTGAGTTTTCTGACGGCTGAAGAATGAAAGATCAAAACTGTGCTGGTGGCATTTCTTTCATTTTTGTGTTACCCCTTCTTTTAAAAACAGAGTAGCTTTGAAAATGAAAACAGGATTGGCTTTGCTAGAACTGCACATTTGATTTCAGAAAGGAAACTGAGCACCCCAACTCCCTATCAGGCAAGAGGGATCTGTAGAGAAATAACTAAACAATGCCTCAAGATTCCTCTATAATGTGACACTAGCCTGTGTTTGCTGTTGGGTAACCACAGGGTAGTTTCAGCTATTATAAGGTAGGGTCAGTCATGTGATAAGCAAGAAAGCTATAATCTACAGACAGGTAGCTCCCAGGATCTGCATTCCATCCTTTGGAGGTTCTAGGAGTGATCACGGGCTCAGGGGAATGAAAGATTGTGCACACACAAATCATCCTGCTACCCTGAAGGGCAGGCACGGCAAAGGAAGAAGGCTGCTTTGAAACTCCTTTTCAGAGCAGTGAGCTGATGCCCTAGCAGTCACCACTGGGATCCAAGAAGTCTCAGTGTGTGTCATTGGGAACTGCAGTTTGTCTATATTTGTAGTTTATCAACTTCAGTCATTACCTTCTTTAGCAGATACTTGATCCCATTTTAAGGCACTGAGAGTCCCTTTAGTCCTTGTCCTTCAGACATGGCCACTGGCATGATTACACTAGTTTTAGAAAGCTTCTTTCTTGGGTTTCTACCATGAACAAGTCTTTCAGATTTCATATATATTCTTAGCCCAGATCTGTGGCCAGCCATTTCTCTGAGAAACTCTTATCCTAAGAGCTCATTGGGTTTGGGGGTACTCCTGGATTTTGATTGTCATTGTTGCTAGGTACTGTGGTTTAATAAGGATCAGGAGAAACAAATAGGCCAAATAGATGTTTATTCAGGGAGAAATAACTAACAACATAGACAGATGAACACCAGCAGGTTCCTGGTCCCAAGGATGCCTACGGATACTCTTCTGTCCCAGGGTCCCCTCCTCAGACCCACTTCCCCTAGGTAATGTCTGCTCCTGTCCCCATCACCAATGGGCATGGTCAGTACCACAGGTGCAGACAAAGTGAATATCTCACTGCAGCTAGGTGTGGTAGGTTGAATGTAATTGGCCCCCATAATCTCATAGGGAATGAGATACATGTGGCTTTGCTGGAGTAGGTGTGGCTTTGTTGAAGGAAGTGAGTCACTGTGGAGGCAGGCTTTGAGATCTCATATATGCTTAAGCCATGCCCAGTATCTCAGTCTACCTCTTGTTGTCTGTGGATCAAGATGTAGCAGGTCCTTCTTCAACACCAAGTATACCTGCAAGCTTCCATGCTCCCCACCATGATAATGAACTAAACATCTGAAACTGTAGTCAGCCCCAGTTAAATGTTTTCCTTTATAAGGTTTCTGTGGTCATGATGTCTCTTCACAGCAATAGAAAGCCTAACTAAAAAATAATAATATTTTAGTTTCTTTCTTTGTGTGATATTTGTTAGAGCACACACACACACACACACACACACACACACACACACACACACACACACCTGCAGTGATGTGAATCAAGCACAGGGTGCCTGGCATATTACCATTGTGCTACATGCCCAGACTCTTATACTTTTAAGATAAGATCACTCTATGTAACTCTATGTTCTTGAACAAAATCTACCTCTTAAAGAGTGTTGGGATTAAAGGTGTGGTCAGTCTGTATATCTATGGTCTATAAATCTTTCTATCTATCTATTTGTCTGTCTACCTATCTACCTACCTACCTACCTACCTATCTCTTAGCCCTTAATTATTTATCCTACATCCACTCTTAAAAAAAAAAGAATGCATGCAAATACTCAAGTCCATATATAAAAGTACACTGTTATTCACCTCTTTGACTTTTCTCTCATGGTGAAAAACCATTTCCTATTAATATTAACTTAATTATTTATTTGCCTTATCTTATAGCATAATATAAATGTGCAAAATAACGATAGCATTATCTGTACCACCAATAATCCCACTGCATACAGTTATGATTCTTTATGGTTATTTTTGACTTTAGAATACATGCCTGTAGATGTGTATAATAAAAATGCTATACCATAAAATCAATGGATGAGGCTTCCTTTTTGGTGTTATGCCACCAATCTGATATCTAGATAGGTTAATTGGTTTCTTTATTTGAAAACGCAAGAGAATAGGCACGTGCATTTATTTCTCTTTCCATATTTCACACAAAGGAAAACATACTATAAACATCGCTCACTATCTTGTAGTATTTTTTTTCATACCAATATGTGCTGGAGATAGTTCATATCTGATAGATCCATCCTCTTCATTTCTTTTTATGGTTGCATATGACTGCATTGTGTGAATTACTATTGCTTGCTGGCATTGGTCTATTGACAGCCCTTAGCTATTATAAGTTGAGTATTTATTATCTATAGTGCTTGGGACCCAACATGTTTTGGCTTTTAGTGTTTAGGAGTTTTGTGTATGTAAGTAATAAGATATCTTGGAGGTGACACCTCAGGCTAATTTTGAAATTCCCTTATTTCTTATACAACTTATACCCATAATTTGAGGTGATTTTATAAAGTTTTTAAAATTTTTTTGTATATTATCTGTCTATGGAATTTTCTGTTGGAGGTGACATGTTTGCACACTCACACAAATCCTATTTTGAATTTAAAAAAATTTCCAGTTTAGGGATGTTCAACATGTTCCAACAACACAAAGTGTATACTCTTAAGCACACATTAATTAGTATAATTGCAGTTTATCTTTGAGGTCGATTCCTAGAAGAGAGGTCAGTGGTCAAAGGAAAACAATACATTGTTTTCTAGCTTTTGCCTATGATTTTGCTATGTATTTAGCATTCATGCTGAGGGTATGTGAGGGTATTCTTTTATCAACCTGTGTGATGAAGTATGTCATCTGGATTATATCAACCCCATATGTGGAAAACGGGATGTCATTATGGCTTCAGATTACATTTATGTCATGGCAGAAAGTGATGGTCTCAGTTTTTTGGGGCCGTGGATATAGCTCAATCAGTTGAGCGCAAGCCCTGGATTTGACCCTCAGTATTGCATAAGCTTGGTTCAGTGGCCTATTCTCAATCCATGAATTTTGGAAGTAAAATCAAATAGGATTAGAAGTTGAGGGTCATCTTCAGCTACATAGGAAGTTTGAGGGAAGCTTGTGTTTTCCCCCTCCCCCTTTAAACAATCATCTCTTCTCTGTTATAAGTGATATAGGGCAATTAAAATCCAGGGACATCAGTGTCAAAGATGTCCAATATCCTTCAGTGGCATCCAGTTGAACCTGGGTTCTGGACGTGCCAGTGTGGATTCCTTTGATTTTAACTTCTTTGGCAACCTATGAACACCCCAGTGTTTCCTGTGGAGCCTGACTCATCTTCTCTAAGCTGGATTTTGTGGCTGGACCCTAATGTGTGGCTGTGCCAAGGAACAAAGTTAGCAGGGCTGTTGAGGACAGGTTGTGACTCCATTTGCCATCTTAGTGATGTGAATGAGGTTGGTCTTTGGAAGTGATCCCAATGGGATTCAGTTTTGGGGCGCAGGGTGGGCCAACCACATTAATCATATCAGCAACTCGGCTTCTTCGCTGGTAGTAGGGAAAGCAAAGTCAGGAGGAAATGGGAAGAGGACCGTGAGTCCCACAGCTATAGAACACCCCCCCACACACACAGACACCACACAAACACACACACCACACACTCATACACACAAAAACACACCCACACCACACAAACACAAACATACACACACATACACACACAAACACACACCATGCACACAAACACACAAACACACACACAAACATACACAAATACATACACAACACACGCAAACACACACACACAGACACACACACACATATACACATGCAAACACCACACACACACACACTCATGAGGCAAAGAAGCATGTTGTCTGCCCAAGCCAACAGTGGCCGTCCTCAGCAGTTTATTAGTCATTCTTTCTCTGAGATAATTTCTATTTAGCATTAAACTGGGTTCTAGGGATTTAATACAGATCAAGATACATCCCTTTTATTGATTCTGTTATAGGAGAATGGCAATAAGCAGGTAACATTAGATATGGAGTATGCAATGGTAAGGATAAGCCAGGTGGAATTATGGGAAAGCAGAATAATAATAGTTCAAAATCTGAGAGCACTTACTACTATGTGTCAAGTACTTTACACATGTTAATGTATTTTTAAACAATTCTGAGAAGTAGATACACTTTATTCACATTGTGACTGGTGAGGGCATTAGGGCAAGGCTTAAGTCTGTGTTTTGATATATGAGAAGGAATTATTTCTACCTTTTCTTGCCCTCCCTCAGCCTTTCAAGAGACCTTGCTTTTGAGGTGAACCACACCTGAACAAGACTCAGCTCTCTCTGATGTGCTTTGCTGTTGGGAGCTGCTTGCCTGACCTTTCCAGGGCATGACTGTACCTAGTCATTGGGGCTGATTTCATGCTGTATTTTTATTGTAATAGTGTATGACATAGATGAATATTTAATATAAAGGTATTTACCATTAGTAAATAAAGATGAATTATTAAAACAAAATGCATAGTACATAGAAGAAGGCTAATTTTTGTGTATACATATGTATTCAGGTGTATGTATGTGCATACAGACATGTATGTAATGGCTGTCATTCCTTAGACATGGCTCATCTTGGTTTTTGAGACATGGTCTCTTACTGGCTAGGAACTTGCCAAATAGTTTAGATGGGCTGGCCAGTGAGCCCCAAGGATCTGCTTGTCTATACCTCCTCAGAACTCAGATTACGAGTTCACACCATTATACACAGCTTCTTCTTTTTTTAAACCTGGGTTCTGGTATTGAACTTAGGTCTGAATTATCTTTCCAGCCACTAGGTATAAGAAAGAGTGTTAAACAAATTCTCAGGTGATTGCATTTTTGGTGTTTTATTTTTTTTCTTAAATAAATTCTTCTGTTTGTCTGAATTTTCTATTATACAATAAACATGAAATAAATCGGAAAAGGATAAAAACTAGTATCACACTAGCTGATTCCATCCTGCACTACAAGCTACTTTGTATTACTTTCCAAAAAACAACAACCACTAATTAGGAAGATGCTGAAACTCCACACTCCTTGCGGGAATCCCGGTGACTGTCCAGTTCCTTGGGATGAGCAGGTTCATCTTTGGCATCTTTCTGTGTCCAGATGCCCTGGGCAGAGATGGGACTGTGCAGAGAGAGGGGGGAGAGGGAGGGAGGAGGAGAGAAGGAGGAGAGAGGAGAGAGCAAAGAGAGAGAGGAGAAGGAGAGAGGGATAGAGAGAGAAGGAGGGAGGGGGAGAGAGGGAAGGAGGGAAGGGAGAAGGAGGAAGGAAGGGAAAGAATTTGAATATTGGGAAGCCTCAGAATCAGCAAATGTGTAGACTAACAATTTGGGGTGTTTCAGGTTGTACCATCTTTGAAAATTGCAAGAGCTGTCGGAATGGCTCTTGGGGCGGAACACTGGATGACTTCTATGTGAAGGGATTCTACTGTGCTGAGTGCAGAGCAGGCTGGTACGGAGGAGACTGTATGCGTAAGTAGACGGCTTGCACACACACACAGAAGCTCCTTCTTCACTTGGCTCAGCATACAACACAACTCAAGTTTATCTTGTTAGAACCTGAGTTTTGGAAAGCATATAGCTAGAGGGGCTTTGTAGGCAGTACTGTCAAAACAAAGATGTGTTTTCATCTATGGAGGGTGGACATGCATTTGGGGTCGTTGCTTCCAGAAGCTTCCCTATCTGGTTTTCAACTTTGCTTTTTGCTCAAGGGAAACCGAACTGTTCCACACATGATATACCCAGTGTCCATGCCAGGAGAACTTGAGAGGTGGCTCTGGTCAGACGGCAGTGAAGTTGGTCCCACTGTTGTCTGTAGTACATTTAAAATAGGAATTTCTTTGATAAATTTCTTAACTACTGGGTTAAATTTTTGAAACCACAGCAAACTTCCAGCACATCACTTTAACCCAGGAAGTATTTTATCTGGGGGGGGGGTAGTCTGTTATTCTTCTCTGAGCTTCAAAGTTCTTTAAAAGTAGAATGGAAATCCAGACCTCTCTCAGGCCAGGATGTGCTTCACCACTGGCCTTGGATGTCCTGTGAGAGCCTGTATCAGCAGCAATGCCCATACGGTGCGATTTCTGCAACTCTCCTTTATTTGCTTTGTAGTGGAATAGGAAGCAGTTAGTTTGGCCAGCTTCACTTCTATGAACTACAAAGATGGTTTGAAGTGATGTTGACCCAACCACTGGACCTAGAGTGTAGCCAGATCCTTGTAGTTTTGAGGTCCCACCATAGCCAGGGCAGGAGATGGGTTTGTCTGTATTCTAAGGTGAACCTAACAGTTCTAGAAGGTGGGTAAATTTTGAAGTGCTGGTCTCTACTAGAGGTTTAAAACTTCCATGCCACTTTAATTGGGTCCTAGAACATTTAAGTTGGAGTTTGTAGTTTTTTCCAGGTAGGTCAGCTACAGGATATAACCTACTCTTCATCTTGGCAGCTATTCTATGAGACAGTGTGAGAGGACAGTGATCAGGATACATAGACCTGGGTTAAAGTAATGATTGCCTGTAACTACATAAGACTTTGGACAAGTCATTTCTCCTTGATGATAGTTGCTGTCTTCTTTATAAAATAGGGAAGAGCCAGGCAGTGGTGCACACCTTTAATCCCAGCACTCAGGAAGCAGAAGCAGGCAGATCTCTGTGAGTTTGAGGCCAGCCTGGCATACAAAGTGAGTTTCAGGACAGCCAGTGCTATTACACAGAGAGACCCCATCTCAAAAAACAAGAACAAAAACCAAAATAAAACAAAAATAAAATAGGGAAGAATGCTGCCTACCTTGTAGAGCTGATTAAATGAGATAAATATGTGAAACATTTAGTGCTTTGCTTAGAGATAGTGAAAGCTCAATGCCATGTAAATATATAATAAGACGGCAAGAAGTCCAAACACTAAACTACTTACAGTAACAGATTGCAAATGACACCAAATCCTGGAATGATAGTCAGTCAGTGAAGTGCTTGCCTTGTAAGCATGAAGACTCAAGTTCGATCTCTAGCACCTATATAAAAAGCTGGGAAGGTGGTAATGGGGAGGGGGAGACAGGTGGATCATTGGAGATTAAAGGTGGCCAAGCTTAATCAACTTAGTGAGTGTCAGGCCAGCCAGAGCATAGACACCCACAAAAAGAAAGAAATATCCTTATAATGCATGGCTTTCGATTTCTCATGGTAATTTTTTTGTAAATAAGGTAAATTTAGGCTTTTCACTTTAGGCTATACTGCGACTGTGTGTGGGTGAAATGCCAAACAGAGAGTCATTCATATGTGGCCCTGTGGATAAGTTAGGTAAAGAGTTTAGGTGCTGTTCAGGTGTGGTGGGACACCAAAAATGAGATATGAGCTCAGGTTGGACTAAGTGATTTGAGAACACAGTTAAGTGAACAATTATTACAGACATACAGAGCCCTATAGGGGGCTTTTCTGAAATTATGATTTAGTTGCAACATTTATCCCTTCTCTGTTCTCCCTCCAAACCCTCACATACACCCTCCCATTTAGGCACAGAGACATATTTCAGGTTTCTGCTCACATTGATTCGCTAATGTTCCACTAACCAAAAATAAGTTACACAGCAAAGTTACAAATCAGCCAGTAGGCACACACACTTTGTGCCAAGGGGAAAAGCATTCCACTTATGTCATGTGAGTGAGCATGTTTGGGGTAAAGGGGAGGGAAAGATTATTTGCATTCAGGAGATCAATATGGCATAGTTACAGAATAGCAGGTATCCAGAGATATCCCACATATGGCCTTTCCTAAAATCTGTCAACTGGGTCTTGGGTTGAGCCTCAGTATAAGAGCTGGCTGTGAAGTCTGATTGGTTGGGCTGCTGTTAGTAACATTCTAGGAGCCAGGCTCTCTGAAGGATAACAGAGATGGCTCAGGGTAGACAGTGACCCTACTAGACATGTCAAGCAGGAGACTTGTGATGTTATTAATCAGTTTGCAGATTCATTCAAAAGAATGCTGGACACAGGACAACAAGCAAACAGACATGATGTCTTCTGTTGTAGAGCCTCCAGTCAACAAAGGGAAGTAACAACAACAACAAGGAATGAAAACAAACAAAGAAGACAGATTATTCTGTGATGTAAACAAACAGATTCCTCTCTGTATATGATTCTGTCTTGGACACATGGGATGGCATGATTGCATTCTGCCTGTTTTGAGACTCATTTCACATACAGGGTATGTCGTCACAGCTGCAAGAACAAATGGAACATTTATTATGGACATCTGGGCTGGTCCTCTTGGAATACAATGAGCCCTCAAGGAAGGTGAATTCTGTCTGTGGAAAAAGGTCAACCCCAAGAAGACATGTTTTATGTTATTAGATTCTTATCTACTACACTTCATTCTGTTGCTGCATAAATTCGAAGCACATCCAAGGGAAGAAGTGAGTCATATGGTTGTCTGCTGAATGCCTTTCAGGAGCTGGGCATTAAGCTGCCTTCTGTGATAAGGGGAATGGATACTTGGGTGGCCCTGATACTGGCTGGGGTACAATACAGGAACTACAAGGCAGTACCAGAATTTGCCCAGTAGATGGCGCCCAAAGAATCCTTTCCATCAGTTTTTATCTTGAAGGAGGAGGGCTTCTCAGTAGGGTACCATTTGGAGGGCTTAAGCAGTTTCCCTTCCTGAGTACCTTGAACAGCCTTAGCAGGGAAGGAGAAAGAAAGGCAACACTGAAAAATATCGGGTTATAATAAAGCATTAGAACATTCAGCACTGGAGAGACGGAATAGTACCTTAATTTGTTAACTGTCCATACTGATATTAGCCCACCTTCTAATGGGATTAAAATTCAGTACGTGATTGTTTCATCCATTGCTACAGTCAGATTCTAGCCTCCAAGAGGATGTGTGAGTTCAGGGCCCAGAGAACTTACTCATTTTCACCTTCCTGTGCAAGAAAGACAGTTGGGCCATCTCCAACTATCCATACTAGGAGCCAGGGTGCTATATAACTAACTATAGGAAAGATCTGCTTCTTTGCTCTTTCTTCCAACTTTAAAATTAGAATAACTTAAAGTTATTTCTCTTTTTCTGTACTATAAACTTTACCATTCTGTGTCTTATGCTAGCATAATTTTTCCTTCCTTTATTTTCTTATTGAGACAGGGTCTCAGGAGGTAAGCACAGGATGACCTGGGAGTCTCTGTCTTCCTGTGTCATCCTTCCAGTGCTGGAGTAACAGCTGTATTTCATGATGCCTCGAATCTGGCCAGTGAAGATCCTTTAAAGCATCTTCACACATTGAGCACCCCCGCCTCTTCTCAGTCCTCAGATGTATTTCAAATTTACTTGTACTTCTGTCCTGGGTTCTGAAACCCATCATTTTTCCATGACTCTGGGTAATTTTAGTGGGGACCAGTACTCAGGGTTGTCACTAAATGCTGGCTAGTTGAGGTGCTAGTATGGAAAGTTAAGAGTAAGGCTGACTATTTATCCCTAGTGCATAAACAGAGTTTGGGAGCCCATTCCCCATTGGGGAGGTCTAGGCCCTGCCCCAAATGATGGAATAGACTTTGATGATCCCACATGGGAGGCTTCACCCTCCCTGGGGAATGGATGGGGGGTTGGTGGGGAACATGGGGGGATGGGAGGGAGAGGGAACTGGGATTGATATGTAATATGATTGTTTCTAATTTAAATAAAAAGCCATAAAAACATAAGTGTAAGGCTGTCTTTGGAGCACCTTAGACTGGAAAGGTGGCAGGAATCACCTGCTCACCTCAGGGATGGCTTCTAAAATGCTGTGTGTGTGTGTGTGTGTGTGTGTGTGTGTGTGTGTGTGTGTGTGTAGGGGAGACAGGATGTTTTATTCTTTTTTAAATTTAGTTTTCATTGCATATATTCATTGTACATGGTACTAGGTTACCTAAGGATAATTTTACACAATATATAGTACACTGAACATATTGTTTCCATAGCTCCACCCCCTTTGCAACTCCTACCCCTTTCACTTCTATTTTCATGTCATATATATACACACATGATTTATATATATTTTTATAAAAGGTAGGGACCACATTTTGGAGAAAGGGTATGACATTTGTCTTTCCAAGGCTGGCCTAATTTGCTTAATATGATCATCTCTAGTTGTATCCATTTTCTTGCAAATGACAACTTTTTTCTTTAGGCTGAAAAATTCCATGTGTATGTAGGACATGTTTCTTTATCCATTGTCACATTGCTGGACACTTGGGTTGGTTCCATAATTAGACAGTGTGAATAATGTTGCAATAACTGTCAATGCACATGGGTGTCGGAATGTTGTGTTGGCTTGGAGTCCTTCAGGTGAATCCCCAGAAGTGACAGAGCTTGGTCATGTGGTTCTAGCTTTTTTTTTTTTTTTTTTTTTTTTTTTTTTTGAGAAAACTTCATAGTAACTGGACTTATTTCCCTTCCAGTAGTATATAAGGGTTCTCTTTTGTCCACATCCTTGCCAATATTTATTGTGATTCATTTTCTTAGTGACTACCATTCTAAGTGGGATGTGATGTAATCCTAACATCACATTTATATTTCTCTGATGGGCAATAAGCTTGAATTTTTTTCATGTGTTTACCAGCTATTTGTGATATATTTTCTGAAAACTGTCTGTCCATTTTATTAGCCTATTTATTGATTGGGTTGTTTGATTTTTTTTTACTGTTTAATTATTTGAATTCTTTGTATACTCTAGATATTAATCCTATCTCAGACATATATGTAGTGAAGATTTCCCTACCAGTTTTGTAGAGTTTTTTTCCACTTGAATAACTATTTCCTTTGCTGTGCAGGAACTTTTTAATTTCACAATATCCTGTTTGTCAATTGATGTAATTTCTTGAGTGCCTTAACACGTATTCAGAAAGTCTTTTGTCTATTTCTTATCTCAAGTCATTTCCCCACTTTCCTTAATTGGTTCAGAGTTTCAGGTCTTATGTGAATATTTTAGTTTCATTTGGAGTTGGTTTTTGTACAGGATGAGAGCTAGGTATCTAGTTTCATTTTAAAATGGTATTTACTTAACCTGGCCCTCAGGCTGCTCCTTGCTCATCCACTTTTGAGCAGCAAGATGACCTGGAGTCATATGATTACAATGATCCCAACAATCCAACCCCTGAAGGATATTGGAGATCTAAGAAGGTTAGGAAAGCAACTCAGATGAGAAGATTTATGGTGAGAGATTACACTGCCCTAATACGTTTATCTTCTTATTTATGTTTTTGGGCAGAGGCAGAGGAGCAGGGGAACTGGCTGTGAGCCATTCCCCCAAATGTTTGAGGGCTAGGATATGTGAGATGATTTGTGCAGGCTATATCTAGAAATGATTAAGAGAAAATTTGAGAGGAAGAAAGAGAGGTGGGGTGGAGAACAAAGACAGAGAGGGGGAGACAGATATCACTCACTGAAAACCAGAACATCTAAAGTATTGGAGAGATCAGGGATAAAAGGAACACACCTAAACATAATATAGGCAATACACAGTGAGCTGACAGCCAGCATCAAATTAACAGGAGAGAAACTCAAAGTGATTCCAGTTAAATCAGGAACAACACAAGGCTGTCCACTCTCTCCATATCTATTCAATATAGTACTTGAAGTTGTAGCTAGAGCAATAAGACAACAAAAGGAGATCAAGGGGATACAAATTGGAAAGGAAGAAGTCAAACTTTTTCTATTTGTAGATGGTATGATAGTATACATAAGTGACCTCACAAATTCTACCATGGAACTCCTAAAGCTGATAAACACCTTCAGCAGTGTGGCAGGATACAAGATTAACTAAAAAAAAAATATGTAGCTCTCCTATACACAAATGATAAATGAGCTGAAAAAGAAATAAGGGAAACCACCATTTATAATAGCCACAAATATAAAATATAACTCTAACCAACAAGTGAAAGGCCTGTATGATGAGAATTTTAAGTCTCTGAAGAAACTGAAGAAGATATCAGAAAGTTGAAGAATCTCCCATACTCTTGACTAGGTAGGATCAAATAGTAAAAACGGCAATCTTGCTAAAAGCAATATACAGATTCAATGCAATTCCCATCAAAATTCCACCACAATTCTTTACAGACCTTGAAAGAATAATACTCAACTTCATAAGAAAACACACACACACACACACACACACACACACACACACACACACACACACAAAACAAAAAACCCAGAATAGCCAAAACAATCCTTCACAATAAAGGAACCTCCAGAGATATCACCATCCCTGACTTCAAGCTATACTTTAGAGCTATAGTAATGAAAACAGCTTGATATTGGCATAAAAACAGACATGTAGATCAATGGAATTACTTGAAGACCCTGACATTAAATCACACACCTATGAACACCCGTTTTTTTGACAAAGAAGCCAGAACCTTACAATGGAAAACAAGAACACATCTTCAAGAAATGGTGGTGGCAAAACTGGATGACAACATGTAGAAGATTGAAAATAGATCCATGTCTATCCCCATGCACAAAACTCAAGTCCAAGTGTATCAAAGACCTCAGCATAAATCCAGTTACACTGAGCTTGATAGAAGAGAAAATGAGAAGTAGCTTTGAACACAATGACACAGGAGACTGCTTCCTGAACATAACACCAGTAGCACAGACACTGAGTTCAACAATTAATAAATGGGACTTCCTGAAACTGAGAAGTTTCTGTAAGGCAAAGGATATGGTAAATAAGACAAAACAGCAGCCTGCAGAATGGGAAAAGACCTTCACCAACCCCACATCTGACAGAGAGATGATCTCCAAAATATACAAAGAACTCAAGAAATTAGGCATCAAAATACCACATAATCTAAATTTTAAAAATAGGACACAGGTTTAAACAGAGATTTCTCAATGTAAGAAACTCAAATGGCTGAAAGACATTTAGGCAATTGCTCAACATCCTTAGCCATCAAGGAAATGCAAATCAAAACTACTCTGAGATACTATCTTACATCTGCCAGAGTGGCTAAGATCAAAGACACTGATGACAGCCTATGCTGAAGAGGATGTGCAGTAAAGGGAACACTCCTCCACTGCTGGTGGGAGTGCAAACTTGTACAGCCACTTTGGAAATCAGTATGGCAATTTCTCAGAAAATTGGGAATCAATTTATCTCAAGACCCAGCAATACTACTCTTGAGCACACACCAAAAGGATACTACAAGGACATTTGCAACTATGTTCATAGAGCATTATTTGTAATAGCCAGAACCTGAAAACAACCTAGATGCCCCTAACCTGAAGAACGGATAAAGAAATTGTGGTACATTTACACAATGGAGTACTACTCATTGATTAAAAACAATGAGGTCTTGAAATTTTCAGGCATCAAATTAGAAAAAAAAAAATCCTGAGTGAGGCAACCCAGACCCAGAAAGACAAACACAGTATGTATTCACTCATAAGTGGATATTAGATATAAGCAAAGGATAACCAGACTACAATACACAACCCCAGAGGATGTAGGTTAAAAAGGGGGACCCTGTGAGAGACATGAATGGATGACTCTGGGAAAGGGAAATAGATAAGATCTCCTGAGTAAATTGGGGGGAGGGAGGAGTAAAGGGACGAGGGACAGAGAATATGAGGGAATGGGATGATTGAGTTGGGGGAGAAACAGTGAGGGAGAACATGGAAAGAGAAATCTTGATAGAGGGAGCCATTATGTGGTTAGGGAGAAATCTGGTGCTAGAGAAACTCCTAGGAATCCACAAGGATGACCCCAGCTAAGACTCCTAGTAATAGTGGAGAGGATGCCTGAACTGGCCTTCCCTTGTAAACAGATTGATGATCATCCTATGATGATGATCATCATAGAATATTCATCTAGTAATTGATGGAAGCTGATGATGAGATCCACAACTAAACACAGGGTCTAGCTCCTGGAGTGCAGTCAAAGAGAGGGAGGAGAGATTATATAAGCAAAGGTGTCAAGATCATGATGGGGAATTCCACAGAGATAGCTGACCCTAGTTAGTGGGAGCTCACTGACTTTGGACTGATAGCTGGGGAACTTAGGCCCTTTGAATGTGGGTGATAGTTCTGTAGCTTGGACAGTCTGTGAGGCCACTGGCAGTGGAACCAGCATTCATCCTGAGTGCATGAACTGGTTTTTTGGAGCCCATTCCATACAGATGGATACCTTGCTTAGCTTAGATACAGAGGAGAGAGCCTTGGTCCTTCTCAACTTGATAATGCCAGACTTTGTTGACTTCCCATGGGAAAGTCCTTACCCTTACTGAGGAGTGGATGGAGTGTTGAGTGGGTTGGGGGGAAGTGAGGGAGGAGTGGGAAGAAAGGAAGGGAGAGAGAGGAGGAACTGTGGTTGGTACGTAAAATGAAAAAATAAACTTTTAAAGAAATGGAAAAAAAAGAAGAAGAAAAATTCTAGCAGAAAAAAGAAAGAAAAATGTAAGGAGTACGGTTTTTCCACCCGCCGCCTCTGGTCTTGTCCCGCCGCCGCGCCAGCCCCGATTAACACACAGAGACTCTGTATATGATATAATTCTATTGGCCAGTTACTAGTTTCTTATCGGCTAACTCTGTCTTAATTATTAACCCATTTCTATGTATTTCCACGTGGTCTTACCAGCGAGAGGTGGCTGGCGGTTCTATTCTCTCCAGATTCTCCATCTTGGCTCCTCCTTACTACTTCCTATTTCCTCCTTGTCTCCTAGTCCCTCCTATCTTCCTTTCTTATTGGCCAACAGTGCTTTATTCATTAACCAGTATGAGAAACATATACAGAATGGAATGACATATTCCATCAGAAAAAGAAAACCGGAACATCTTGCCACAGCTTTCAGTGACCTGATTTTCTAGGGAAATAGTAATGCATGGACGGATGCCTGTAAAGAGAAGGGTTTCATGTAGTGGTTAGCAGCCAGAACCTGGACATAACAGATTTGCAAATCATAGTTTCTTTTTTATGAATAGAGACAACAGTGGTTCTTGATCCTTAGAGAACCTATCTCTCTCTCTCTCTCTCTCTCTCTCTCTCTCTCTCTCTCTCTCACCTATTTATTCTTGTGAGAGATCAAGTGCTACCTCTAAGTTCCTTAGTCTGAGAAATAATAGCTATTAAATAAATAGTTAATACTTATGCTGGTTAGTTTTACCTGTCAACTTGACACAACCTAGAATCACCTAGGAACAAATGAGAAATTATCTAGACCAGTAGTTAATGTTTGAAGTACTGCAGATAGTTGTCAAAGACTCATCAGCTGTAGCTCAGTGTCTGGAGGAGAAGAAGGCTTGAAATACTCCTCCCTTCTCAAACAGTAAGAAATAATTAGGATAGCAAGAATGCAATCAGAATTTTCTTTACAACCATCAGCTATCTGTGAATATAGAACCCAAATGACTTCAACATCCAGAGGAAGGGTTTCTTTCCCAGACAAACAAGAATCTAGGATGCTGACCTTTGGGGTTGGCTGCTGAAGCGAAGACCATCTCCACCTAGTATTTCCTGAGACAAAGTTTTGTTAATTGATCAGGGTAAGGTTAGCAGCAGATCTCTGCAAGGGTGCATTACAGATTCATAAACATGTGGTCTCAGGGCCTTGTAGCCTCAGAATCCCACAGGGTCTTAGTCTTGTAGTCTAGAAAGTGGTGGACATTGGAAATAGGAAGAACTGAAAAATCAAAGAGAGATTTTACAGGGCTCCTGGTGCCTGGGTTTCACATCTCCCCTGGTGGGGTTCTAGCCTTAAAATGTCCCAATTCTAGCTAGAATGTCCCAATTACTCCTGGCTTCATTGAGTCAAACTGACTTATCTTTATCTCACATGCCTAATGGAGGGCATATTCCTAATCAAAAGAAGTGATGTGCTGCTTCCTGTCAGAAAGAGAGAGAGAACTGCAGTAAAGAGAACAATTAGAAAAAAATTTCTAGATGATCAGAACTTTGAATAACTTTAAAATAACTAAATTAAAGGATATGTAGGAAAATATGTCTCTTATGGACTAACATAGAAAAAATGTCAGGTGAGATTTAGAAAAATAAAAGAACAATGTGAGCATCCAAAAATTATAAATACAGTATTGAAATAAACAAACATCAGTTGAAGGGAACAAAGGGGGAGGAACAATCAAAGATAGGCCAAAAAATATCAGTCAAACTGCTGCCCAGAAACGAGACTCACAGAGTCCTCATTGCTATTTTTTTTATTACTGTATTAGTGAAAACACTGGTTTTCATTGTGATATTTTTGTACATGTAAGAAGTGGATTGGGGGAAGAGCTGGGTGAAGTGCAACGGAGAGTAATGGGGGCCGAATACAATCAATCCAGTTCCTTTTCTGCCCTCTCCAGTTCCTATCATTTTGGCTGGATTGGTAAGGTGATTAAACCTGCATTTTTGTGAAAAGATCCAAGCAGCTTGGGGAGAAAAATCTCTCCCACCTCAGAGTGGTACATATTTTTGATGCTAAACAGTTATTTTAACAGAAGGCATAACACATGCAGTCTGGGGAGAAGGGTCTTTGAAATGCTTTGATTGGGCAGGGAGCTGTTGAATTATTTGGTATGGACAGCCATTTGATTAACAATTCATTGGGCACCAGCTTGATACTTAACAAAGAGGTGAACAAGACAATGCCCCTGCTCTCGCACAACTGTACTATTAAGTACAAAGAAATAATTCAATCAGCAGTCTTCATAAAGGGCCAGGCTGAGTGGGGTCTTAGGCCAAATCACAGCTTGGAAAGTCACTCTGGGCCCCCTAGTGTTCCTGATGAAGACAAGAGTCCCTATCAAAGCAAAGCCTTTGCCAGGCACTTACTGTGAGCTAGGCATTGTTCTAAACACCATCTTGCTCAGACTCCTTTAGAGCCTTCACTGCAGCCCTCATCAGAGCTCTTTTATAGATAAAGACACTAATGTACCCAATCAGGGAAGGGATGTATTAGAAGGGATGTTATCACATAGCTGTAAGTGCCTGAGCCAAGATGTAAATTTGGAAACTTGGCTCCAGAGCTTGTCCCCCCTCCCCATCTTCTCCACTGAACCACTCCTGTAGAACTGGGGCAGCTGAGGTTGTGGCTCCAAGGGTCTGTCTGAGGGCCTGAAAGGTGATGGTGGGATGACTGGCATCACACACAAGGTTCAGGTTTCCTTTCTGACCCTGATCTAGCGCACTGGCAGGTTAACGGCCACCATTAGGCCTCAGCTCTGCCAGCTGTGTTTCAATTGAGTTCTAGCTGGTGTCAACACATGGCTTTCATGAGATCTGGAGTACAGGGGTAGGATCTGAGTTCTCTCTGGGAATCATATGCTAAAATAATGTCTCTGATCCAGACAGGACTCAAGAGAATGCCATTTACAAAACCTGTTTAGGGATTAGTTACTATGTTGAAAACCAAGGCTAGAGTCAGAGCTCAGTTGATAGAGTACTGGCCCAGCACAAGTAGACCTAGGTTTGATCCCTAACAGCACATAAAATAGGCATTGAGGTGTATCTGTGGAATGTTCTCTCTCTTGGCAGGCAGAAAGAGAAGTATCATAAGTTCAAGGCTGGCCTCAACCTCAGCTGACTAGTTCAACACCAGCATGGACTACACGAGATGCTGTCTTTAAAACAAAACAAAACAAAACATCAGATTTAATCCAACAAGGAAACAAGAAAAGCTATGATGATGGGTACTACTATTATTCTCACCTCTAAATGAGGCACACTGGCTCAGACAACAGTGAACTCACCTAGGGTTCAAACCCAAGCTGTTTTCATGGACTGAGTTATCTTTGGAAGAGAAGACAGGACACCAGTGCCTCACTGACTAGACAGTTTCTTCAAGTCCTTTTTTTTCCTTAAGAGGGAAGATTAAAAGAAAGCAAAATGAAACTGATTCTTAGAAGTGTGTTGTCTCTCTCTCTTGTCATTCCCTCCCTACACCTAATGCTGGAGATGATAAGACTTTTGTGAATGTTGGAGATGTTTCTTCCTATGGGGAACCTTCTAGTTCTCTTACTTCTTTGGAAATTAAAGAAGAGTTCTTTTCAATTCTGTGAAATAGATGCAGTTCTGTCTACCTAGCCCATCCATGTTGAGCTGTAACAGTGAACAAGAATAAGGGTGAGTCCTCTGGTCTTTTAACTCAATGCCTGGTTGGCCATTGGCACTTTCTAGCTGTATTCACTATTCTGTCCTAGACTGAGAGGTGTGTTAGTTTGTCTCTGCACCCAGATCAGCCAACTCCAGAGGAGAGTCTGTAGTGGGAAAGGAACTGAGGGAGCCCCTGATGTGGGAGGGAGTAGGGGACCATTCTCTTCCTTTCTGGCCAGAGCTCCCTCTCCAAGCCATTTTCAGAAAGTGGCCTTTGTCTTTGGTTGGTTGGAAGTTGTTCCTCCTCTTAGAGCTAAATATTCCCTCCCCTTCAAAGTGAGAGGGAACAACATGATGAGGAGCCCAGCTCCTATATACATGCCTGGCAATTCTGGCTACCTCTGGGGACAGTTCTGGGGCAGGCATAAATGGTCCAGCCTACTCTCTGTGCAGCCAGGGGCTCCGGGAGCCCTCCAGAGGCTGCTACATGAAACCTGGGAGTTGTCCTAGCTTCACCAGGGAGACCGGAATAAGGAAGGACACACAAGACATAGGCTGTCTGATTCCAGCTTCTACAGGGAGTGAAGGAAGAAACCGGAAGTAGGCTGGCAGCCTTCCAGCTGCTTCTAACTTGAGGCTCCCAGCAGGAGATTTGTAGGGGGAGCTGGGATTTAACACCTTGCATGCTGGGAAGCTGCCAGGCTCTGGAGAGCTGAGGCTGTGCAGGGAGGCTTCTTTTTATGTCTCTCACACCCAGTGTAGCACGTAGCACTTCCCTAGCCTTGCAGCAGATGGGCAGATGTGGGCGAGGAGAAGCGTGAGGTGTGCAGGAAGAAAGAATGTGTGCTTCCGATGGGGGCCACTTCACGGATGGTGTGCTGAAAGAGGAGGATAACTCCTGCTGCTCCCTAATGCAGAGGGAGAGGGTTAGATAAAAAAGTCCCCAGGGTGGTACAAAGGATCATCTCAGACCCACTACTCAGTAGACGGATCCACACATGTATCCCTGAGGCAACAGCTGATTTTCACCGACTTTTCTGTTACCAAACCCAATATGTTTGCAGTCTTCCAAACCATGTGACCTAGGGGCTGCTTTATTCACATCTGACTGAAGCTGATGGAGGTTTAGAGAGGCAATGTAACTTGTCCAAAGCTGCACAGCTACAGAGCCTGAAGCTGAGCTTCCGAGGATAGTTAGACTTTGACATTCCTGTCCTAATGTAACAATGCTCAGAGTCTTGCAAGGTCTTCTGTTGACCATCTGAGTTTTGGACCATCATGTTCTTATTCTCAGTGTTCAGCATCCAAGCAATGGGAAGACCAGCATTATCTCCCCCAGGTTTATCATGAGAGTGAAATAAGCCTGGCACAGCCTGACTTATCATTCCTTCTTCCTTTCCTTCCTTCATTCAACAAACATTTCAGGTACTGTTCTAGCTGTACAAGCTAGATAAGGTCCCAGCTCTACCAAAGTAGGTAACGAAGTAAAGTCAAATGATTTTAACTCTGTGTGTGTGTGTGTGTGTGTGTGTGTGTGTGTATTATAAAGAAGACAAAACATGATTAAGCTAGATTGTAGAATGAGGGAGGGCAGATTTCCATGGATGTTTGAGAAATGAAGATGGGCATTTCCACAGATGCTTGAAGAAGGGTCTTTGAATAAGTGGCAGCTGAGGTTTATTACCAGAGGAAGGAAGGTGAGTTTACTAAGTTGAAGGAGTTCAAGGTCTGCTGTTAGGAAGGCTGGTATGGCTGGAGCAGAGTGGGCAGGCAGATGGCTGGGATAAAGAAGGGGATTAAGAGATGTTGTCACATGGTCAACAAGGCAAGGTTGTGAATGTCACTGTGTTGTGTGACTTTCTCTGGGGAGATGTGAATGAGTGTCTGTGCACTCCAGACGGGACACTGATGTCTAGCTTGGTAAGTCACTGAGCTTACCTGGGTAATTTTTTTTTTTCATTTTACCTGGGTTATTTACAGGAGGAGCACATGTGCAGAGTTATTTATAGGACTGTGAATGACACAAAGACGGCTGTATCACAATAAACAAGCAAATGATTTTCCTAGAATAGGTGACTATGCACTGCACAAATTATAAGCCGCTTAACCCACCAGAGAGTCTCTACTTGGTACTGCTTTTAAAACATCGGGTAGGGACCTTGTGAGCCTTATAAGTTTGTTGATCATCCTGAGCTTTGTGGGTTTCATTAACTTCTTTCATATTACAAACTTCCTTTACTTCATTGGTCTTACCAGCCTCCTCTTCTTTTTGTAAGGAGTGTTTTAATGCAGAGAAAATAAAATAACTATACAACACATGGGAAGATGCTCACACATGGGGATGACCTTTGATGAGCTAAAAACAAGAGCGATACTATCTGATTTACTTATCCAGTTAAGATAAATAAGGACAGGTCTGGGATCTGTGTGGAGAATAGAATGCTGGGCCTTAAGGATGTATGCAGAACAGCTTGGAGGAAGTTGGGCCATCACAGGGGTCCACAGTGAACAGCAGGGGATGACACCTCTCATGATAGAGCAGGGTACCAGCCACACATTTCAGTGAAGAGACAAATTAGACATCTTAGTCAGTCACCCTTGGTGGGTCTCACCCTTGGCGGAATTAGGGTTTGAGCTCTTTCCCTAAGATCATATCCATGTTTCTGTTGTCATACTGCCATGGATGAACATCTACTGATATTACTATTTTTCTTATTAGTTTTGGGGTTAGCTTTTCCGAGGCGGGCTCTGGGATGGAACTACTATATTCCGAGAGTTAATATATCAGTTTCCCTATGATGCTTTAGATAGTAAATCTTTTCATTTGCTGAGATCTGACTGTCCTGTGACTTTTCAACTCTGTTACTATTGTGCCGAAGAGACAAAGACAGCATCCTAGTGGATGGGCATGGCTTCGGGTGAGGAAACTTTGTTGTTGTTTAATAATGTCTTGCTATGTAACCTGTACTATCCCTAACCTTACAATCCTCCTGCCTCAGCCTCCCTGGGTGCTGGTGCATCACCACACCCAGCCCAGGGAAACTTCATTTACAGCAACATGGAATAGGCTCCATTTGGCTTTTTGGGTCACAATTTGTGAAAATCAGATAAAGAAAACCATTTATTTATATGAAAATGTTTTATTTTTTCTATAAAATCACCTGAAAATGTTTACCACAAACCCTTTTACAGAAATAGGGTGCACCTTACCATGAGTAAATATACAATTAGAAGAACTCCCTTGTTAGGGACTTCCAAGTCTTAGGGTTGTCTTTGGAGACAGTTTATGGGACCAGTGTAGCAAGGATTGGAATGCTCCTGGCTCTTGCTTCAGCCAGGAACTTGTCTTTTATCCACATTTTGCATTTTTAGTTGAGAGACCTAATAGAAACTTGAACAAGAGGACTTGGGGGTAAGACAAAAAGTGAGAATAATTAATCTAGCTCACCGGATGGAAGATCGTTTGTCTTTTCTAGTATCGTGCATTAGGAAAGCATTTATTATATAGTTTGTCACAGAACAAATTCCACAACTGGTTACAGAACAGATCAACACCTACATGGTCTAACTGGGTGGGAAGGAGGGAGAAGTGAGGATGAATGATGTCACAGAGAGGCAGACAATAGATAGGTGTCTTGGGCTTTACATCAGGCTCTGGTCAGCCTCACGCTCTCAGTGACAAGACTGGAAAACTGGGACGGAACCACTTTGTCCCATATGACGGGTGGAATACAAAAATTAAATTAAATTCCTTTTCTGCTTTTATTTTGTTCTTAGGGATGTGACTGACTAAAGTAAAAAGACTCTGTCAGAATTTCTCTGCGTCTCCTCTGTCGACCCCATTGTCTGTGTATCAAACAATTCTTCTCTTTCCAGGCTGTGGCCAGGTTCTTCGAGCTTCAAAGGGTCAGATTCTGTTGGAGAGCTACCCCTTAAATGCTCACTGTGAATGGACCATTCATTCCACACCTGGATTTATCATCCAGCTGAGGTGAGGGGCTGACCCAGAACTAGTAAAGAGCCTGAAAGACAACTGAAATGGAAGAAACTGAACTGGATTGAACTGATCAGAACCAGTCTGGCCCCACCGCCATGCCAGATCAAAATAACACACAGAAAGGCTGTATTAGATATAAAGCTATTGGCCTGTTTCTAATGTTTCTTATTGCCTAGTTCTATCTTAATTATTAACCCATTTCTATTCATCTAAGTACTTCCACGTGGTCTTATCTTACGGGAGAGAAGGGCTGGCATTCTTCTCCCCATCCTCCATCTTGGATCTTCTCCCTACCACTCCCTCTCTCCTCCTTGTCTCTTAGTCCCGCCTATCTTGCTTTCCTATTGGCCAACAGTGTTTTATTCATTACCCAATACGAGAAACATATTTACAGATTCACATCTTCCATGAGTCAGAAACGTTTTGAAACATCCAGAACCGGTTTAAACCAGGTTGAACCAGCCAGAACCAGTTTAAACTGGATTGAACAGGTCAGAAACGGTTAAAACCAGCCAGAACCAGATTTAACCATCCAGAACTGGTTTAAAATGGATTGGCCAGGTCAGAACCAAATTGGATCCGGTTGGAACCGGTTTAAACGGTATTGAACCGGCCAGAACCACATTGAACCGGCCAGAACAATATCGAACCGGCCAGAACCGGATAAAGCTGGATTGAACTGGCCAGATCTGATTTGAAATGGCTTGAACCAGTCAGAACCAGTTAAAACCAGATTCAACCAGTCAGAACCGGCTTAAACCAGATCGAACCAGTCAGAACAGGTTTAAACCGGATGTATCCAGTCAGAGCCGGTTTAAACCAGATTTAACCAGTCAGAACTGGCTTAAGCCAGATTCAGCCAGTCAGAACCGGTCACAACTGGATTGAACCAATAAGAACCGGATTGAACCAGTCAGAACCAGTGTAAACCGGATTTATCCAGTTAGAACAGGTTTAAGCCGGATTCAACCAGTCAGAACTGGCTTAAACTGAATTGAACCAATAAGAACCGGATTGAACCAGTCAGAACCAGTGTAAACCGGATTTATTCAGTAAGAACCGGTTTAAACCAGATTGAACCGATTTATCCAGACAGAACCTGTTTAAACCGGATTGATTCAGTCAGAACCAGTTTAAACTGGATTTATCCAGTCCGAACTGGTTTAAACCGTATTGAACCAGTCAAAACTGATTTAAACCGGATTGAACCAATAAGAACCGGTTTAAGCCGGATTGAACCAGTCAGAACTGGTTTAAACTGGTTTAAGCTGGACTCAACCAGTCAGAACTGGTTTAAACGGATTGAACCGGTCACAACCGGATTGAACTGGCTCGAACCAGTTAAAACCAGTTTAAACCGGATTCAACCAGTTAGAGGGTTTAAACTGGATTTATCCAGTCAGAACCGGTTTATCCCGGATTCAACCAGTCAGAACCAATTTAAACCAGATTGAACCAGTCAGAACCAGATCGATCTGGTTTGAACCGGTTTAAACCGGATTGAACCAGTCAGAACTGGTTTAAACTGGATTTAACCAGTTAGAACCAGTGTGAACCTGCCAGAACCAAGTTTGAACCATCCATAACCAAGTTTGAACCAAGTTTGAACCTGACAGAACCAGTTTGAATAGGGCAGAACCAAGTTTTGCCGGCCAGTACCAGTTTGAACTAGTTTTGAACAGGCCAGAAGCAGTTTAAATTGGCCAGAACCAAGTTTGAACCATCCATAACCAAGTTTGAACCAGTTTTGAACAGGAGTTAAGGCAGTTTGAACCAGAACCAGTTTGAATCGGGTGCCAGTGTGAACCCAAGTTTGAACCGTTGACCGGCCAGAACCAGTTTGAATAGGGCAGAACTAAGTTTGAACCGGCCATAACTTGTTTGAATGGGCCAGAACAAAATTTGAACCAGCCAGAACCTGTTGGAATCGGCCAGAATCAAATTTGAAGTGGCCAGAATCAGTTTGAACCGGTTTAAACCAGATTGAACCAGTCAGAAACAGTTTGAATTGGCCACAACCAAGTTTGAACAGGTTTAAACCGGATTGAGCCAGCCAGAATCAATTTGAACTGGTCTTAACTGGATTGAGTCGGCCAAAATCGGTTTTAACTGGAATGAACCAGTCAGAACCGGTTTGTACCTGCCAGAACCAGTTTGAATCAGACAGATCCAGTTTGAACCTGTCTGAACCGGTTTAAGCCAGATTGAACTGGTCAGATAAACTCTAATATAGAAGACAGATAATAAAAAATGAGACTCAGACAGTGTGAAACAAACCATGCTAAAGTAGAAATTAACTAAATAGAGAAAAAAAAAATGACTATTGTCAAGTAGGCCAGAACCGGTTTGAACCAGCCAAAACCAGTTTGAACCGCCCAGAACCGGGTTGAAGCGGTCAGAACCTGTCTGATCCGGTTTGATCTAGTCAGAACACAAACGAACCACTTTAGCCCTATCAGTCTCTTACCGGTTCAGTCTGATTCTGACCAGTTCAAACTGGTTCTGGCTGTTTCAATCCGGTTCTGACTGGTTCAATTGGCTATGATTGGTTTAATCTAGTTCAAGACTTTTGTATCTGGTTTTGACTGGTTCAAACCGGTTCTGGCCTGTTTAATCTGGTTCTATGGTTCTGACTGGTTCTGACAGGTTCAAACCTGTCGAATCCAGTTCTGAAAGGTTGAACCAGCCTGTTCAATCCAGTTCTTACTGTTTCTGACAGTTTCAAACCGGTTCTGACTGGTTCTGACTGGTTCCGACTGGTTCTGGCCAGTTCAAACAGGTTCTGACCAGTTCAATACGGTTTTGGCCTACTTGACAGTAGTCATTTTTTCTTCATTTGAGTTAATTTCTACTTTTGCATGGTTTATTTCACCATGCAAAATGAGTCTCATTTTTTATTATCTGTCTTCTATATTAGAGTTTATCTTCATGACGTCATCATCTGACCTTGAGTTCACCCCTAGGATCTCAGGAATGACCTGGGTCCATTGCTCCTTTTGTCACCCTTTCTCCATACAGGTTTGGCATGTTGAGCCTGGAGTTTGATTATATGTGCCAATATGACTATGTTGAGGTTCGTGATGGGGACAACAGTGACAGCCCCATTATCAAGCGTTTCTGTGGCAATGAGCGGCCAGCTCCCATTAGGAGCACGGGTTCTTCACTGCATGTCCTTTTCCGCTCTGATGGCTCCAAGAACTTCGACGGATTCCATGCTGTCTTTGAGGAGATCACAGGTAAAAAAGCAGTGGATGATGTACTCCATAAAAGCACCTCAATGTTAGGATGCCCAGCTCTCAGAAGCAGCCTATATAATGAGGAGGAAAGACCAGGACATTCTCTTTTTCCCTTCAGCAAAGCTCACCCAAAATTGGAACAAGGAATTGTGCCTCCCTCATTCAGAGGAGGTGGCTGGAGCCCACAGGGGCTGTTACATATTAAGGGTTACACAGGTCTGAGAGTAGAGTCTAGATTTGTATTGAAACTTTTGACTCTAGCAATCATGTGCAGGGGCTACTCATGGTTAAGAGTATTGGCTATGAAACCAAGCTGTTTGACTTTAGAAAAATTCTTCTGCCTTTCTGGGCCTCGGTTTTTCGAAGAAATAATAAAAAAGAAGAAAAGATGGGCGAATCCTTACAGACACTGGAAAAATAAGAAGGAGAAAGAGAAGGAAGAAGAGGAGGAGGAGCTTACACCATCCAAGTCCTCAGCACTGCCTAAGCCAGGAGTGTATAAATAGGTACTGCAAGTCTTAAGTACAAGCTCATGCTCCAGTAGTAACTCCCACTGTGCTTAGGCAATCCATGCTAATTAAACTCAGTGGGTCACAAAAATAAACAATCAAAACCAAGAAAGACTTGAAAGCAGGAAGGTGTAGAGTAGGATTAGGGGGAGGTATGAAGGGCTAAGAGGGGATGTAAAAATGATCAAAAAGCACAATATCCATATGTGGAATTGTAAAAGAAATAAGAATTAAAAAATATTTATTTTATGTGTATAGGTGTTGGTCTGCATGCAAGTCTGAATACAATGTACATGTCTGGTGTTCCCAGAGGCCAAAAGAAGGCATTGGATCACCTGGGACTGGAATTACAGACTGTTGTAAATGGGCATGTGGGTGCTAGAACTTGAACCTGCATTCTGTTCTCTCTGGAAGAGCAGTCAATATTCTTAACCTCTAAGTCATCTCTCCAGGCCCAGAGTTATATTTTTTAAAGTCTCAAACTTAAGTAATATTTACTTGATTACTCAAAGCTCATCTTTAGTCCTGCCCTACCTGGTCATATGTGGTTCTATCTGGTTCTATCTGAGGTAGTATTGACCATCTGGACAAACACACTGAATTCAAAAGAATCACTTCAGCTCTTTGTATTGTGAGTCTGGGTTTCTCGTGTTTTATACAACAAGCTTCTGCTTTAAGGTCAGTTTTTAAAGCTACTGCATAAGAGTAATGAAGAAAAGAGCAAATGTTCACCAGTATCTGGTTACCAGAGAGCAGTGGGAAGAAGGTGTAAAATGAGAAATAGTCTTGGGGAAGGAGCTAGCCCCTTATTCCATAATGGCAGAAGAGATTGAAATGATGCAGTGAGAAGCATCTGTGGATTTTTGGGACATGCAGCCAGAACTGGCTGTCAAGGTAGCCATGGTGAACAGTGACAGCTCATTAGCTTGTGGTCCTGTGACTGAAGAAGCATGTCCCCCTTTTGTCTCTTAAGTGCTGCCCCTTGTTCCTTAAGCACTCCTGAGTGTCAGCTTACCCTTGAGTTCTTTCCTCTGGCTAAGGTCTGTCCTGCAGGCCCTATAGTCTCTTCTCTGCTACCTTTTTCTTTCTCCATTGAACTATGAATTTGCCCTTTTGTTGATTACCTTATTGTTTTTGCCTGCTGTAAACTAACTACTTTATGCTTCAGGCTGTAGTTGTATACTCCCTTACACACAGCCTTGATCTAGTAAATAGGAAGTCCTGTATGTTTCTGTATCTCTCCAGGGCCCTTACTACTGTTCCATTGAACTAAGCCAAGAAGGGGATGTAGTTCTTCTATATAAGCATGCATGAATTTAGGAATAAAGGCTAACACATACACTAATGTTCCCCCATTGGCCATTGCAGGAAAGATAAAGTCCCTAAGATGCTCAGTAAGCCACTGGTTCTGAGCATCAGTAAGATTTGAAAAGACTGAATGTTCTATGTGTTCTTGGAACTTCACATGTATATCAGGTCACTGAACTAAGAAGGTCTGCAGTAAAGAGATCTGATAGGTTGGGAAGACTAAAATCAACCCATCCAATGTTGGTTGAACCAAGCAGTGCATTTATTAGGGTTTCTTGCAGGAACGTGGGTGAGGAGTTCCTTACAGGAACTGTATCATGCAGGAAGTGTATCTCAGCATGCTGATGATTTCTGAAGACTGCATCACTGACGTTGCCTATGCAATTTGCAGGCAGTTAGACCACTGAAGATTCTCCTTTTCTCCTGCATTTATTCACAAGTTATATAATCTGGAGGAGGAAACTGCTGAGTCTCTGTGGGAAATACTGCACACTGCTGTTTTCATTGGTGTAATGCCCCTGTGTGTTTGCCTTCTGTATGTGGGTACCTTGAGTATACTTTTAGGAGCTTCAAACATGTTAAACAGCATCTGCATCATTTGACACTTAATATCAATGTGTTTTCTGCATTCTCAAATCACAGCATCATGAATTCAGTAAAATGAACAATAACTCTGTAAGAAGTTGGGGAAAATACATTGGTTCAGATTACAGGCTTTGGGGAGGTGGATTCATTATTGATGGTGACACTAACAGATGCCTTTCTCTTTCAGCGTGTTCCTCATCCCCTTGTTTCCATGATGGCACATGCCTCCTTGACTCAACTGGATCATATAAGTGTGCCTGCCTGGCTGGCTACACTGGGAAGCACTGTGAAAACCGTAAGTATGCCTCCTGGTGGCATGGTTTAAGGTGTTAATGGGGCATGCAAAGAGATTTGAAGGCTCATAGCACTACAGCTTCCTGGTGTCTCCAGTGGCACATCATATGGGCACCTGAGTCATAGTTGTTGCCATCATTGTTGTCATCATGGTGTGTGTGTGTGTGTGTTTGTGTTTGTGTGTGTGTATATGTGTGTGTGTTCATGTGCACATATGCACATGCGTACTCACACTCATCCACATAAGCGCACATCTGCATGTGCCTACGGAGGCCAGAGTTAGATGTTGGGTGTTTGCCTCCATCGTTCTCCTCCTCAGTTTTCTCCCCAGACCTTGAGACTCATTGGCTGACTAGTCTGTGGAAACATCAGGGTCATCTTCCTGTTTGCTTCCCACCATGCTGAGATTGCAGATGTGCACTGTCATAATGGTTTTTAAAGAAGTGGATGCTGGGAATCTCATCTTAGGCCGTCATGCCTTCCTTGCAAGCAATTTACTCATGGAACCATCTCACCAGCCCCCTAAGCTGTATTCTCTTTTCCTTCTTTCTCTTTCTTTCTATGTCTCTTTTTGGTTTGGGTACTAGGGGCCGAACCCAGGGTTTTATTCATGTTAAATACATGTATTTCCACTGAGCTACAGCTTTAGTCCCTGTGTCATGGATTGACATTACCATCAAATTGCTAGCTCTCTGGTTCTTATGGGTATTCAGAAGCAAAGCACTAACAGCCCTTAGTAACCTGGGGCTCTAAAAATATAGGAAACAGGAGAGACCAAGTCAAACAAACAATCCACACCAAAGGAGCAAGAGTTTCTAAATTATGTCCTTGAAAAGGCAGGATGTGATTCTCTTCTGATACTAGATTCGAACTCTTGCAAGGGGAGAGAGAAACTTGAACCCACCAAATTTAAGCATACATATAACAGGGCATATTCCTTGGCCTTGGGAATTATGTATACCATGGCACAAAAACTTCAAACTGTGCTGGAAGGACCATACCACTGGCAAAGAGGAACTTCACTACCATGACCAAAAATCATTTATTATGGTGTCTGGTAACCAGGATCCTATGTGTAATATGTGTCCTAGCAAAAGTTGGAGACCTAAAATTAGTGCCACTGTCTACAGCTATTGTTCTGAATGAAATGTGTAGAATGTGATGTGCAGAGCAAGAATAAGGTTTGAGGACTAGAGGAGCAGGACCCCTCAAAATAGATCCAGAGATGGTGTTGTGTAAGTAAGTCTGTAAGGACAATTTCCCCAGAGGTGCTTATATGACTTGGGAGAACTGACCTAGAAATGGAAAGAAGTCAAACAAAAGCAATTTCAAGAAAAATCCCTGGCCTCCTGCTTGGCAAGAGTGAAATATGGAATGCCATTGAAGTGTGACAAGGGTACTAGGTTCTTCTATCCACAAAGCAATTAGTCACTAGCCAAGGTTGCCCTAGGGGAGGAGGGAAATATGAACTCAGGTGTGTTAGCTTAATGATCAACTTGATACCACCTAGAGTCACCCGAGAAGGGAGTCTCAGGTTAGGGATTGGCCAGAGCAGACAAGCCTATGGGTGTGCCTGTGGGGCACTGTCTTCTTTGTTAATTGATAGTAGCAGGACTCAGTTGGGCATCACTCTCTGGGCTTATGTTCCTGGGCTGTATAAGAAAGCTACCTAAGCTAAGCATGAGTCTGCAAATGAGCCAGTAAGTAGCTGTCTTCCATGCACTTTCTTGGCTGAGAGTGAGTTTTCTGCTTGGTGGTAATGCCTTGTGGGAAAGCAAGCAGCCCTGCTGTCATGTTCTTGACTTGAGTTCCTGGTCTTGACTCTTCTCAATGGTGCACTGTGACCCGGAAGTGTAAAAGAGATAAACCCTTTCCTTCCTAAGTTATTTTTGGTCAGAGTGTTTTATCTCAGCAACAGAAAGGAAACTAGAACATATGCCCAGCTTCCTGAGCAGATGCTCACTGTGGTTCCAGGAACCAAGTGAGGATCATTTTCCTGAAATCATACAGGCCACACAAGTCAATGGAGAAGGAAAAGGAGAACTTAGGAACAGGAGGAGGAAGAGCTTCAAGAGCAGAGCACTGTGTCCTCTCCAGTCATTCCTGACCAGCACACACATGCTCTGTGAGCCTCTGCAGTGTGAGAGTCCTCTGGGAAGTTGATGTGTTTTTTTTTTTTTCAGGGGGATGTTTACTAGCATTCCTTACAAACAGTGTGGTTTCAACAATGGGACCCTGACTATGTCACTGGGATCTGCTAACATCTCTAGTTTGACACTGCTATCCTGAGTGTTCCTGTCTAAGAGGCTTAGAAGATGATGCTGGGATTCATGGACCCTTCCTTAGATGATGCTTTTGTGTTATGTGTAAGGCAGATGGGAGCAGTGTTGTTCTTTCTTGTTTCAAGGATTTGTATATATGGTCTAGAGTCTTAACAACAGCAGACTCTGAGTTCCAGATAGGAAAATGAAATTCTGAATGACTAGCTACAGTTTTGATAAACAGAGGTAACACTAGAAAAATGCAAAACAAGACGGCACAAAGCCAGACACCTTTAAGAACTGTTTCAAATCAGGAGAGAAAAGTAAATTGCTTCAGAAGCGATGACTAAACCATGCATGGGTGGTTTGTAAGTCAAGTGGATTATTCTGTAAAGATACTCTGTCAAAAGTGAAACAAGCATCATTAAAAAAGAATGCATCATAAGGCATGTGAATTGTAGCTTGATTCATAAATGCTCTCAAATCACTTTAAAATACCAGGTGAATTGGGATGTGAGTTTTGTGATGGAGTGTTTGCACAGCATGTGCAAGGCCTGGGCATGGATTCCCAGCACTGAAAACAACAACAACAACAAGCCACAAACAAACAAAAAAGCAACCAAACAACCATCAAGATCTCCTAGCAATAATTTTTCACTTCCAGCTTTCAAAATACAGTTCAGGAACAGAAACCCTTGGCACTGTGTGGCTGCAGCATGATGAAGAGTGGAGTGTGGAAATCTCATCTGTCATTTGCTAACATCAGTCTGGGAAATTAATTTTTATTATTTTCTTTAAGATCCAGGTCTATTTTTCCTGATAGGAACTCACTCAGTTGCCGAGACATCTCAAAAATCCAGCCATGTTGTTTACCTTCTTATTTCTGAAGAGATCTTAGCCATTGTTCAAGGCAGTCTGTCCATGAAAAGAGTAAAAATCGAGCAGGTGTGTGTGTGAACTTACGTTTTCCTTCTGAAGATATCAATGAGCTGGAGCTCATTCCCTCAGAGGGAATTCTTTCAAAATTAGCAAGAAATACAAGTAAGCATTTGGAGAACTTCCAAACTCCAAAATACCCAAATTGGACCTGGCACTTGTTCTTAAAAGCAGCTTCAATAGCACCAAGACTAGCATGACTGAGAGCCCTATCCTTTATTGATGTGCCTTTAAACCTAGGCCCCAGCAAATTCAGAGCCAAGAGTCAGAATCACGCTTTTCTCATGTAGTTTGCGGTATCTCAGATGCAGATCTTACCATGCAGGTGACTGATGGCCTCTGCTCAACACTTGAGTCCTTTCCCCCAGATAAGGTTCATCAGCCTGTCTGTTCCAAACACAGACCTTGACATTAGATGGTCTCCTCATTTCTCATATCCATGAATGGGAGGTGAAGTAGGAACAGGTTTTCCACTTAATTCCTGAGGTCACCCCATGGGTAAAATGTTTGTCACACAAGTATGAGGACCTTAGAGCAAATCCTCAGAACTTAACATAAAGCCATATGCATCACTGTGCAAATCTGTAATCTCCATGACCTAAGAGGAAATGGGAGGTAGGGACAGAAAAATTCCTGGATGCTGGTGGTGCTGGTGTATGCAGTGTGTGTGTGTGTGTGTGTGTGTGTGTTGTGGGGGGCAAGTAACCCTGCTTAAAAGATGGAGGGCAAGAACCAACACTGGAGGCTGTCCTTTGTTTTCCATATATGAGCCATGACCCATGCATACCAATAATAACCTACGAAGATGTTTACACACACACATCACACATCACACATGATTATTTTTAAGAAGTTGAGCAATATCAGGTGTACAAAATAAAAGTGAAATATTTTCTCTGACTCATCTTTGTTCTCAGAGGAACCACTTTGAAGAACTCTAGGTCCATGTTTCTCAGACTTTTCCTAAGATATGCAAAGTTAGTTATCTAAGTCATACTTTAAACCAGTGATTTTTAGCTAGAGTGGCTTTGCCCTCCATCTCCCCATGTGTGTAGATGGCATTTGGCAGTATGGCAGATGATTTGGATGCAAATTGGATGATGATGCATCCTGTGGACTGAGGGATGCTGCTGAACATCCTTCAAGACACAGGCTCTGCTGCTGTCATCCAGTCCCAGTAACAAGGTGGAAGACTGTTTTAAACAAAGTAGACTAAAGCACACTTACACATTTTCAATGCGTTGTCAATGTCCATGGCATCGACTTTTTCCCAGATAAAATGATTGTTGACAATTCTATGGTGAATGTGAAAAGATGTACTCATCTAATTCCTTAAGATGGACTTGTTATTGTTTTAAATATTTTGTTATTATGAAGAGGGCTGTAATAAGTAGCCTTACATTATTTGGCTGTTCACATGTCAACTGAATTCTCAGATGCTGCACTGTTTGTTCAGAGGGCATGCATGATTATATTTTTGAGAGCCATTGTTTTTAACCAGCTTGATACCATCTACAGTTGCAGGATTGGGTTTTCTTTCTCTGCTGATTGAAGGGTTAAAAAGGCAGGGAGAGTTTGAAAGTCATCAAAGATGACCGTTTATTCAAAGATGACGATTTTATTAGAGTTTAAAAGAAAAAAAGTCCCAGGTCAGGCAATCTGTAAATCAGCAGCTGTCCGGAGGAGGATGTAGAAGAAAAGGGGGGTGGGCAGGAGCCATACCATTTGAATTAAGCCATTGCAGAAGTCAGTCACTTGGAGGTAGACACATGGTGAGGGAATGCCTTTTAGAGGAAGAATGAAGCCCTGTGCATTGGGGAAAGAATGGTTGGAGAAGGCATGGAAGAAAAGAAAAAGTTGGGCTTTTCTGAGTGATCCAGAAGGGTAGACAGACTGTGCTCCTTAACAGAGTGTGCTGGGGCAGGAATTCTGGGAAGGGAAAGCATTGATGCTCATTAAAGGGGTAGTTGTTCTGCTTATCCTTTCAGCATGGTTTAAAGTTACCTGCCTCTAGGAGTGCTGCCTTCCAGAAGGATGGTCCCTTGCCCGGGTGATTGAGCCATCTGTCTGTCCACCTGGATTCATTCCTTTGTGCTTTGCGTAGCTTGAAATGGTAGTGTTCCACCTGGCCTGAGATTTCATTGCCTTGACCATAAGGCACCAGCTTTCCTTTAATAGGCCTTTACCACTGTTGTGTCAAATCTACAGGAGGATCAAACATAACTGCTGCTCTTCAAAATAAGAACTGGGGCCTGAATTTCAGAAACACAGGGCTATTCTCATCAAACGGGAAATGGATTTCCACTCAAAGGAACCCATAAGTTCAAGGAAAGTGTTCCTGATTAGACAGTTTGACTTCCTTCCAGAGGTCAGGAGGATGTCAAAGCCCTTGATAAAACAGCCTGTAGATGTTAGCTCTCATCCTACCTTTCCTGAGTCCTTTCCTAAGGTAGAAACCTTTCCTCTGCTTTTGAGTGACCTTCTCAGAAACCCAACTAGGGGAAATGGCCCCTCCTCAGCCCTCAGACTCAGCTTGTCTCCTGCCAACACCCTCAGCGACCTCCAGGATCCCCGGGCCACCATGTGAGAAAGTGGGGCCCTTTCTTTCCTCTGAGGTTCCTGTTTCATTGCACAGAGTACAAAGACAAAGCAAGTCTTCTAGTAAATGGTCCGAATCTTGTTTTGAAAGAGTGGAAAGTGAGAGATCCATCGCCTGCTCCAATTTCCATGTTGCCTTTGTTCCTCTGGCCCAGTTGACAAGAGCTGGGCTTTCCCTCTGCATCCTAATGAAGGCCGATGAAATGGGCTAAATCTTCCAGTCACAATGTTCACACTGCAGGCTCTGACGCTCCTAGGAACAAAACAAATCAGTCCTCACCAATTAAAGTAATACGGTGATTCTGTACACACTGGGGTTTTAGAGTCCCCGAAGGTTTCCCACTGGTCTGTCCCAAGGACCAGGAGAAAGAGCAGGATGAGAGGTACACTTTATTCTTGAGCTTTAAAGTAGCAGCCCGAAGTTTCTCATCCCAGTGAGCCATTTGGGAACTTTGGGAGGGTCCATGGAAACATGAGTGCTGGCTGATGCGAACAGAATGTAGGTGACCCCTAGTGGGCAGTAGCCTTGTCTCATCATACATGGGTAAAAGAAATGTAGTGGGGTTGATGTAAGCTGTCCTGAGATCCTGCAGGTGAGGCATTTTTTAAAAATGGACTCACTACCTTTTTCTCACTTCCAAAGGCTTCTCTCATCCTGAACATATGGGAGACAGGTATATCTCGTGGGAGGTTATGCACACCAGGGTAAGGGTCTTGGAATTCAATTCTGAATGACTTTGGGTTGGCTGTGAGTCCAGTCAGTTGGCTTTGAATGAGTGATTTAACGTGTTCGAACCTCCATTTTCCTAGCTAGAAATTTCAGAAAAATAATACTAGGTAGTTCTCATGGTGTTTGTGGAGATGAAGTTTAGTAATCCATGTGAGACAGAGTTGAGTATTAGGAGCTATTGTTTTATAATTATAAATGCCCCCTTTTAAACAAAATACCATTTAAAATGTATTATAAAGCTTTAGTGAAGAAATCACTAAAATATTCCATATTATTTATAATAATGACTAATGATATGATGTAAATGATATTAGGATAGAATCTCACTAAGAAAAAAATTGTTACATTTTTATTTCTTTTTTAATTTTATAATAATCTAATTTCATTCATAAAATAATCTAAGTTTTAAATCCATTTTCTTCTTTCTGACATAGCTAAAAGGTTTTTAAAATTTTCTATTGAAAATAGATTCTTCTCTCATACAATACATCCCAACCACAGTTTCCCCTCCCTCCACCTTCCTCTTAATGTATAATGAATGGACTTTATGTGATATTTCTATTCATGCATATAGCATTCATTGATCATGCCCATCCAGTCTTCAGCCTTTCCCCTCCTCCCTCTGTCTTTTGTTTCATGTAGGGTATGTAATGGGGGAGAGTGTTCCCCAAAATAATGGGGAAATAGGTGAAGAACTAGAAATTACTCACTAGCTGAACTGCTCCCACAAACATGGGATGGAGCTGACCACATGGTAAGGGCCACCTGCTGTAAGGCTTCTCAGGCCCTCTGTCCATCTGCCTACTCCTTGTCCTGGCCCTTTTGGCGTTTGTTTTGGCAGATGAAGTCGCTGAGTCAGGACTAAACACAGGGAACAGATTTTATGTAGGTCCTGGGTTAAGGTAATCCATTAGAGCTGGAATGGGATGTATGCCCATGGAGAGTGGGGACACCAAAGAATTAACCTGCAATGGGCCAGGTGGTGGTGGCACAGAACTTTAATCCCAGCACTCAGGAAGCAGAAGCAGGCAGATCTCAGTGAGTTCTAAGGCAGCCAGGACTGTCACACAGAGTAACAAAAAAACAAAAAGGAACTAACCTGAGACAGAAGCAAGCATTCCTAAGGCCACAGTCCCAGAGGAACCCTAGCCCCAAATATAGGCCACAAAATTCCTGTCTTTTTAAAAGACTTGCCTTGGAGAACCTTCTTTTCCAGGGCTCTACCAACTTCAAAAGGTAAAAAAACAAGTTTTGTTTTTTTTTTTTTTTCCTTGAGATAGGGTCTCACTGGGTCACCTAAGCTGACCTCAAGTGTGCAATCCTCCTGCCTCAATCTCCAAGTTTTGAGATTCCAGGCATCACTGCTATGTACAGCTCCTCTCGTGTGTGTGTGTGTGTGTGTGTGTGTGTGTGTGTGTGTGTGTGTGTGTGTGTGTGTGTGTGTGTGTGTATGCACGCACATGCACGCACGAACGTACACCCACCCACACACATCTTTTTCACGGGCCATCTATCTTGTTATTCAGAGAGTGTCCCTCCCTGACCTGGAGTTTTCCCATTCAGCTAACCTGACTGGTTAGAAAGCCGCAAAGCCGCTGAGTTCCTACGGTCCCTTCTTCTCCGGTACTAGAGTTAGAAGCATGTGCCATATACTCTTTCCATGTGGGTTCTGGGGCTTAAACTCGGGTTCTCAGGCTTGTATGGCGAACACTACTTCCTGAGCTATCTCTCCAGTCATATATCCATCTTAATGATAACTCAAAATGCTCCTGAAATTTAGAGAAAACCAAAGAGAACTATTATATCCATCTAGCTTCTCATATCACATAAGTGGCCCACTTAACTCTATCACAGTAATATGCCAGGTTGATTTTGAACAAAAAAACTAAACAACTACGACTTTCTGAAGCATTGTCAATGTTGACTGTCTCTTGGACACAGTGGGCAGTTTTAAATAGGCCATCCAAGCACCGGAAAGTGGTGTTTGAAAGACACAGTGTACTAGAGGCCCAAGACAATACTGATTAAGATCAAATAGCCAATTAAGGTCCAGTCTCCAAATTGCTGCTGGATGAATAAATTGCAGTGTGTGCCATCCAAGCCAACTTCACATGGGCAGCACCTCATTCACACCCACAGAGAGGTGGAAAACATCAGGGGAGCAGAATTCTATTGGCTGGACAGGGATAAAAAGAGGTTTTGCTGAGGGTTATAGCATTAGCTGCTGTCATTACTTCTTTAGTGGGACTTCAAGAGAGTAAGACACACTTGCTTTAGTCCAGAAGCACCAAATTCAAGCATGAACCTAGCAAGAAAAAGCATGTACGAGAAAGAGGCCACCATCCTCTTGTCTCTTAGCATTGGCTTTGTGCTGAGTCAGGTTTTAGAATCACTAAACCTCAGTGAGGAGGCTAATGCCTTGTCCAAACAGAGCCCTTTCCTTGATTTTGGCAATGAATAAGGTTGGGTAGATGTGAAGAATAGCTGAGAATTGACACTAACATGCTCTATCATCCTAGTTCCCACTGCAGCTAGATCATAAAATGATGACTTGAATTGACTTCAGGCCTGTGTCCTTTGTTATAATGCTCAGAAATGCCCATGGAGGGAGTATACCAAGCTCAACTTTCGCTCAGTGGGTAACTCAGCTTTCACAAATATGACTAAAATTTGTCAAAAAAGCAAATACATTTCTTCATTCGTCATTTTGTGATTCACTATAGACCATTTTGTGAAATCAAGATTATAAATAACAATAATTAATTTAAGCTAATAAGCTGCTGAATAAGAACAATAAAAAATAGAAGGTGTTGAGGAGATTAGACAAAGGTCACCACCAGTTTATCTAGGGATACAAACATTTATTTTATTCTGACCCTGTCTCCTCTCTTCTCTATATCCTATGTATATGTATGCTGGCATGTGTGTATGTGTATGTGCTTGTGTATACATGCATACAGACACACAATTATATGACTATGAGGCTGAGAAGTTCCACCATCTGTTGTCTATAAAATAGAGTCCCAGAAAATTTGGTGATAGAGTGTGAAGGTCAAAGAGCCAGTGATCTGGCCATGTGAGCTATGAAACAGAAGGCTACAGGCTATTTTGGAGCTCATGAAGGATAGCATTTTCCCCAGATGCTGGGCAAGAATCTACAGTGTTTGACTTTTGCTGTGCTGCGTTTTGGGCTTGCTTTGGTCTCATCTCTCTTTTTTAATGGGAATGTTTACTCTGTGCCAATATTGAAAGTATGGAGGGTTTTTTTGTTTGTTTGTTTGTTTCACAGTGACTCATAAGTCTCAGAGTTTGCCTTGAGTCTCAATTCTGTGAGTTTTTGAGCAGTGGTGAGAATATGAAGATTACTGGGACTTAAGGAATGTACTGAATTCATTTTGCTTTATGAGATGGACAAGAAACTTGTAGGGGCAGGAGTGGCATGCTTTGTTTTAAAAGTGGTGTGTTGGGGTGTGAAGTTGACAAGGGATTGCTAGTTAATTAGATCATTATCTACCTCTGAAATATTGGATAAGGTTTCAGTCAATGTCAAGTGGTATATATTTTAAGGTTTCATTATTTGAAGGGCAATCAAATTATGAAACATCTTTATTGTTGGTTTGTAAACTGTTAAACTTGAGAAGTTATGTTTTGTGTGATTGTATATACACATGTGCATATGTATACACACAAATAGATAAGGTAGGTAGGTAGATAGGTAGATGCTTACACAGAAAGATAGACAGCATGCTATCTTTGGATGCGACTTTAGAATAAAGGCATTGGTCACAGGCAAGCTGATGTTAATGAAAAAGGTGTGTATATTTATTCCCACACCCTCATTTGTTGTGTCTTCTTTTTCTCTGTCAGAATGAATTGTGCCAGTCAGCCTAAAGAAATTAAACAGAGTTTCTTACTGTAATAGCCCTTAAAAATCTAATTGAACTAAGAGACTTCTTTTTCTTCATTTTTGTAGGGCTGGAGGCTGAACGTAGGATGTCACATGTGCTTGTGAAGCACCCTGATACCAAGCCATATCCCATAGACCTCTTCCCACATTTTATTTTGAGACAGGGCCAGACTAAGTTAGGTTGACATTGAACTCACTCTGTAGTGGGTTGTGAACTTGCAGTATCCCTCTATTCAGCTTCCTGAGTCCCGGAGATACAGATCTATGGTACCAGTACTGACTAAGGGTTTTCATTGAGAAAGATTTTGCTTGGTAAAAATCAGAGCCAAAGAATAAATAACTTGATGGAATGTCATGAGTCCTTATCATTTGTAAGTGCTTAAGTGAGGCCAAGGAGAGGCTGGACACACAAGTGTCTTAGTAGAATAAGCCAGAATTAACATCACTTGTGCTCCAGTTTTGTTATAGAAAAACCACTCTGTCTGCCTACATGAACTTATAGCAGCATTTCAAGACTTGAGCAAAATCAAGGCAGCTTGTTCCAGCAGATATGGGAAGGGCTCATGAAGTTCCACCTCTATCTGAGAACCTACTGGCAATTGATGGCTGCTGGGAGGAAGGAGAATAAGTTTTCTTCAGGGATGCAGTCCCTGAAAGGCCACCCATACTCCAGTAGATGGTTCCATACCCATTTACATATAGGCAGCACTAACAAGCTCTTAGAGAGAAAACATAAAGTTAGGAGGGAAAGGTAGTGGTAGGGGAATAGGGAAGGATTACAGAGTAGACTGTATCAAAATGCATTATATTCATGTATGTATTTCTTAAACAATAAAGTTGTTTTTAAAATATACAGAACAATATCTGCCAATGCCTTTTTCTGCTTGGCATGGATGGAGGTCACTTGTTAAATATGTAGTGATTGATCAGTATCTCCCCAGTCCTCCAACAAGTGACATGATAGATTTTGGAAAGACAAAGTAAGTTTGTTCTTCATTCCTAAAAAGCCTTTTTTTTTTTATTAATCTTGTCTACAAATCTGAAATTAGAGCCTAAGAGATCCAAGCAAAAGAAAATTGATAAATATTCATAGAAGATTAGTGTATCATTAAAATTCTAGGTTCAGTCATAAAATACATTTCTTTTGTGGACAGGAATATTATATGTAGATAAAATAAAGGAAGAGGGAGCAGGTTGCTCTTCCATGGCTGGGCTCTGCCCCAGAGCCTGCTAACTATCTGGAATGGTGAGGCAGCTCCAGTGTGAGCTTCCTTCTGTGGCAGTCAATGTTACTTACTTGGATGCAGGAAAGTGGTATTATTAGTGTGCACCAATGAACCACTCTTCCTGAAGGCAATGTCACAGGGTCCTGACATATTGCACAGTGCTGCCATTCATGTCCACTTCTTATAGATCTATGACCTTGGTTATCTCATCCATCAGTAGTAATTCTTACTGTACCAACAAGAAGAAAAACAATATAACTTTATTTGCTCTAAATCAGCTAAAATCTAGCTCTCAGATCTATAATTGGGAATTCAGTATTGGCCATTGCAGGGACCTTCTTCATGCCACAGGCTGTATAGAATAAAGTTATGTAGGCAGCATCATCACGAGAATCCTGAGCAAGTCTTTGTTATTCATCTTGAGACATCCCATTGTCTACAATACCTGACCACTTTGGGTACAATAGCCTGGCTGGGATGGATCTGCCTTGGAGCATGAGAGTATGTATGGAAGCTGGAAGCTGTCCTGGAGGGCTTATCCTTTAATTTCCTGTTGACCTTCCTTCAAGAACTCATTACCCAGGCACACTGATGGCTCTGTGACAATTACCTCGTTAGGTTCCCATCATTGTCTGCAGAGTCAAGAGGGAAGGTATGAGAGGTTCTAGAGCCCCCCCCCCCCCCCGCTGAGAAAACAGCAGGGCTCTCTTAGGCTGGTTTCTCCTGGATCAAGCATTTGGGACTAGGTGTTTGTTAAAGCAAGCACTCCTAGGATAGCATAGTAAGAGGAATGGAAAAGATAAGGAAGGGGAGGAAATCAATTAAGAGGGTTTTCTACTGAATCCCCAAATGAAGCTGGACCCCACAAAGTTCTGTAAAGTGTAATTTACAGCTTACAAAACATGCCCACTGCATCAGCAACCCTTATTGTATAAAGAGTGAGACAAAATCAGGGTAGGGCAGGCTAGTTTTCATACCCGAGGACAGTCCTCTGAAGGATGTAGGTGCCACATCTGGCAGCAAGACACACCTCGAGAAGTAGAGGGCAGCTGTCTTGTTGGTTTAGGGATATAAGAACTCAGTGGGGCTCCTGTAGAATTCAAGATAAGAGCAGTTAAAGTCATCACATTTGTGCCTATAAAATGGAATCATAATGACCCACCTCATTTAGTGCCCTTCAGGGAGGGAGGGACTGAAGATATAGAAGGTCTTTAACTGTTCACCTGAAACACTATTCCAGAAAAATGTCCTTCTGGTGACTGTTTTGTTCATGCACTGGCATATAAGGGCATGCTGAATTTAATGTGTTTGTGTCCCTAGGCTGTGTATCAAAAGGAGCAAGGCTATTTATTATTAATCATGGGATGTTCTACTTAGCAAAGCAGGGGCTCTAACTCCTTTGAGCCAGAGATAGAGATATTTTAAATTCTCTATTGGCTGTGTCTGAAATATCCATCCCACTGAGGTGAAGTGAGACACAAAGCCCTTGGAAAAAATCAAACAGAAAAGAATCATGAAGCTGACCAATGTTGAGATATAAAGGTTTCTAAAAAGAGAACACATGGAGGATTGGGGATTGCTTTCAAGCCTGTGGGAAAAACCTCTGATGAGATGTGGATGGTCTGTAAACCCACCAGGGAGATGTCTAAACGAGGAGAAGCAACGATGGGTAGACCAAAATTTAGACTTTCCATCAAAATCATCATATGTCGGTGTGCAACTTCAGAAGATACAGGGAATAGGAGAGAAGAGGCAATGATGTTCAGGGGCTGTTTGCTATAGAAGTATGGTTTTAAGATTTTCCTATGTCGGACTAAAAATTCCAAAGTACACAGACACTGCATTTGGTACCCAAAAGTCTGAGCGACCTTGAATTTGGAAGCTTGTCATTGGTAAACTACCCAAAGTTCAGAATATGGAGAGGATACTACATTATGCTCTAGAGCAGTGGTTCTCAACCTTCCTAATGCTTCAACCCTTTGATGCAGTTCCTCACTGTGGTGACCCCCAACCATAACATTATTTTCATTGCCTACTTAATAACTGTGATTTTGTTTTTGTTGTGAACTATAAAGCAAGTAAATTTGGAGATCAAAAGTTGCCAGAGGTGTCACAAGCCACAGGTTGAAAATCGTTGCCCTAATAGTTCTCATAATGGCTTTTTGAGGCTTCTTTCCAGGATGTTTTAAATTTGGGAACTGGCTTTTAAAAGTAGTTGACTACTTCATAAACAAATGCAAACATAGGAAAATAAAAGTTTGGTTTTTTTTATTACATTTTTCAGCCCAAGCACATGAATGTTATAGTCCTGTTTTACACACAAGAAAAACAAGATTTGTAGAATTTAATTTCTAATTGTTGTTCATTCAGTAGAAGAATGAATGAATAAATTCTACCTCTTTGGTGAATTGTGACTATTTGAACGCTCATGCTAGAAGACCACCATTTTCCACCACTGCCTAGTGGCTGAAGAGATTTCACAGAAAAATTTGTACAGATCAATGATTATGCAAGATATCGAAGATATTTTTCCTGGGATGTACAGACTATGGGACATTTAATAAAAGGCAGAGAACAGCAGATGTTGACATTAGATACTTAACAGAGAGGACCCAGGATGTCTTGCCTGGTCCTTGAGAGCCTAACTAGAGGAACAGCATAGAAAATAATAATAATACACAAGAAACCTTCATGTGTTGATATTTTATGACTGCAAAATTTGAAAACAAAATATAAAGAAGCAAAAGCTATCCTTAGTGTTATATGCCATAGATAATGGCTATTTTAGAGTATAGTCTCCTCATTCCATGCCCCCTCACTGCTTTGTAAACTATATGTGAGTTTCTTCATGTTTTTGGGAATTTGAGGCTATGAATATTAGGATATTTTTCAGCTACTTTCTCTTAGAACATTGCCTTTCTTCCATTTTATCTCCCAGGGACACCAGTTTACATGGATATTCATTTTTCTATACATGTTTATGTTCCTATACATTTTCACCTTTGGCCATTTAGGCTTAGTTATGATTCTTTTCTTGTAATTTTTTTTTTTAGCTTTTTAGTGCTCTTCAGCCTCATTAGATTTTCTATTAAATTGTATTTTCCTGTAGTCATATTTCAAGGTTTACCGTTTCCTGCTAAAGTTATCTTGTCTTTGGTTTCTTGAGCATATTCAGCATAGATACTTTTTCAAGTGGTGTCACAAAACTATATTATCTAGAGCTTTAATGAAGCTCCTATTGCCTGTTTCTCTTGGTTTATAGTAATGTGGTCATGTCTTCCATCTTGGTCAGTTGTGGCACCTACAGAATGGCAAAGGTTGAGTGATTTAGCACATATTTTTCCATAGTCACAGAGGCTAAGAAGTTCAACTTCAAGACACTAGAAGTTGGATTGTCCAATGAAGATGTACTTCCCAGTTCATATGTGTTACAGTCTTGCTGAATCCCCAAGTGAAGGAAGGCAAGAGATAACTGTCTGGATTCCATTTTCTAAAGGCTTTGTCTTCATGCTTTACTTACCAAACATTCTATCTTTGAAAGCCACACTATTGGAAGTAGTTAGGATTTCAACACAGGTCATTTGAGGGAGACACAGTATTTACTCCATTGAATATTCCATTGGATCCTTTCTTAGAAGTATAATTGGATCTATCCTGATGACATTATATATGCAATAAATTAAAACAACTCAATGTCCTCAGAATTCTCTGTCCTGAGTTCTCACCAAGTTTCAGCTACTCTGTTGATTTAACGGTGGCTTTTCTTAGCTCAGGAGTAAGATGTGCTATATGAAAAGTTTACATATGACCTGATTTGACAAATGTTATGTTGTAAAACGTACACATTGAAAAATTGTGAAAATAGAGTCATATCCTCACAGCTTGGGTAGAGATAATTATATATTCCAAATTAGCTTCTCTTTCATTCTTATTTTAAAGCCTTCCCAGTGAGAGAAATGAATGACTTAAAGGTTCAAGAACTCCTCAGTGTTCAAACCCACAGTCAATGTAGCAGATGTATGTATGATCTCTGAGGGTCTAGCCCATGCTAGATCATAGTGTGTGAGTCTATCATACTATGAAAGTGTCTCCTTCCAAGGAAAGAAAAAAAATCTAGCTCTCAGGTTCACCTGTCCAACCTTCTGCAGAAGTTGATGTGGCTGCAGTACAGCACTGGCCTTCAATACCATCCAATCTCTCTTGACCACGAGAAAGGCTCAAAATGGATAAAGAACACAGCGTGTGTTACATAAACTTTAGCCCTCAGATTGACTAGCTGAACCCAGATTTAAGTAAAAGCCAGAGCTAGGCAGTCAAGTTGGTGGTCATGGCCAAGTCAATTACTCTGCCCCATATAGGCAAAGTGCTGTCAACCCCACACCAGTTGATTGTTACTATGTGGATGCCTAGATCCAGGAATTTCAGTTCTGAATCTCGTGAAAGGTCAGTAACTTGACTTAAAATCTCCCAATTACTATGTCATCACTAATTGCATAATTTTAAACATGCTGGTGGGATATACTGTGCTTTTTATTATATTCTCTGTGTTGCAGCAATGGCCTTTTGGCTGTGTGTTCAGAATTGAATGCATCTGCACTAGAGAAAGGCAATAGTCTTGGTTGTTTCCTCTGCCTGATTCTCCCACACCAGTCATTTTTGAAAGCAGCACTGAGGTTCTCTGAGTCCATTTGAGGCGGAGAGCCTTGTTATGCCATCTGAGTATTTTTGAACAGCTTGCTCAGTGAGGTCTCTTTTCTTACAGTTAAAATAGGAGCTTAGGATTCACTCATAAGAGGAGCTGTTTATATTACATAACCCCAAGGCACAGAGATTATGATTGATCTATTGCCATATGGCCTGGACAGTCTCCGAGTAGAGGCAAACCACTCATTTGACTGGTTTTAGCAGTCTTCCCAAATGACACATAGACATAATATTTATTTATTTTTAATTTTTGAATATTTTAGAGGTATTATCTGAATGGAAATTCTCTTCTTGCCTGTGGGCAAGTAAATAAATTGCTGAGAAGATAATTGGGGCAGTTATAGGAAGAAAGGCCTATAGAATGTAGAATTGCATTACTTGGGGACTGTTCCAGAAGAATGAATGTGTGCCTTGGAATAAATGACTGAAAAGAAATCAGGGATGGCACTGGAGAGATGGCTCACATGTTGCTCTTTCGGAAAACCCAGGTTCCATTCCCAGCACCCACATGGAGGGTCCCAACAATCCAGTTCAAGGAATCTGATCTCCCTCTTCTGATCTCTGCAGGCATCAGGCCTGCACATAACACACACACACACACACACACACACACACACACACACACACACACAGCCCCAAATAACACACAGAGATGCTGTATTATATATAAAGCTGTTGGCCTGTTATTAGCTTACTACTGTTTCTTATTGGCTAGCTCTGTCTTAAATATTAACCCATTTCTATTAATCTAAGTGTTTCCACGTTGTCTTATCTTACCAGAGAGAAGCTCTGGAGTTCTTCTCCCTCAAGTCTCTACATGTTGAATCTCATCCTACCTCTTCCTCAATCCTCTTTGTCTCCTAGTCCCACCTATCTTGCGTTCCTATCGGCCAAAAGGGTTTTATTCATTAACCAATAAGAGAAACATATTTACAGAATGACATCTTCCATCATCTCCTCTTTTCTGTCTAAATAAAAAGAAGAGTTTTAACTTTAACATAGTAAAATATATGACAAAACAATTATCAAATAAGAACTATTGTTAACAATATTTAGTCCATTAACATTTAGCAAGATTAAAAATATTCCATCATCTATCCTATATTTGTGAGTCTAACATCTTATATGCAACTTATCTTTAATGCTACCTAAGGAAAACTATAACCATAACTGTCTGTCTTCAACTCCATCAAAGACCACAGAAGGACAATATATAAACTCTAGAACTGACAGAGACAACTTGCCTGGTCAGTCACCCAAAGTTCTGTAATGTACCATCTTCAGCCCATAGGCCAGAGTGTGTCTGGAAGATCCCTCAGCAAAGCAGGAAATTTTAAACTGTCACCTGTGTTGGCAGTTTGTCAGTCACTTTTCTCTGTGTCCTGCAGAATGTCTGACAGACTCTTCCATGAAGCAGGAACCCTGTAGCAATGTCCATCTTGTATCAGCAGTCACTTTCCTGTGGGTCCTGCATGTCCAGTTTATACAGCATAAAGTCAAATAGTCCAGACAAGAGTAGTATCTTGGCCAAATGGCTAGTCTTGCCATATTGAAAACAAACTCCATAATGAGTTTCTTCGATGTCCACTTTCCTTTCTGACGCAGGTGGTATTTCCAGAAGCAGTTGTGCCTCACTGTTAAGAAAAACCCTAAGCCATTTGAAATGCTATATTCTATAGGTCTTTTAAAGGTTTGAAGAATATTTACCCATCTCAACTATATCCCTGTATATCTAGAAAACCTAACTAACTTAACTCTAAGTTTTGACTATCATAGGTAACTATATATAATCTGTGCTAAATGTTACATTACATTTCTAAATGAGCCATATAAACACAATATCTAAACACGAAGAGAAATATACAATCACAAAATTGACCTTAAATTTGTATTAATAAATGAAAATCCATTTGGAAACAAAGTATTTATATCTAAACCATAATCCCCTTTTTACCTTTAAAAAGAGATTGATTATGGTCATTAACCATTTGTACCTAAACCCATTTAAATGAAAACAAACAAAATATTTGGGAATTTGGGTGTCATTCTTTCCAAACTGCTTCCTGCTTGTAGGGGGCACTCTCATGGCGATCCTAAGAAGATGCAGAAATCCTGGCTGTAGTGGTCTGCAAGGCTGCCCTGTCCCAGCTGTTTTGAATGTTGGATCACCTGGGACACTGCTACAGGGAGTTTTGCTTGATCAAACCATGTTAGTCTAGAAGGAATCCACATTTTCTGTGGAAACAAAAGTAGAAATTCTTTTCCCCAATAACCTGTCCTTATGTTTAAATTTTGGAGTCAAAGCATTTTTAAAATATATAAATTGGATTAATTCAGCAGCCTTGATAATCAAATGTGTTTTAGTAGTTGTTCCTTCCTTAGCAATTGAGCAATTCAAAGACAACACAATAGCATACAGTATCCAGATTCTTTGTGTGCTTTTCATCTTCTCATGGCTATTTTATTACCCTATTTCTTTTACTTCTATTTTTTCATTTTTTGAGCCAGAGTTTTCCTGTGTAATTTTGGCTGCCCTGGAATTTACTCTGTATACAAGGTTCACTTTGAAATCACAGAGTTCTGTTTGCCTCTGTCTCCCGAGTGTTGGAATTAAAGGTTTGTGCCATCACACCCAGCTATTCTCTCCAGCTGCTCATACTTAGCACTGAATTGTTAGCAGTGCTTCTTAAAAACTGTGTGGTTTTTTGCCGCTTCTGATGAGTCAGGAAATCTCCCTTAAAAGAGCAGTGCAAATCTCTGCTTGTCTCTAGCAAAACAGAGTCCAATCGAGAAAAATGCTGTAAGAAGCCTTGCTTGTCTCTATTCTTTTGTTTTTAAAACCCCTTTTTAAGCTTTTGTCAAGTTTTAAGTGAAAGTTCTAGGGTTCACATTGTGGCACCATTTTGTTATGAATGTTGGGTGCCATTTTGTTACAAGTAGTTTTCTTGCCAGCCTGGTCCCAGAGCATTGCCAGCCCCAAATAACACACAGAGACATTGTATTAGATATAAAGGTGTTGGCCTGTTACTAGCATTTCTTATTGACTAGCCCTGTCTTAAATATTAACCCATTTCTATTAATCTAAATGTTTCCACATGGTCTTGGCTTACCGGAGAAAGGGCCTGGAGTTCTGCTCTCTCCATCCTCCATGTTGAATTTCTTTCCTACCTCTCCCTGAATTCTCCTTGTCTTCTGGTCCCGCCTATCTTGCTTTTCTATTGGCCAACAGTGCTTTATTCATTAACCAATAAGAGAAACATATTTACAGAATGACATATCCCATCAGAGCCTTTGGTTCCAAACTCAATAATTAAAGGTGGGATTCTTCAGGAGACTAGCTGTCTTTTTCTAGGCTGGTCATATTCATTACTGTGTCATAATCTATTTCAGACAATAATGCAATGAATTCAATAGAGTATTTCCAGGCCATGGCTGAAATGCCCAGAATAGCTGTTAATGCCATTTTGACTTTAAGTCTCTGTCCAACAGAAATGAAAGAATAGAATTTTTGTTTTGCTTTTTTGGTAATGAGTGTTAACTGTGCAGATGGAAAGTTCTATTTGGAGATCAGGGAAGTCTGCTAGATCTACAGTTATAGTATACAGTGCTATTTTGTTTTATATTATTTTGTGTGTATGGGTGTCTTGCCTGCATCTGTGTCTGTGAACCATTTACACTGATGCCTGAGGGCCACAAGAGGGAGTTAGATCTATAGACAGTTGTGAGATACTATGTGGATGCTGAGAATTGAACTCCAGTCTTCTGGAAGAGCAGTTGATGCTCCCAATCGCTGAACCATTTCTCTGACTTCCCCAATGTCATGTTTTTTGTTTTGTTTTGTTTTTTTTTTCTTTTTTTAACTAAAAGTTTTAACATGCTGTTTTCTTCCTAGAGATGAAAACTGAAGTCTCAGTCCATTTCAGATATGCACTCTTGTTTGAACTCAATTCTGTTTTCTTAGTCCACAACATAAGGAGGAAATGGGTAGAATCTGGCTTAATTGCCTGTTAGAAATTGAAACATGCGACAATACCACCAAAAAATTAGGTGACATATTTATATTGTTCAGGCTTTCCCAGCTTCTACAGTTTGAGAAAGAAATGAATAGTATCATTAAGTCCCAGACTTAGTGTTCAACTGATTTATGTTTAGAATGGATGATTTCCCCATTGAATTCATAAAGCAAGGCTAAGACACAATTACCACATGCCTCCATGAAGTTCCTCTTGGGGTGTCTTCTAAGCACTGTTGTTAATTCTCTGTTGCTGTATTTTTAATTCAATGAAATGTGAGAAGAGTCTACTCTGAAATCGGATGACTCAGACTTTTAACAGTTCTTCTTTCTTCTTCTCCCACTTCTAGTCCTTGAAGAAAGAAACTGCTCAGACCTTAGGGACCCAGTCAATGGATACAAGAAAATCACAGGAGGTCCGGGGCTCCTCAGTGAGCACCACGTAAAACTTGGCACAGTTGTGTCATTCTTTTGTAATGGCTCATACGTTCTCAGTGGCAATGAGAAGAGAACTTGCCAGCAGGATGGCGAGTGGTCAGGGAAGCAGCCCATCTGTGTAAAAGGTAACCCAGGGATGTGGATGTTTCTAGATTCTGTAGATGTGCATAGAGTTGTTGTAATTCTGTTATAGCTCCCATGCTTGCTTTTACGCCCCTGGAGTAATGTTTTCTTGTAGGCTCACCCTTAAACCAGTTGTGACTCTTGTCTTGGAAAGTATCTTTTAAAACTTTCACCTCTTTTTTTCTGGACCCCAAGAAGACCCCACTCTCCTCTCAGGTAATGGAGAAGATTGGTTTGGGGAAGTTGACAAGGTTGAATTTTAGATATGTAAATCCAAGGATAGAGTTTGTAAGCCTTTGCTTAGCTGCCTTTGTCATACCTCTAATAAAAGAGTCAATAAGCACATATTCCTGGCCACCTGTGAGAGGAGGCTATAGCTGTAGATGGCTGAAAACAAACATAGCAGCCCTTGAAACATCTAATGGGCAATTATAAGAACAAATGAGTAGTTCAGGAGAGAGAGAGAGAGACAGAGACAGACAAAGACAGAGAGAGAGACAGAGATCAGAGAGAGAGAAAGAGAGAGAGACAGAGACAGACAGAGACAGAGAGACACAGAGAGAGACAGAGATCAGAGAGAGAGAGAGAGAGAGAGAGAGAGAGAGAGAGAGAGAGAGAGAGAGAGAAGTATTCTTGAATAGAGGAGATGGTGTGAGGTTTAGGATCCGTAGCAATCAGTAGGGATTTAAGGATGCTAAGAGGAGCTGGGATGGTACTCTGAATGAAAGACAGAAGTGTGTGTAAATGGAAGTGGAAGCATTTGTCTTATGGTAAACTCACAGCAAGCCAGTCTAGAAAGTAGCATCTAAAATATAGGTTGGGAACAGAGAACCCTGGAGTGTTGTGTAGCAAGGCTGGAGCCCCCATCACAGTGGAGACGGCATTTCTCCCTGACTTTACCTAGTTGTTTTGGACTGACACCGCCTTAACTGAAAAGAAAAAGTGTGTTCATGTCCTAGATTGTCAAGATCATTGCCCCCACTCTCCACTCCCTCTGCTGGGTGTTTGTCAACAACCCGAATCACGAGGAAAGGAGTAAAAGAGAAAAGGGATAAATGTGAAAGGGCTAAATCACTTTAGACTGTTGCCAGAAGCGACTTTCATCCCCCATCACAGGGCCTGATGTTTTATTTCATTAAGTATGGGAACGGTGTTGCATATGTCCTTGGAGGTTTTTGTCAACTTTTCTCTTACAAATTAATACAACCAAAGTACTCTAAGTTGCTAATTAGAAAAATGTTGGCTGCTAGATTGGGAAAGTGAGATGGGAAGGATTCATTTTCCCTGGAAAAAAAAAGAAAAAAAAAAAAGATTTCAGTGAATTGAAACTGGGCTTCGAGTTGTCCTCTGGTGACTGCAAGAGACCTTCATTGCAGAGACAGGACAAGGAATGGTTGGTTACTTGGGACTTATTTACAATTGGCCCTGTGGTCTGGTTTGAACAAGGACTTTTTAATTCCCTCTGTAGGCTATATTCTGAACCTTCACTCTGAGTTTTATCCCATTATGATCTACTTTGCTAACGCCATTCCTATGAACAGATGGCCCCAATCTTTGAAGTGCCACTGTCCCAAATCCCAAATCACCTTGGCGGAATAGTTTTTTTTTTTTTTTTGGGGGGGGGGACTACTGGATTCTCCAGAGGTAGCTGCTAGGTTAGGTGACAAGCACCTGGCATCCTGCTAAGTGTACTGTTGAAGTGTGTCTAAAGCATTCAGTCTCAAAGACATACAGTATCTGGAAGGGTGGGGATCAGGTATTATTCTGAGTGGTGTGGTATGAACAGTGAAGATGGGATTATACAGCATGGCTTATCTGTTTCTAGCCTGCCGGGAACCAAAGATCTCAGACCTGGTGAGAAGGAGAGTCCTCTCCATGCAGGTTCAGTCAAGGTAAGAACAAGCCCCTTTCAGAGCTAATGACTATCTCCCTTCTCCACTTGCATTTGGCCAAAGGAAGCCTGGCATTTCTTAGGGACATTTAGTGCTAGCGGGTCATAAAAGAATGGGGCTTGTTAGATGGAGGCTCATTAGCCAGCTGCTTTTGGCCAAGAGGTAGCTACTCCTGGAAGAGGTACAAGTTTTACTGGATCGTGGGAAAGCAGATGGCCGATGAGAAGAAGAGAGGCTTCCCTGATGATCTTTGAAGAGCTGGAGTTTAGTACTTTAGTCTTCCTGAAATGACTGCTTCTTTATTATGGCAGCCTCTAGGAGTTGGCAATCCTGCCAAATACTGTAGCCAGCTAGGGTTTAGGAAGATGGTCTTGATGGTGACCAACCAGATGAGGCATACTGGTAGAGCCCAGTAGCTAGAAATATATGACCAGTCTTGATGAGGGATATGAACTCTTGTACATACCCAATGTTTCTCTTAGAAAGACAGACGAACCTCACCTTGTGGCAAGAAAGATCATTTCTACTGTCTTCCTATATATCTTCTTCCTTACTCTCTCTCTTGCAGTTGTAAAGACATCCCTGGTTTTCTTCTACCAGTCCAAGCATAATTCTGTTTCAGAATTATGGCTTGTTCAGTCTGGAAACTGCTTCTACTGATCTCACAGAGGCTTAGCACCACCTTTCAATTCTCTGCCCTTTTCTTACCCAGCAAAGAGATAATATCTGACTGCTCTTTCATGATTATTTAAAAAATGTTCTATAGTATTGAGGAATTAACTCAGAGCTTAATACATGGTAGATAAACACTTTACTACTACATCCCCAGCCCTCAGCTGTCATTCAAGCAAAACTAGCAATGACATATGTATCTTGATACCACATCAGGCTGCTTCCATTACCTGGTGTTCTCTGACTTTCACCATGATTCTGAATTTTGTCAGCAAGTCCTTTCTCTCTCTCTCTGTCTCTGTCTCTTTCCTTTTTCTCTTTCTCTCCTCCTATCTGTTTCTCTCCCTCCCCCATCTCCTTTCTCTGCTTCCACCTCAAATGTACAACTTTCAAGTAAAGGAATTTTGCTTGCTTTGTTCATGCTAAAGTTTTCTTGCTCGATTCCACTTCCGTCACATAGAAACCATTCAGTAGATAGTTCTTGAATGGATAAATTTGATTGACAGTCAAGGGTTCAAAATCTACCTCTGCCTCTCTTTAATCCTAGTTATGTTTAAGCAACTTCCTGAAGTTAGCGGGCCTTCATTTTCTCATTTGAAAACAAGAGTTATTAATAATGCTCCTGGAGGATTTCTGTAAGGGTTAAAACCACACCAACAGATGACATCGACAGCACATTTGCTGTGTGCCAGCTGTTGCTCCTGTCATTATCCATGGGCATTCTTTATTATTACTTACATCTTTTTTAACATGTCCTTGCATATGTGGAAACCGAGGTTCAGGGAAGCTAAGTAACTTGCTCCAAGGCCTGAACAAGAGGCCTCTTCAAAGCAGAACTACTCGGATTGTCCTCTGGTGAAGATCACCATTCACAGCATCTCACCGTGCTCAGGCTCGTGTCCATATTTGTCATCCTCCAGGCAAGGTGTTCCCTTGGGAACAAAGGCAGTGGAATGCAGACTGCCTCATTTCTCCTCTTTCCCTGGTTTCCCTGGAGTGGCCTCTCTGCTAAGTGCAATCGCTGGCCCCCAAGAAGACAGACACCCTGCTTAGGTGACGATGCCTGTACAGGGACCCTGCACTACAGAAAGAGACAATAGGGCTTCCTACTGTTATAGCAGTCTTTGTGGAAGGTTAGATAGCAAGATGCTGGGTGACTCCTGCAACTGGGAAAACGAGACTAAAATGTACTTAAGTGTCTTTTCAGAAGATAGCTCCTGGAGTGGGGGTATCCTCATGTTCTGCAGCCTCCTGAAACAAATAGTTTCAGTCCAAAAGGTAGACATACTGCACATTCTGAAGCTCCCAGACCTGGTTATAAACAGCATGGATATTTGTTGAATGAAGTGGACTGAATGTTTCCTGGGCCAAACACCATAGAGATACAAGAAATTGATTTCATTTTAAACAACATCAGATTGCTATGGCAGAGACTCTAGGATGGAAATTGTGTCTGCTAAATACTGTCTTGGGTGTCATCTTTCTTTACTGCATTCCAAAAGCACCCCTCCCCCAAGTAGCTCTCTGAGCTTCATTTCCTATTCATTATTACACAGGGATGAAGACATTAGTTCCTGAAGGAATCTCAGTTTGCAGACTGACAGCCATTATGCACCAATATAAAGCAATCCCAAGCTGCAGGATATGTGCATCTCTCCCCAAAGAACATCCCTAGGGGACTCAACTTCAGGGCTCATTTAATGCCCCCTTTCACATTTACATGCAAGTTTTTGTGTTTCTCCCAAGCAGTGTTGCTTGAGAGAAAGTTCAAGTCTCTGAGGTGAACTAATTACATTTGCTAATTGCCAAATCAAGCTACTGTATCAACACAGTTTAGTTCAAGTCAATTCCTAATACTGCCCCATTATGATAATGTTTAGGGAAAAGAATGTGCCTGGCTTTCTCTCATTCAAATTAACTCCCTTTACTATTTAATTTTGCAATTAAATGTTCTCTCTCTCTCTCTCTCTCTCTCTCTCTCTCTCTCTCTCTCTCTCACACACACACACACACACACACTGCACCTTTGGATAGCAATATTATGTCAGACTTTATCGTGATTAAAACCCTAGGTACTTGGAAACATGCCAGGAACAAAGGAGTACAATATCTAGTGACCTAAGAGAGTATATTCAGTAGCAAAAGGAGAGTGAGGAAGGGAAGGGAAAAGGAAGAGTAGGCGGGAGGGAGGAAATGAGAGGAAGAAGAAGCAAGAGGGAAGAGAAAGAAGAAGTGGGTAGACAAAGATGGGGAAAAGGACAGAGACAGAAAATGGGAAGTGGGAAGTGTTTTTTTCTCCTGTAACCCTCAGCAGCATAGGAATTGGATGCTGAAGTTTTGCTTTTCTTTTTCTGGTCCTTTGTGCCTTGATCCAGGGAGACACCATTACACCAGCTTTATTCCACAGCCTTCAGCAAGCAGAAGCTGCAGGATGCCTCCACTAAGAAGCCAGTCCTTCCATTTGGAGACCTGCCCCCTGGGTACCAACATTTGCATACCCAGCTCCAGTATGAATGCATCTCACCCTTCTACCGCCGCCTGGGAAGCAGCAGGAGGACGTGCCTGAGGACTGGGAAGTGGAGTGGGCGTGCCCCATCCTGTATCCCAAGTGAGTCAGGCTCTTTTCCAACAACACCTGTGAAAAATTGTTGACATTGTTAAAGGCTTTTGTGGAAAGTTTAACTGAATGGGGCATGGTCTTCTATAGCTTTCCCTAGTTTGGTGACCTCCAGAGTTCCACAGCGAGAGCTCCCTCTTTTTGTTTTAAACTTACCATACAGGAAAATTAACTCTTAGAGGAGTATTTTCTTGTAGACAATTTATCATCTCTAGATAAACGAAAGAGCTACAACTAAACACCAAGTGGAGATAGAGTTAAAGCTGTGAGAGGGCCCCTGCCTGTGTCATCTTGACTACCTTGTGAAGGCTCCATTTTGCACTCATTATCCAATGATTTTGAGTAATTGCCATTAATCAAATGATGAGGTGATAGTAGTTAAAGGAGACAACACATGAAAGTTCTAGATTAGAGGCTTGCACATTCTCATCACCACCTTCATCCTCTTTGTGCAAAAAGAATAGTATGTCTGAGTTTGTTGTGGTCATGCTTATGGAGACAGTCAAGGGATTTTGTATGTTACATCATCCCTTTCAGTCTCCTCAAAAGGCCCTAAAGTCATAGTTATTTCTCTGCTTATTTTCTAGGCAAAGAAACCATGGATCTAAGGGGCCAACAATTCATCCCAAACTCCTCTTGTTTAATTGAACTACAAAGCTTCCACTTTTAACTCTAGATGTTATAGCCAACTGCATATCAGATAGTTGATTAATACCAAAGCGAGGGGTGCTAGGGAGATAGGTAAGCAATACATGTGCAAATATTAGTGACATGAGTTTGGCTGGGCACAGAGGCATGCACCTGTGATCCCATTTCTGAGTAGCAGAGATACAAGGATCCCTGGGGTTTGCTGGGCCCAAATTGTTGAGCCAAATTGTTGAGGTTCAGGGAGAGACCCTGTCTCAAAGAATAATGAGGAGGGAAATCAAGAAGGCATTAATACCTGGCATTCACTATTGATATTCACACACACACACACACACACACACATATATATATATATATATATATATATATACACACACACACACACACACACGTGTCTGTGTGCTAACACACATATATACAAACATAGAAATATATTAAATCAAATGAAAAGGAAGAGAAAACCAGGTTGGTTTACTTAATGGTTCTATTGGGGCTTCCCTTTCAGATTTGTGCTGTCTTGTTTGAATGACCCATTTGAGTGCCTTCAGATGGGAATGGTCTGAGTTAATCCTGTTAAACTGATGCTTTCTCCACAGTCTGTGGAAAAATCGAGAGTGTTACTTCTCCAAAGACCCAAGGGACCCGCTGGCCGTGGCAGGCAGCCATCTATCGGAGGACTAGTGGTGTGCATGACGGTGGACTGCACAAAGGGGCATGGTTCCTGGTCTGTAGCGGTGCCCTGGTGAATGAGCGTACCGTGGTTGTGGCTGCCCACTGTGTAACTGACCTGGGCAAGGTCACCATCATCAAGACAGCAGACCTCAAGGTTGTTTTGGGAAAATTCTACAGGGATGATGAGCGGGATGAGAAGACCATCCAGAACTTACGGGTGAGAGAGGGCTTTCTTGGAAATTGGAGCTTTGGCTTGACCAGCTATGAGCATAGGAAAACAGGGCCTGTGTCAGCCCTGCCACTTCAGCTTGTCAGTGTCTATCCCAAAGCCTAGCATGCAACAGGGGCTCAGAGTTTCATATTGACATATTCTGGACAGGGAAAGTTAGCAAACCATTCAGTTGTCCTGCACAATTTTGCTTCTTTTGAAAACAAGGTAGAGCCAGGTATCACCTATTACTGTCATCCTCTAAAGTCATTGATGTTACAGCAAAATATACATGGGCTTTATCTAGCAGCAGATACTGTATAAATTAGAGTATACCAAACATTGACGCTATTTATTTAATGGATATCTTTGTTTGAAATTATTTGTTCTAGGGATGTTGTGACTTGTTATTGTGCCTCAACTATGCAAATCAAGATAAATCAGTGGGTGTTTCTTGAATAAAACAAGAGAACTAATTGTCTATCATATTTGGATTTGGGAATTATCACAAGTAAGCCTTGAGGACACAGGTTTTATCCAGGATGCTCTTCACGCAATTCTTCTCACTTGTTCTGTACCTTTCTTCTATTCATCCACCTATTCATCTGTCCTATCCTCCTTTTCACCTGTCCATCCATTCTTCTACTTATCTTTCTAAGTATGTCTCAGTTTATCCATCTATCTATCCATTACTGAGCCCCTACAACAGACTATCCATGGAAAATAGAGAAGAATCAAACATGGCTATTTTCTTAGTCTAATGGAAGGGACAGATCAGTATGTCATGAACAATATTTCATAAGAGAAGCCCCCAAGGAAACAGGATCAAGTAATGGAACTATATATTTAAAAATTGGAAGATGGAATAGGAGTTTTTAGAAGCTCCTGTCAAGAATATTGTCTAGCAAGGCATAAAATGCACTGTGGAAAGGTTTTATAGAGTATCCTGAGAACATTCTTATAGACAGTCTTAGGGACTGTTGTTAGGAAACATAGCTCTATCTGACTGGCTTGAAGGTACATGAAATGCTTATAGTAGACTAGAGATTGTAAAACAGTAACTTACAGGGCATATACATGGATAGTGCTAACATGTAGGGCTTATACATGGATACTGCTAACATGTAGGGCTTATATATAAATAGTGCTAACTTGTAGGGCTTATACAAGGATAGTGCTAGCATATGTGTTCTTAATCAGTTGACTGAATATTAAATGATTGAGGTGTTTCAAAGAAAGACTTGGAGTCCATTATCACATCTTTGTATAGCAGTGATCATCTGAAACAAAACATCATCTGCCCACTTTAGATGGAGTATAAACACCCACTTCTATGGCCTTACCTATAGACTCCACTTATTTAATACCACTTTCCAGGCCCCATAGGCATTTGAGTTGACAGCTCTGAAAATGCAATGATTATTTTTTATAATTCCTTGAGCAAAGTATCTTCAAATAATTGTAGCTGTCACTTAAGACAATTTCTTGCAATAATTTGACTCCTAACTGGCCTCTTCTTGTCCACACTGGAGCTGGCTATTTACCACTGCTATCTCTTCTTTACATTTGTAGATTTCTGCTATCATTCTTCATCCCAACTACGATCCTATTCTGCTTGACGCTGATATCGCCATTCTGAAGCTCCTAGACAAGGCCCGCATTAGTACCCGTGTCCAACCTATCTGCTTGGCTAGCACTCGGGACCTCAGCACCTCCTTTCAGGAGTCCCACATCACAGTGGCTGGATGGAACATCCTGGCAGATGTGAAGAGCCCAGGTTTTAAGAATGACACACTACATTCTGGAATGGTTAGAGTGGTAGATTCACTGCTCTGTGAAGAACAACATGAAGACCATGGCATTCCAGTTAGTGTCACTGACAACATGTTTTGTGCCATCCAAGACCCCAGCACTCCTTCTGACATCTGCACTGCAGAGACAGGGGGCATCGCTACTTTGTCCTTCCCAGGCCGAGCATCCCCTGAGCCACGATGGCATCTGATGGGTTTGGTCAGCTGGAGCTATGATAAGACATGTAGCAATGGCCTGTCGACAGCCTTCACCAAGGTGTTGCCCTTCAAAGACTGGATTGAGAGAAACATGAAATGAACCAGCTGCAAGGCCACTGAGATGCTTTTCCCAGCATCCATCTGTATATATGGTATATGGCTCAGTGTGGACCTGAAGTATGATTTTGCCTATGATCTACCTTGGCTATAGAAAGATTTCTGGTTTCAGGGATATACCTCAGTAGAGGGTGAGTAGCATTTGCTTTCTGGCAGGGAACTGTTTTCCTGACTGCTTGGAATCCATCTAAAAGATGCCAGGACTTGCAAGAATTGAGTTTCACCAAAGAAAACCATGTGGATAGAAAAGAAAATCTCCTAGACCTTGTCTATCTCACAGTGATGTGAGTGTCATAGTCAGTTCTGGTTGAAAGTTTTGACCTGTGGGGGTGAAACTCTGGACTGTACCAGGCTTCAGGAAGAGCTCCAAAGAATAACCTGCATGACAGCCCAGGGCAAAGGAGCATGGATGTGGCGCCTGCTCCTGTGTACATCCTCACAAGATTTTCTGATCATTTTCCTTTCCAATCTTCTGTACACAATTCAATAAAACAAGGGTTGGCTTCTGACCTACAAAACAAAAGTGCTGCTCCCATTTTTGTATGCTGTTTTTATAAATTACAAGGATTTGGGCCAATAATTTGGTGAGGGCTCTTTAACATGTCTGTCAAAGGCTGTCTTCTGTATACTAGTCATTGGAGTTTATAGGGAGGGGCAGGCAAGTCAGATAACACCGAGAAGACAGCATGAGCCATGTGCTGGTTGGTCTTGACGGCACGTTCAGTTGGATGGAGAGTTGCCTGGGTTAGTAAAGCACAGCTCAGGTACCTGTGAGGCTGTTTCCAGGGAGCATTAGTCAAGAAGAGAAGAGTCGCCCTGATTGCGGGAAGCTTCCCACATTCCATCCTATTAGCTGGGGACTCAGGTGGAATAAAGGGGAAGGGGGAGAAAGCCAGCCAGTGCAGGCATTTTCTCTCTGCTTCCTGGCTGCCATGATCGAAACTGTTCCCCTCTTCCATGCTCTTTCCATTACATTGAAGAGAAAGCTCTGAGGCCATAAGCAAAAGAATCTCTCTTCTCTTCAACTATTTCTTTCATGTCAAAGCAACAAGAACGTTTAATGTGGGGTAACCGATTCCCTGATTCCATTCCAGGCTAGGTATAAAACTGCCTTGACCCCACAAATATTTTTTAAAATTACAGTTGTGTATTGTGTGTGTGTGTGTGCGCACGTGTGCGCGTGTGTATGTGTGTGTGTGTGTGTGTGTGTGTGTGTGTAAAGAGTGCTTGCCATCATACAAGTGTGGAGGCCACAGGACAGCTTTCAGGGTTAGTACCTTCCTCCCACCATATGGGCCCAGAAATCAAATTCAAATCACCAGGCACAGAGGCAAGTACGGTTACATACTGAGCCATGTGACCTGTCTGTACCTCCACTAGTCTATATTTCCAGCTAAGCTGAGTCAGAATCACATGTTTGCTTACACCAGGTTGATCTGCCAAGAACCCAAGGCTTTGAGGTTTCTTATAAGGTATATGAGTGTCCTTGGACGACCCTTCTCACTTCCACTAGAATATATTCTCTCTTGGGGCTTGACAAACACTTCTAATATTTTTCCCTCTTTTCTCATTACAAGTTTTCTCGCCCATAAGATATGGGCAATGAAACAATGGGGGGAAACTCCTCTGAGTTCATGCTGTTTCTTGGGCGTGTGTGATGGGTCTTTCCAATGCCTCGGTGTTTTCCTAATGTTTAGTGGAGGGTTTCCATGTGTCTCTGTGGTCCTTCCTGTTGACCAGGCTTTTCCTTTGCTCTTGTGGAGACTGGCATTCCTATATCTGGTGGTGACTGTCATTTGACCCTGGTCTGGTTCACTCAACTTACTGGCCATAGTGATAGCTTCTCTAGAGACTGCCAAGTCACATTCCCAGTGACACCTTCTTCTTGCTTTCGAAATTTACAGGGACTGCAAAGTCTTTTCTGTCCCATACAAGAGAAGAAAACTAAGTCTGTTACAAGAGAAGAAAACTAAGTGTGTTACAAAACATCATGGAAGACATTAGCTTCCTGTCCATCCAAACAGGAACTTCATTCTCTTGCTACCTGTATCAGAAAACTTTAGCCTTGATGACTTCAGTCCTAAGACAGGAGGTAAGGTTATGTTTGTGTTCCAGCTTTCTTCAGCACATTTGTGCCTTTATACAATTCTCAGAGCCAGAACAGAATTGTATCTACTTTTTAAAACTCATATATCCCTGGGGCTTTCCATGAGTTGCTTCTTACTCCCTTCACACAACCCTTCTCATCTTCATGGCTTAATCAAGGGGCAATGTATTAATTACTGCAAGTTACCCAACACTGGGTGATTTAAAAGAAGTCCCATTTATTCTCATATAGTTTGGGTAAGTTAGGAATTGGAGAGTAGTTTAATCTGAGGTAAGAGTCACCAGCAGCCTTGCTTAGGCTGGAGGATCAGGATCGAGTCTTCAGATAGTTATGAAGTTATTTAAAAATGGTGTTTTAAGAAAGCTAGGGCCTCAAAAAGTATGGTGGGAGTTAGGTCAAGGAGATCTGGACTCAAGTTCCTATTTTTCCATGTCCTGATTGGTACTGAGCAAGTCACTTAGCTTTTCTGCATTAGCTTGACATGTGTTGAGCAGTCATAAAAAGATATTGAGATATCTTAGTGATCTGTGACAACTGAGATGTATAAAGCACTGAAATCACACAGTTTGGTTCTCAAATGTTATCCCTATGGTCTAAGTGTCTAAGTGCTAAAGGCTTGTTAGCTAGCCTGTGGTGCTAGTGGCAGGTGGTATAACCTTTAGCGCATAGATTCTAGTACAAATTAGGTTATTGGAAGCTTTACTCTAAAGGAGCTATATGAGCTCTAGCCTCTCTCTCCAGTTTCCATCACGATGGGGCATTTTATTACCCACCATGTGCTCCTTCGATGATGTACCACCATAGGCTCAAGGCAATAGGACCAAATGACCATAGATTGAACCCTCTGGTACCACGAGCTAAAGTAAGCAATTTTTCCAAGTTATTCATCTCAGGTATTTTGACATAGCAGAGGAAAGCTGACTGCACAGATGTCATGTTATTTGGTGCCCATAATACTGGTCAGGGCCAGTAGTCCTTCTGTGCACAGCCTCACAAGGCTTCCACACCTGCCTCGATGGGCATTTCACACATTAGTACTCATTCTAACGTGTCTATCACCTGTCTATTTTGATTCTTGACCTGACCCCCCCCTATACACACACACACACACACACACACACACACACACACACACACACGCCAAACAACCTAGGTCATCATTTTCCACAATTTCTCTATACCTCCTTTACTGCACAGTGTCATTTACAAGGTTTAAGAAGTAAGTGAAACTTACAAGGCCCAGAAGGCTCCTGAAATTTACAAGATGTGGAATGTCCCTCTCCCTCCCACCACCTCAGGTTGTAGAAGCAGCAACAATTGCTGGGGAGGGGACATCTGTGACCTACAGAGCCTCCTGTGAGTTGTTCTGTGAGTTCCAGAGACACAGATTTCCTGAGTCACCACCACTGTTGGGGTGGGCTTTCTGCTAATGCAGGTGCCATAAGCTAGCTGTGTTCCTGTTAGTCACCTATGCCCCTTATCCATGCTTCTGTAAGTAGATCCAGTAAACTCACTGGTTCACTAGGCTAGACTTGGTGGAATAATTTCTTTTGTTTGATGTCTCCTATGTGAGGTGAGTAGACGCTAGTTTATATCTTCCCGTGAAGTCACACAATTCTACTCCAAGGTGCTTGGTTGATAGTTTCATGGCCACAGGCTTCTCTAGCACTGTTCCCTCATAACTCCTACTTCCTAGCATTACTCTTGGAGGCTTAAGTAGTCATTCACACTGTAAACTGAAGTTTCCAGAAAAAATATAATTATTCTACAAGGCCAAATGATTGACAACCACAATCATAGAGTTAAACTGTCCCAGGCCAAAACCAATGATCTTGGGCTATATTTAGTCCCTTCAAAAGCCACTTATTACCCACCTCTGTGTTTGACCTGACATCCTTGTGACTAGCATAACCTTTAAAATGTATTTTTAGCAAACAATTATCTTCTACCAATCCAAAAGCTAAGAATGTCATTAGACGGCACTGAAACCTATAGCAGAGTTTCCCTGCTTTGCTCTGACCCACCTATTGGTGAACCCCATTAACTTACTTGGGAAGTGCCTTGATTTATAACTTTCTTGTTCTAAAAGTAATAAAATACCTCATAATAACTTCCACAAAGGAAGATGTTTTGGGGGTAACTTTAATCCATGTATCCAGCCAATCACTCACTCATATTTGAGTTAAGAATGAATCATCTCTTTACCTTTTTGAGGTACCAACTATGTCTCCATGTCCACAACACTAAGACCCAAGTCAGAAAAGTGAGACTCAGATATAAGCCTGTTCCTTGGCCATATCTGACTGCTTTGGAATGTTCTCCATCTCTAATGTGGAATTCTCCAATAGAACTCCAAGACTGAGAGGTTTCCTATGAGGTGGAAATTTGGAGTTTTCACTAGTCAGAGGATTTTCTGAGACCCACAACTCTTGAGCATCATCTAAAATGAGGCATCATGATGACCATATGCAGCAGTGGGCACTGCTAGAAAAGTGTGTGCAAAGCTGATGCCTCTGTTCCTGGTGACCGGTCTGAATCAATCAGGCCAGCACTTGGGAAGGAAAATGATGTGAAGTTAGCAGAATAAAGACACACTAAGTTTTATGTAGACAAATGAAACCCCTGATTGTTTTCTGCTGACCCTATCCTCTAGAGTTAGTGTTCTGCTAGAGATACCAAGTCTTCTCACATGGTTCAAGATTCACAGAAATCAAAATCGTTTACAATAGGTTCTGGGGGATCTGGGGCCTGGGTGCTTTCCCATAGCTGGCTGCAAGGTGATCTTAAAGTGACAAGGGGTGTGAACTGCCACAGTGTCCCATGGACTGTTTCAACTTTCAGAGTGTGAAGATTGTGTAGATTTTCTTCTTTCTAGAGCTCATGTTTCTCTTAAGCCCAGACCAATACAGGGCAAGGATAACCCAGAGCCTTACAGGGCAAAGAACTCTGCACCATAGTTCCACTTTCCTTAGGTTAACATGGTATAAATCTATGACGAGCCATGGAATGTTGAGCAGGTGGCTCTCAATTGAGGATAACTTGGGATGATAGAGTAGGTTGGCCTCAAACTCTTAGAGACCCACTCCCCTCTGTCTCTGGAATGCTGGGATTAAAGCCTTGTGCCACCATTTCCAGCTTCCTTATCTTGTGTTTTGACACATACAAGGCTTCTGACTTAACTGGAAGCTCACAGGGCAGAGAGACTAGCTGGCTAGTGAGCCCCAGGGATTCTCCTGTTTCCATCTTTCCATAGGTGGTCTCTAGGATGAGGTGAACTCCAGTCTCTATTTCCAAAGCAGACACTTTACTCACTAGCCCACTCCCCCCCCACAATGTGCCTCATATTCATAGTGTACAGTCATTTCATATTGTCAGGGGAGTAAAAAGATGGAAGGGGTGTTCTGGAAAGGCATTAGTGGATGAAGGCTAGAAGACCCAATCAGAGCTCAAGTTTCAGCTCTGTCATTGACATAAAGTGACCTTGAGAAGGACATAGTCTCTATCCAGCACACAGTACTATCTCCTCTGTAAATGCAAGTGACATAGTTTTAAGTCAGAGAGACGATGCTTCTAAGGGCTAAGGATATGAACAGTGCCTATCTTATTGCACTCTAAAAATATTCTCTGCCATTAAAGTGGTGGCTGTTTTGTTTCTGTTCCCCAGGAGGAAAAGAGTAGAGTTCAAAAAGCCATTTATGAGAAATGTAAAAAAGGGTGGGGAGGGGTGCAGAGAAAAGGAAGTTTTAGAACGTGGTTGAGGTCTGAGCATATGAAAGTAAGTTTGGAGTGGAGTCAATCATGATAAAGGATGAGTAGAAAGCGATGAGGTCAAGGGCCAAAAGACCTTAGAAGGTAAGAGTTGTCTGGACAAATTTCTGAGGCAAGGAGCCAGGGCTTGAAGGGACTTTTAAAATACATTCCTCTCTGTGCAGATGTGGGGTGGGAGAAGAGTGTTGTATGCTGGACTTGTTAAAAGGGACTAGGCTTAGCTGCACAGTCAGAGTTTGCTATCCCCAAACCCTCTTCTTTGCGGTACAATACCCACCATTCTCTGGAGTCATGGAAATAGGCCTTGAGTATGAATCTTCACAGTCTGTGGATTTAAGAATTTTTCTGTTATCAAATCACCTGTTAAAAACTCCATGGGCTTTCTACATTTACTATGTGTATCAGGGTATTACTTCGTATAATCTCTTCCATGTTGAATTCAACCAAAGATTATGAGTTAATCTATTTTCTACCCAACTTTCATTCATTCCTCAACCAAAATCTGTTGTATGCTCTCTGTATGGCATGGGCTGGGGCAACACTTACAGTGGAGAAAAAGGCATATTAAAAGGAATGTACATACAGGAAGTATGGCCAGATATAAACTCACGGAGACTGTGGAAAGGTCTACAGAAGTTCAAACTAGACAGAAATCCCAGCACAGAGAAGGAAAAATGGGCATAAGTCCAACCCCAAACCAAGAAGCTATTTGGAATTTATACCTGTTGGTAGAGGGAAAATCAGTTTTCTCCAATGTAGTAACACTGGGTACACCAACTACACTCCAGGGCAGGCCAAACACACATATGTATTTGTCTAATACAAAGTGGTCTTCCTATGTTTGTATGTATTTGTTTCTTTTGACTTGATGTGGCATTTTTTAGTTTTTTTGTTTATTTTGATTTTTTTTATTATGTTGAAAGAGAAAAACATGAAGTTGGATAGCTAGAGAGGTAGAGATATGTTTGTAGAAGTTGGGAGAGGAGAATGAGCAGGATCAAACTAAATTGTCTGAAAAAAATTAAGCCAATAAATGAGTGAGTGAGAGAGAGAGAGAGAGTGAGAGAGAGAGAGCGAGAGAGAGCATGGTAGTACTGGGGGAGCAGCATGCTTTAAGGATGTATAGTTTGTGGTTGTGGGGGAGTCCTTATTTAATCTACAAGGGCTAAGGAATTGGTTTTACCTTGCTGAAGCTGAGTTGAGGATGTAAGTACTAGAATGAGGAAGAGAAGTATAGAACATTCTAGGAGGGAAAGCTTGCAGAAATCTTGAGGTGGACTTCTGGCATTCTTGTAGAATAGAAAACCAGTAAGGCTTCATAAGAAAGCGTGGCAAGCAGAGTGGTGGGTGTAAGGCTCCAGGCAGTGTCACATGACATTGGGCGGTTCTGGAAGTTGAGGGGATCAGATGACAGTGCACTGCCAGGCCGCACTGTACCCATCGCGGCCGGTGAATTCCTAGAACTTCACCGGGAATTAGTCAAGAGGCCTTAGATCACGCATATCCCTTGGCTTTGACTTTACATTTTTCTGTTGTTTAGCCTGGGTGTGAATGGAGACCTTCAGACTCAGCACTGCCACAGCTCTGCATGGTTCTAACAGAATTATCTTACACGAGAGAGACAAGTTCAAGGGCAAAGTCGACAGCGCAATAGGTGAGAAGAGCAAGGCTGGCACTGTCCCTCTCTCACACCTGATTTGCTTTCTTTGTGGTCCTGTCGAAGTTCTGATTGAAACACTTTGTATTGCTGGGGCTTGGGGAAGTTTCTCTTTTCTGCACTGTTGGAAGAGGAGAACATTAGGGAGTGGTTTGGTAGCAAATTGTGGTCTCTCTCTGCTTTTCTTGGCAGCGGCCCTTGCTTTCCCTGGCAAGGTTTTGCCCGGATGTGCAGTTGAAGTCCAGCATTTTAAGAAGACAGTCTCAATGGCTGCATTTTTAAGGTCTCACTTCACGTTAGTAACCCAGTTCACTCAGTGTTTATCCAGAGGCTTGGTCTAGGCTTGGGAGAGAGACCTTTGTCAACCAAGCAAACAAAACCAGTACCAGTACATCAAATTGGGGAATGATGTTCTCAGATGAGGAATAAAATTTTAGATTGCAATCTTTGAGGGAAACAAAAGGACACATGGTTATATCCTTTTACTTACGGTTTCTAGGAATGTGATTGAGAGAGAGGGAAGGGAGAGAGAGAGAGCTAATTGGTCTGCAGTTGAGGGGAAATGGTGTCATAAACAAACCAGTCCCCAGGTGGGACTGATGGAATTTTGAAGTGAACTCGGGGAAGCCCCAGCTCTCTGGAGTATGCCAAGGCATAATGTAGGACTTTAGCCTCCAGTAAGGAAGCATCATCTGTGAATCTAGACTCAGACCAAAAAGCTAGCTCCCTCTTTAGTGGAGGTCATCTTTTAAGAAAAAATGTTTTAGGATTTGCTACACAGCCTCTCTGATTATTAAGCAACTTTCTAAGAAGTAAGTAGAGAAAGCAGAACATCTTTGGGATTTCTGGAGGCACCCGAACCAGGCCCAGACCCTCGATCTAGTTCTTCTCCTGGTTGTCATAGCATTTAACGATAATGAACTACTGTGAAGCGCAGAAATGCCATGGAAGTTACCCTTTCTCCTCTTGCTGTTTGGGAGGACATCACTATTGAAGACTATAATGCCCCAGCAAAAGAAAGAAGCCACTTTTGCCAAGACTGGGGAGAATCTGGGCATAGAAATTCAAGTATCACTCTCAAAGTCTCCTCACTATCAACCTACCAAGGAGACAGTCACTTTAATTTAAAGCATTGTGGTTTTTATGGCACACACAAACGAATCTGAGCCAACCTTGATACTGTGCCCCTAGGGATAGTGTGCTAGACATACTGATTTAGGAAGGGTAGGCAGAGACCTCACAATTCCCCCTTTTGCATTGTTTTCTCACCACCTCAACTATACTAAGAAAGAGTGAATTCACTTTTTCTATTAGAATTCATTAGGCAATAAGCGTAACTGTGGAATGTTTCAACCTTCTGGGTACTTAATGAGAGGGTTTATGCCTGTAGAGATTATATTTAGACCAAGCTATCAGTCTGAATTGAAGCTACGGTGAAGAAACATCTCTTTTCTCATTAACTTAGAGAGCGAGACAAAAATAGAACTTCTTCATTTGCCGTTTGCTAATGTGTGCTCACAAGAAAAAGTGAATGAACTCAAATTGTGTCTTGAAGTTCCCACACATCCATGACAGGACAACCGTCTCTCTTTTCTATTCAATAGCCACAGAGGAAAGACAAGGCTGCAGGCTGGCTCATTGCTAGTGGTACTATGTGGCTCAATTCAAAAAGCTATACTACTGACTTTCTGAGTGACAAACTAGTGACAGCCGGGAAGCTGGCATAATAAAGGTGATAATTGTTACTGCCATGTGCCTGGAGCGGTGCCAAGGGCTTTGTGTGACGGATCCCATTCATGACTATACTCACAGACTGCCAAAAGGATTAAGTGAGTTACAGTCATTCAAAATGGAAAGAGAAGATGATGAAATCAACTTGAATGTTTCAGTGCTCTAAACATGCTTGGGATGGATGGTTCCCCAGCTGCTTTAATTCTGAAGATGATTTTATAGCTTCAATGCCGTTCTTTTCATGTGCATTCTTGGAGTGAGTGGGTACCACCAGTGGAAACCCCCGCTTGATTTTTATTACTCCAATCTCCCTTCTCTTTCTAAGACCTCTCAGTTTCAGGCATCTCTGGTTCCTGTCTTAGTGTTCTTGGGTTCTGAGCAGATTTGTTTTTTAGTTTTTGTTGTTTTGCTGTTTTTTAAACCATAGCCTTCCTCAAAAATAGAAACCCTACACAGATCTTTATACTTCTATTCATTTATGAATGGAACTTATGCTTTATTAATTTTTGAAAACCTTCAAATGTCTAGACTTACAGATTCCGTGATTGTTTGGTAGTTTAGTCTTCAATTTTTGCTTGTTTTGAGATGAGGATCTTGCTGCATGACTCAGTATAGCAATCCTCCTGCCTCAGCCTCCTGAGTGCTGAGATTACATGGGTGTGCCATCCTGCTTATCTTGGATCAAAGATTTTTTTTAACTTTCTATTGACTCTTTGTGGGTTCCACATCATGCATCCACCCCAATGCACTCACCTCCCTGTCCCTTCATATCTACCCTCTGCCCTTGCAACCTCTCTCCAAAAATAAAATAAAATTAAAAAAAAAAAAGTCTTGTGGAAGCTGAAGTGTGTCACTGTGAGTCATGCAGTATACCTTGTAGTACATACACTTTTACTTGCAAATGTTCATTGCAATGAGTCATTAATTTTATTCCAGGCCTCTGGCTTCTGCAACACTATCAATACTGGATCCTCATTGGGACTTCTCTTGGATATCTGGTTGTTGTCCTAAGTCATGGAGATCCTGCAGCTTTGGATCTACAAGACCCTTCATGTGCTCCAGCAATTCATAGATGGGGTGGGTGTTGGTCCTGGACAAAGCGCTGGATTTGGACCTGGGTGGTAGCTGAGTTGGTCAGCCCATCAGCTCTCCTGTATCCTCACCACCAGGGTGAGTGATTCAGCACTGTCTGTGTTAGATCATACAGTGTCACAGATAGCAAGGGGCAGAGCCAGCTCTTCCACTCTCATGCCCTCAGGGCCAGCTAACCTGTGCCCCAGTCACAGCCCTGCTATGGCTGTGCTGCTCAGGGAGGTACAGGAACTCACTCTCCTGAATGCTGTAGCCAGTGAGGGGGCAGGACCAACTCTGTGAAGCCCTTGGATATCAATGTGGTCCCAGGTAGCAGTCCAGACCGGGGCATCCACATGGCCCTTGGTGGTAAAATGGGTTATGAACATTGACACAGACCCCTATGGCTATATGGTCATGGACCCAGACATGGCCCCCACTGGCAGCATGCGCCAGGACTTCACCATGGTTTCAGGTTGCTTCAAAGGCTGCTCATCATCACCCTCCTGTCTCCAGATTTGCCTCTTGTTATGTTGTCTTTCTCTTCCATCTCCCCATCTCATAGCTGTACATCATAGTGGCTCATTCTGGGGGAGGGCCACATGTTGGGAGGGGATCTCTTCATATCTTCAGCTGTCCATTGAACCCAAAGTTTCCAAAGGAAATAAATCTCTGGCCAAAGTTAGATACAGCACAGTCAAACTGCAGTTCAACAAAGGGTCTAGACTTATGGTTGAACCACCACCACAACTAGAGAGATTAGCAGCTAGGCCAATGATGAGAAGTAAACACAGCAGGGTATGTCCAGTCAATTATGGGTCTTCATTCTGTAGGTACTGTTCTGCTTCCTGGGCTAAGATGCAGCTCTGGGAGTCACAGTGACTCATACAGTGGTTGGTTTTCTCAAAGGAAGACAATATATGTCCACTAGTACTTGTATTTATCACTGATTCTATTGTTGAGCAGTGTATATTGACCTTAGCAGCAACCACCTTCAAGTCCTCTCCTCTGCCTCTTTTCACAGCACACAAACCACTTGTCTTCCATTCCTCCACCACCTATTTGCTCCATTTTTTCCTCTCCCATCACTCTACCTTCCATTACTCACTTCATACCTGGTCCAGCTGGGAGTGCTGCACCCCTTGCCTTTGCACTGCTGAGCCAGTTGTTGTCTTTGCACTTTCTGGCATCTAGGATCTACTTCTGGATGACCCCAGTTATGGTGCCTGCTGGGCATGAGCACCACTGTCTTGCTGTTTTCTGTCAGCCTCCTCTCTTCATGGAAGTCCTGTCTTGGACCTTTCTCACCAGGTGAAAGGAGAGGCAAATGAGCACTCACTCTAGGGAGAGATCAAGTCCTTGGCAGAGGCTAAAGCCACCACAGCCCCTGCCAAGAGCCTGGAACATGACCCTTATGCAGCCAAAGCCACCAGCACCATCTTCTTGGATCAACACCGTAAAGAGAATATTGACACATAGCTTACAATCCCTTAAGTATGCATATAAGTCAGCACACAGACATTTAATGGGTTCACAGTATTTGCCAGACCCTATGATAGCTCATTTATAGATAAAAAATTAAAACTATAAGAATTATTTCTATTTTTAAAAAGTGGAAGAGAAACTTAGAGTCAAAGGAATTGGATGACACATCCAATGTCATGTTTGGTCTTATTTGTGGAGGTATTGGGATTTAAACACATGATGGTTTCCCTCCATAACACAGACTTTCTTTGCAATAACACCTGCCTAAACACTGGGAAAAAATAAATTTGATCCCCTGTAATTCTGACTTTTCAAAGAACCACAAACACAGTTGTTTTACCTAATGAGCTGGTGGTGGGCGGTTTTCTCATTACTAAGTTCTGGAGAGTGTCAGTCATATGAAAGAAAGAACAGGACAGATGCGATAATAATTGCATTGGGGGAAGAACTGAATACATATTTCTTCAGACATCACAAATAACAATCCCTTCTGAGAAGGTGTCTTGGTTGCATTTCTCATTGCTATGGCCAAATACCTGCCAGAAGCAGGTATTGAGAAAGGAAGGGAGTATTTGAAATCCGAGTTAGGGAGAGTAGAGTCCATTACAAGGGAAATGAGTTGAGAGGCTCTGTCCATGGTGAAGGACAAGAAGGCGTAACTGCCTGTTACAAGATGACACTGTCCAGGAAGCAGAGAGGCTAAGCAAAAAGAACTATAACCATCAAAGCCCACCCCAGCATCCCACATCTTTCGGTTTTGAGGTTCCCCCTGTGAAGGGTCTACAACCTTCCTTAAGGGCACCAGTAGTACGAGGTTAATTTGTAAGTCTGTGGGAGAAGAGTCTGCATTCTTTTTACAACGAGTAAACTTGGGGTCACTGGCTTTTACTTCTTTCTTTAGGTCATTTTCTGCTGATAAAATCTGAAGTTTAAAACATTTCTCCTCAGCTGTTACCTTGAGGGAGAATGGTCTAAATCATCATCTTTATGGGAAAGCCACATAAGACCTTTTTCTTTCTTATAAATGAGGAGGCCCATCTCTCTGGACCCTATGTTGAGATGCAAAAGCTAGTCCCAAACACTTAGGAGTAAAGCAAGATAGGAATAGAATCTTCAGAAGATAGAATAGGAAGATGAGTCTGTTTCTTTGCTGACTCAACTAAGTTCCTATAATCACTGGAGAAGACCTCAGAGAACTATGGAACTTAGGCTTGGGCCCTCTGGGGCAGCTTGGTGACTCCTGCCTTGATATAAATGTGCATTTTTTCTAATCTTTAGAAAATAATCTGACCAAACCAGTTTCTCTGCCAGAAATGTGGAGAGTCCTTGCATGTTATAGGGGCAGCCTGACCCAACATGAATGACACTGTTGCCATAATAAATATCACAGCAGAGGGGACAAAACAAGGTTCTGCAGGAAGATAGCTGGCATTCAAACTCCAATCTCTTTTGTTGCCATGGAGATCCCTCTGCACTGGCCCCTTCCCCCCCTTGTTTTCTGTGAAGAGGAAATACAAGGGTTTGTTTCCAGGCTTCACCCTCCGAATTCCATGCACTAAGGATGGAAAGAAAGTTCCTAGGAATGTTCAGCCCTGTGTCCCTTCCAGGGGATTGCCACAGCCACAAGGCCTCTGTTAGGTAGCTTTCTCCACACTGGATGTTCTTTGGGGTCTTGGTAACTGGTAGGTAACTATTGAAGACTATTTGTTTATATTGTAAAGATATGTCCCAGCCTAAGGCACCTTCTGATTGGTTTAACAAAGAGCTAAATGGCCAGTGGCTAGGTGGGACTTCCAGGCAGAGAGAGAAACAAGAAAAAGGAATCTAGACATGTGGATCTTGAATGTGTAGTACTAAGAAGAGGAAACCAACCCATGTGGGAGAATGTAGATTTAAAAATATGGGTCAATTATCTATATAGCAAGAACTTTGTATCTTTAAAGAAAGAAATTAAAGAAGATACCAGAAAATGGAAAGATCTCCCATGCTCTTGGGTAGGTAGGGTAAACATAGTAAAAATGGCAATCTTACCAAAAGCAATCTACAGATTCAATGCAATCCCCATCAAAATCCCAGCACAATTCTTCACTGATCTTGAAAGGATAAAAAGCAACTTTATATGGAAAAACAAAAGGCCCAGGATAGCAAAAAACAACCCTGTACAATAAAGTAATTTCAGGAGGTATCACCATCTGCAACTTCAAGCTCTTCTTTAGAGCTATAGTCCTGAAATCAGCCTGGTATTGGCACAAAAGTAGACAGGTAGACCAATGGAATAGAATCAAAAATCCTGATATTAACCCACACTCCTATGAACACCTTATTTTTGACAAAACAGCTAAACATATACAATGGGAAGAGGAAAGCATCTTCAACAAATGGTGCTGGCACAACTGGATGATGGTGTATAGAAGACTGCAGATAGGCCCATGTCTATCTCCATGCACAAAACTCAAGTTCAAATGGATCAAACACCTCAACATAAATCCAGCCACACTGAATCTCTTAGAAGAGAAAGTGGGAGGTATCCTTGAAAAAATTTGTACAGGAGACTGCTTCCTGGACATAACTCCAGTAGCACAGACACTGAGATCGACAATTAATAAATGGGACCTCCTCAAAATGGGAAGCTTCTGTAAGGCAAAAGACACAGTTGACAAGACCAAACGGCAGCCTACAGACTGGGAAAAGATCTTTACCAATTCTACATCTGGCAGAGGGCTGATCTCCAGCATATACAAAGAACTCAAGAAACTATTCATCAAAACACCAAATAACCCTATTAAAAAATGGGGTACAGAACTGAAGAGAGAATTCTCAATAGAGGAAATAAAAAAGGCTGAAAGACACTTAAGAAAGTGTTCAACATACTTAGCTATCAGGGAAATGCAAATCAAAACAACTCTGAGATACAATCTTACTCCTGCCAGAATGGCTAAAATTAGGAACACCAATGACAACTTATGCTGGAGAGGATGTGGAGAAAGAGGAACACTCCTCCACTGATGGTGGGAGTGCAAACTTTTATAGACATTTTGAAGATCAATATGGTGGTTCCTCAGGAAAATGGGAATTCGTCTACCACAGACCCGACAATCTTACTCTTAGGCATATACCCAAATGATCTACATCCATGCAACAAAGACATGTGTTCAACTATGTTTGTAGCAGCATTATTTGTAATAGCAAGAACCTGGAAGCAAACTAGATGCTCCTCAAGTGAAGAATGGATAAAGAAGATGTGGCACATTTACACAATGGAATACTACTCTGCGGGAAAAAAACAATGGAATCTTGAAATTCTCAGGCAAATGGATGGAACTTGAAGAAACCATCGTAAATGAGGCAACCCAGTCACAACAAGAGGAACATGGTATGTACTCACTCATATATGGATTTTAGACATAGAGCAAAGGATCACCAGCCTATAATTCACACCACCAGAGAAACTAGGATACAAGGAGGATTCTAAGAGATTCATACAAGGTCCCTCACAGAAGGGGAAAGGGACAAGATCTCCTGAGCATTTTGGGAGTGGGGGGGGGGACAGTGAGTGGAGAGGGGGCTAGGAGAAAGAGTCAAGGGGAGGAATAGATGAGAGAGAGAGAGAGAGAGGCCATAAAAGAGGGAGCCATTATAGATTTCAAGAGAAAACTGACTCTAGAGAAAGGACCCCAACTAACAATTTGAGCAACAGTGAAAAGGCTACCATAAAGGCCCTTCCCTGATATTGAGATTGTCGACTAACTTACCCACCATCATAGAGCCCTCATCTAGTAGCTGATGGAAACAGAAGCAGACACCCACAGCTAAATACTGAACCAAATTGGAATCCAAATAGAGAGGAAGGACAAGACCGGGCTACAGAAGCCCACAGAGACAGCTGACCTGAACAAGGAGAAGCTAATGGGCCCCCAGACTGATAGCTGGGAATCCAGCATGGGACTAACTCAGACGCCCTGAACATGGGTCTCAGTTAGAAGGCCTGGGCAGTCTAAAGGACCTCTGACAGTGGAACCAGGATGTATCCATGGTGCACAAAAGGACTTTGGGAGCACATTCCCCAGAGGGATAACTGCCTTAATCTAGAGGCAGAAGGGAGGGCCTAGTCCCTACTTCAAATGACTTGACAGATTTAGATGACCTCTCCAGGAAGGCATCACCCTACATGTGGAGTGGGAAAGGGGTGGAATGGGAGGGTGGGAAAAAGGGAGGGAGGACACAGAGGGAACTGGGATCGATATGTAAAATAAGAAAAATAAATAAAGACAAAAAATAAAAAAATATATGGGTCAATTAAGTTATAAGAGATAGTTGGGAAAAAGCCTAAGCTAAGACCAAGCTTTCATAATTAATAAAAAGTCTCCAGGTCATTATTTGCTGGCTGGCAGTCCAAGAAAGTCTGACAAGAAAGCTTGCTACCTGAAACCTCCTTTCAGGCTCTGAATAGATAGATAATGCTGACACACTGTTACTAGCACAGATTTCTTTTAGCCTGGAGAGTGTCTCCATACTCTTCTGTGTACCCTTCAAAATGGTCTCTTAATTAAAGTCAACTTTATTTATATAATTTGAATATGTCATTATTCTTTAGCTAGGATTCATACTGAGACAACCAACAATTTTATAGCCTTAAGCAGCTCTCTTGATCTTCTTGCCCTCAATTTTTTCCTCTATGAAATGGGGACAACTTTAATGTCTTCTGTAGAGAGGGTTTTCTTGAGAATAAAACAAAGCTTTGAATATGAGTGCCTTCCCGTGCATCGTAAGCCTTCAGTAAATGTTATGGTAATGCTATGACTAGCAGGAAGATGTTCAAACACTATTTTAATGCAACTCTAAGTCACTTCCTTCAACTTGGGTTAGGTTTTAAGTCACAAGTCAATAAAACAAGAAGCAAAAAAAAAAATCCCTTAAAAATCCATCAAGTCACCTATCAGAGAGCATACAGTTGATTTTTACACTGATATTGGAGAATACACGAGCTTGACTTAAGATAGATCTATGTGCAAATGTCACAGCATTCTACTGTCTCTTTAGTATGGACTCCTGAGGAGACAGACCAATGCAACACTAAAAAATATCCCCAGTACATCTAGGGGTGGCCTTGTTCCATTCTCAGAATCAAGGCTCCTTCTACTTACTGCTCTCTGGGGACTTAGGGATTGTTGTGAGGGCTAAAGGAGACAGCAGGTCATACTTTGGATTAGGGAGGGTGGCTTCACAAGTGAGCTAAAAATAGTAAATGCAATTTAGTATGTGTACTTGCGTGCATGTGTCTGGGAGACTTTTTGATGTATGAGGCTAAGATCATTGTATGTGTTATTCTATCTAATCCTCATGACAACTCTGAGATGGCCATTGTTGTTGCTGTGGTTTGAATCTAAAATGTTTCTCATGGGCTTATGTTTTTCAATACAAAGTTCCTTGCTTTGGAGACCATAGAACCTTCACTTGGTAGAGTCTGGTTGGATTACTGAGAAGGCTATACCTATGCTTCATTCACATACATATTCTACATTCTGTATATAAAAGAAATCATCTAATACTTATCTTTCTGAGTTTGCTTTACATGATGATCTCCAGTTACATCATTTCTCTGAAAACTATGCAATTTCATTCTTTTTTTATGGCTGAATAAAATTCTATTGTGAATACATGCCACATTTCCTTTATTCATTCATCTGTTGATAGAAATCTACGCTGCCTTCATACATTGGCTACTTTGAATAGTGCATCAATACACATGGGCATGTGTCATCTCTGTGGAAGTTTTCTTAAGACCTCTTTGCATGTGTCATGTGCATGTGTGTATTCAAGATTGACACAGTGAAGTCATATGGTTTTTCTATTTTTACTTTCTCGAGGAACTTCCATACTGATCTCTATAGTGCTTACACTGATTTGCATTCACTTTAGCAGTGTCTTCTCTGGTGTCTCTAGCAGCATTGCTTATCAATCATTTGCTTTCTTCATGATAGTCGTTCTCACTAGGATGATGTGGCTTTTAATGTAGTTTTGAGTTTTCCTAATGGGTAAGATGTCAAACATCTTTCACATATTTATTGGCCATCTGTACTTTAGAAAACTATCCAATTTACTTGCTCAGTTCACCTGCTTTTACCATGAATCTTTTGGTGTTTAATTTTTTAGTTCTTTATAGATTCTAGATATTCTCCTGCCAGATGTGTTGTTGGCAAAGATTTTCTTCCACTCTGTAGGTTTTTCTTCACTTTGTGAAGTTTTTCAATTTCATGCAGTCCTATCTGCCAGGTCTTGTTACTTCCTGAGATGCTGGGGTCTTTTTCAGAGAACATGCATATGCTGAGATCTTGAAGTGTTTTCCTCTGGCAGTTTCACACGTTTAGGTTTAGGTTTTGCGCTAAATATCTCTGGTCCGTGTTGAGTGGGTTTGGATGAAGTGGGAGATAGAGACCCAGATTTACTCTTGTATATGTGAATATTCAGTTTTTACCTGGTATTGTACCAAATCATTTCTAGACTAACAAAACCAAAATCTCAAGAAAGCAGCCCGAATATTACTAGTTCAGACCAAACCAAATCAATTCTCTATCAGATTATCTTATTTCACATCATACTGAGTGTTCACAGGATTGGGGGGGGGCATTGACACAGAACCAGTTTCTTCTGAGTCAGAATTGCCTGTGGCATAGTCCACATGATTAATAGACCTAATTCCCTAGGCAGCTGAATGCAGAAGTTTCTCTAATGCAGGAGGTGATGTTGAGGCACCCAGATACAGTTATTTACAGAAAAAGTGGCAAGCCAGGGCCACTGTAACTATCTAATCCTGCATGCCTAGTGATTCAGTCATTTCACCTGAACCCTCTAAGGTCCTCACCATGGAAAACATAATTAAGAATGATTTGCAATGAGATTGTCTTTTTTTTTTTTTTTTTTAAATACAAACAATTTGATTGCTTTCCTCTCCCCATCTTTTAACTTGTTCTGTGTTTGTGGGCACCAGGAGCCTGCTGATAGCAGTCTTGGTGAGTGGTGCAGCTGAGCCCTCTGGAGCTATATGGATGCTGAGGGTAACCATTATATAGCAGTTCATTTAAGGCTCTGCTTAAAGGGGATGCTGGCCATAGAGCAGCGCTTCAGGGGTTCTGAATGAATATCCAGCCTGGGGGAGATTCTTACGGCTTTGTTCTCCAGCTGCAACCTCAGCAGAAAAGTGAGGAAAATCCCTTAAATAGTAAATGACAACCTCAGATGCAAAGTCACAGCCTACAGGGTGTCTGAGCATGCCAAGTGCATTACCAAGTTTCAAAATGCCAGTTAAAAGCCAAGTCTGTAGGGACAATCAAAGATTTTATTCTTGAAAGAAAATGCAAGTTAAAATAATTCTGAGTCATCAAAAATATTTTAGTTTTCACGTGTTATGTGTATGTGCACTAGGAACATGTAGGGACCTGTGGAGGTCGGAAGAGGGTGTCAGATAGCCAGGAATGGAAGTTACAGACAGTGGATGCTAGGAATCTAACGTAGGTCTGCTGCAAGAGCCTTCTCTCCAAACCGGAGTCATCATCTTTAGACTCTTGGGCCGAACAGAACATAGATCAATGGTCAATGTACTTGCTAGATACAAAACAGGAGAGGGTAGCTAATTTAGTCCCAAGAAACAATCCTCTAAGGACCTTAAAATTAGCCAAACCTTTTCTTTTGGTTTTTGAGGCAAGGGGGTTACTCTGTAGCACAGATTGTCTCAAACCCAAGAGCTCCCCACCTAAGCCTGCCCAGCGCTGGCTGGGATTACAGCCATATATCACCATGCCTAGTTTAGCCGAACCTCTTTCATTCAGTTACTTATCTTCGCATGGTGAGATAGATGGTGATACCCCCCCTCCCAATTTGCCTCTGATGGAAAGAGGCCAGGGTGGAAGAGAAGGGCTTTTCCTGGTTAGGATTCTAGAGGGGGCCACAAGGAGAAAAGACACTAGAATGCTAGGGTTCTGAGATCCTTTTCAGAAGAACCTGGTAAGCCCCGAGTGAAGGCTCACACCTTTTGACATCTTTGTTTACACTTTGCAAACCTCTCAAAAGAGTATGTTTAATTCTAATCACGGCCCTGCAAAGGGGGATGTTTTGAGTCTCATTGCCCCACATAGAAAAGGAAGGTTTTGCCTTCCAGGTGGCCACAGGGTCAGAATGTGGGTGAGCTGTAGGTGTCTTCTGTGTCTCGGTTGCCAAGATAATAAAAGCTACCCGCGGAACGTGTCATTATTATGCAAAGCTGGGCAGGAGGCTTGGACTCTCCCTTGCAGGAGCCCATCTGTCTCTGTGCGCCGCCCCCTAGACTCTGAGGCCTGTGAAAACTGAGCCGGGTGGGTGAAGATGAGTCCCCAGCCTTGGCCCTCACACTTTGTCTGCGCCTTCCTAGCCTGCGCCCTCCAGGCAGTCCTCTTTCGGATTAAAAAAACAAAACAACCGCTCTAAAATTATGTCCTCCCTCACACCCGCCCCACCCCGGGGAATCAAATTAATATTAATCTAGATGAATAATTGAATGCCCGAGATTTATTCGGGCCTTGGCGAAGGAGGACCCGCAGCTGGGTCTCAGTTCCATCCTGCCACTCGAGGGTTTCTGCAGCTAGGATTCTGTGGTACTCCCTATCCCAGAAGTGGTACATTGAGGGTGGGTGTGCCCGCTTGTGTGAACCGGAGCAGGTGTCCAGGGAGTAATGGGGAGCGCCAAGGCTTCTCCAAGGATTGGGGACGGAGGGGCATCCCAGGTCTCAGCGCTTGGCCCAGCAAAGGGTGACCCGGGGCCACTCAGACTCGAGAGGGAACAATAGAGACTCCTTAGATCCTGGGCTCCTGCCACCGGCTGTCCAAAGCTTTCCCGGACTACCGGAGGGCCTTTTTTTTTTTTTTTTTTTTTGCTAATTTATGGCTGGAAGCTGGAGGGGGAGGAACGACAGAGGAGGGACAGCGTCTGAAGATGGGGGCAGGGGCGACGGTTAAAGAAGTCGCCCCAGGCTGCGCGGGTGATGTCAGCTCTGGACAAAAATAGAGAGGGATCGCCTGCAAATCCCCAGCTCCGGTGGGGCTAAACCTTGCAATCCCTCCCGGGCCGGCGCCGAGCCAGGGCGCAGCGGCCTCCACCGCCTCCCCCGGCGCGCACACACCAACACACGCGCACGCACGCATACACTCCCCCGCACTCGCACTCCGGGTCTTTCCTGCTGCCCCTCGTTGCGGGCCACTCGCCGCACCCGTTTGCCCTGCGAGGTGAAGCACACACAGGTGGCGGCTGGAACGTGGGGAGCGCGTTCCTGCAGCCCTGCGGTCAGCGCGATCTCACAAGAGCCAGTGTGGGATCCCCGCAGCGCCCCATCCGAGCGCTGGCCGCGAGCCTCGCACGGGAACGCGGACCGCGCGCGGTGGAGAGCCGGGACGTGGATTAGCGCCCGCAGCAGCCTCCCGCGCGCGCCGAGGCGCTAAAGGGCTTACCCAGGAGGGGGGTGCGAGGGCGGGGAGAGGCTGCCCGTTAAATACCGCTCCCCGCCGACTCCGGGCTCACCCAGCTCGCCGCCACCGTCGCCAGACCGTGCCCGGGAGGAGGGGGCGTTCCCCGCGCCATGGCATCAACGGAAGGGTGAGAGGGCTTTTCTGGGTACCTGCGAGGAAGCGGGAGCCGCGCGCGGGGTGGTACTGTCTTATACCAGATGGAGCCAGAGAACTGTGACTCCGGACCTTTGAGACCACAGCAGAGCGACAACCAGGCTGGAGGAGGTGGTGGGCAAGGGGTCAGATTTCTTTGGTGAATTAGCTGTCCTTTTAGGATTGATTCTAAGGAACTGGCGAAGTACTATGGGGGTGTGAAAAAAGTGTGAAAAGAAACCCTTTGGAGGTTATCTTAGAGATATAAAGACAATTAAAAGATTGTCAATGGTGCCAGGAGACACTGTCTGGGCTGCAAGGTGGGGACCCGTTGAAATGAATGAGCCAGGACCAGAGCCCGGGCGGGGCGAGGAGCAGCTCGTGGTCTTGAACGCTTTGGGCGCGGGTGGGAGGTGATGGCGAGCCCCTGACCCATGAGATCTCTACCCTTGTCCTTCGGAATCTCCCTGGCCAGCAGCAAGGAAGGGTCTAAGAGATTTGGGTGCTTCCCGAGAGGTGGGGAGAAAACCTGTAGCTTGGAACAGGGCAAGAGTTTCCAGACTCTATTGGGAATATTACTGGCTTCTTTATTTTGCCTGTGGCCTTGGAGCCTCCACTTGTCTCTTGAGGCTACAGTTGGCATGGTGATCGCTTCTGCCATATAGAAGGACAACTGTATTTAGCAAAGGGGACATGGGGGGGGTACAAGGGCAACAGAACAGAGTCCCTTGAATACTCACTTCAAGGCATCCTAGTCCTCTCTCAACAAACAAACAAACAAACAAACTTACTTTTCAGGCTTTCGGGAGCCTAGGAGAGAATCAACAGAATGATTGTGGACCCCAACTTTTAGGTTATTTCACAAAAAGACACGAGCTGCTTGCAAGACTACATGAGATTTCCAAAGCAAATAAGGGGGCTTCGCCGGACTCTACAAAGAGTTCTTGGTTCTGGTATTTTCTGGAGCATTTTTAATAGAAATCACCAACTTTCAGTGAGGTGGTGGGTGGTGGATCTCTAAGCAGGAGTGGAGGGATGGTGTTCAAAGCCAGACTTCTAGATTCCAACCCCAGACAGGAAAATACTTCCAAAACTGTCTCCAAGAGAAAGAATCTATCCATCCATTTCTCTCTGCCCTGGAGTCCTACCAGAGGTGCCTGATATCTTGTCTAGCATGAGATTTCTTCACATGGCCCTATTTACTAGTGTGGACCTTTGAAATGGTTACTTATCCAAAAGGATATTTCAAGTTGTTACTTGTATGCAAGGAAGGGGGTATCTTGTATTCAAACACATCTCTAGAGTAAACCCACATGGCTTAGCATCAGCACCTCTTTGTACAGGACTTACAAGGTGCTCATCTTATAACAGATATAAAGGTATCTATGGCTACCCAAAGGCCTTCGCCTTCTAGAGTTACTTCAGCCTTCAGAGTCTCAGTTGGAAGACCTCTTTGAAAAATACTGCCTTCCAACCACTGCGTCTAACAGACCCTCTATTCTGATGGCCAGGGAGTAGTTAGAGAATACAAAATCCCTCAAATGGGCTGCTTTTTCCTTCATTCTGAAAGAGGGCTGCTGAATGGTTTGACATTTAAAGTAAACAGATGTGATTTTCAGGACTGAAAGCCAACTCTAGTCCAATTACTGCCATCTTGGTGCATTGTGCAAGGTTAGGGAATGAATGTCCAAGGCGCTTGTGTTTAAGAGATTAAAGAATTGGAAAAAAAAATCTGAAAACTTGGAAACAAATGTAGAAAAATATGTTATTTATTTAAGAGCAGTAATTGGTCAGCTGGAGAGATTCTCAACCCTGCTTTTCCCCCAGAAGCCTTTGCAGAATCTCTGTTGGGTAGAATGCACCTGCTAGGCACTCTGGTGGAGATAGAGAGACACAAATAGCCTTGGATATGACTTCCAGAAGGCTTTCTCAGGGGAGGACTTTCATTTCTACATTGTTCTCGTGGTTTGGTGAGATCTGTTTGCTCTTCTGATATATCTGGGTAATGTACCTTCAAAAGGAAATTGAGGAAGAGTCCCCAAGCTGGTCTCTTTTGTTAGTCTTTGTCTTCTAACAATATTAAAGCTGTTTTTCTGAAATATACATTGCTCAGAGAATGCCAAAATAGTACTGTAATTACATGCTTTCAGTTTATACATGTTCAGCTCAACTGTACTCCAGAATGCTGGGGAGTGGGGTGACATATTAAAACAATCGATCTGGCAAATGTTTATTTGGTGATCAAGTTGCCATCAGCAGCATGTGCTAATTACTACTTTCTATAGAGTTATTAGAGGCAACAAATACATTTGTTTAGCACTTATTTCAAAGCTTATTTTTATATCTTTACATTCACTTCTTTCAATAGCTTTGTGAAGTAGGCAATCTAATGAAAATAGACTTGAGAGTTAAAGAAAAAAAAATGTGTACAATATAATGCTATCTTTCCAGGAAGATTCTGGGATTTGGCAGAGCTTTGGGCTATCATCTGGCAATGTCAGTTAACAGTAATGAGTGTGTGAGGCATGGCTGGCGCCTATTGTCGTCTTTCTCTAGAATCGTTGTATGCATCCCTGACAAATTGCCTTTTAGAATATTTTTATATCTTATGAATTTGATCATTGCCTTTTTACAGACCATACCCACCACTGTTTGGTTATCTGAAGTTTCTGACTATGTAGCCCTGGGAATAGCAGCATGACTTTTGTAAAATTCAGCAGTAGCTCTTATAGTTTCCAGGTTCTGATAAGTGTATTGCTATAAAAAGCAAGGTTCAGTTTGACAGCTGCATGTCTTTTGTTGTTGTTATTGTTGTTGTTCCTGAGTCCTAGGCATGGCTGGAATTACTGAGATGGCTTTTAGGTTCCTGACCCAAATTGGAAAGAGATTATAAGTCGCTGGTGACAGGCAGGCTGGTGTCTGTTATTGACTGGGTCAAAGTGGAGTGGCCAGATGCTGAAGAGACAACATTTTAGAAATATGGTTCTAAGGGCTAGGAATGGCCAGGTCCCCACATATATCAGAGACTGCTGGCAATCCATCTTGTGATCAGCTCCCAGGAGCCAAGGGGTCAGGGTTGCACCAATCAGGAGGGCTTGGGTGTCAGTCTGACTCAGAGAGCAAGTGAAACAGAAATCTGCTGACAGCGAAAAAGCCCTGCCAAGGGAGACCCCTGAATTTATGATTCCCAGCACACGATGCTAAACATAGCAATTTCCTTACTCCTCCCATCCCCGAAAATGAAATTGAAGGGAGCAGGAAGATGAGCTTGCAGAGTGGGCTTATTACAGGGTGAGTGGAGGGCAGAGGAGATGGGGTCTAGAAGGGCTTGCATATTGTATGCCTCAGGCTCCACTGGAATTCATTTCTCATTTTCAAGACTATAGAAATTGTCTTCCTTGGGTAAAATGGATATAAGTGGAGCTGTGATAATTCCATGTTTGCCAAGGCAAACATGAGCAGTTGAAAGCTTAATTCTCCAGAAATAATTTCTAAATCCAAATGAGACTTGCAAAGTAGAAATGGCAGCTTATCACAAACCAAACAGCAGGTTTGAGTCTCAGACCCAATGGTCATATTGTTTCCCCTTTCCATTGTACAATGACGTATCTTTCTCCTTTGGCTTCTGCACTTAGCGAGGTGTCAGGACCTTCAGAGATGAGACTCTGGCCACACAAACAAGCAATATTCATGTAGCACTCCTGGGCAGTGTGCTATAGATTTTTCAATTCCAGATATGCCTGGCTTCTTCACAGTTTGAAGCTCAAACACAGGTTAATTTCTTGACAGTTCCCTGTGCACCTTCTCCCCTAGCTTTATCAGAGGTAAAGATGTCTGAATTTCCCTCCTTTGAAGGCAAGCTAAATTGTTTTCTATAGTGATTTGTCTCTCCCACTGGATTGCCTTGTCTTTTGGAATGAACTGAATCTTCATTTCAATCGCCTGCTATCATTTTCATCTAATGAAACATAGATAACTTAAAATCCTCTAGCATTAGTAGGTAGAAGCACAGACTGCAGAATAAAAAGTCTTAGGTTTGCATTTCAAGAACTTGTCCTCACGGTTTGAACAATATACAGTGCTGGCTTGCCCACAGTCACCCCTTCCCTGCCCTTAACAGCCTGTTGTGGGGCAGAAGGCATACTTTGTAGAAAGGGTTTGGAATCCAGATTACAGCAAATCTCTTTATTTATTAGGGCTGTGGGATTGCTCTCCCCTCCCTCTGCCAGCCCCTCACCCTGCAGCGCCAAGTCCTTGGAATGAATTAATTAGGGGGGGGTTGTTTAAAAATATCTCATGATTCCATCTCCACGTGCTCTGTTATTGATTGGAGGCAGATGGGCTGCATATTCATCAGCAGAGGAGAAAACAACTGTTATCTCACTATGAACCTGTCTTGGTTCAAATAACACCAGAGAAGACAATGGGCCCTGGCTACACTGATAGTGATTGAAAGCAGCCTTAACATATTAAAGGGTATACCTTTTTTTTTTCATAGTTTTGTTGCATTTTCAATGACACTGATATTTTCTTTCATTTGTTCACTTAATAAATGTCTCACTTAGACCTGCAGATGTGTTCACTGTCTGCTGAAATGTCAGCTGGGGTTTTTGGTGATGTCACCAGCTGTCTTGGATTATAAACTCATTGAAAAAGGACTGGCCTTTGAAATAAGAATGAAGGGAATGAACTCCACTTGGGCAGCTGGACTTGATCTGTGTCAACCACAGTCCCTGCTAGGATGGATGATGGCAAAGACCTTGTATGCAGTCCTTGGGGACAAAGAGGTAGATATTGTCCCTGTGTGTCATGTACATTAAAGGACTCATTTAAATGGCAGGCAGGACTTTCTTTTGTTACATTGGTCAGGATGACCATCTGTCATTTGCTGTTCCTAATCTGGCACGGGGATTTGAATCACATGCTCCCACTCCTGGTCCCCAGCCTCTGCTTTCTCTCAAGATCATAGAACTGGAGTCAGACCCAGAATCTCTATTTGCCTTGGCTTTCCTTTTTTGCATAGCCTTGAATGTGAGGTGCTGGATGGTACAGACCATGTGTGGCCCTGAAGTGTATTCTTTTTGTGGCTCTCAGTGGATTTTGAAAATGTTTTCATTATTTGCCTACTTGAAAAATAGTTCCCAATTTTGAATTTTTCCTTTTGATTTGTGTCTTTGGGTGTTTGGCTTACAGGTTATGTCTGTGAACTACATGTATGCCTGGTGTCCATGGAGACCAGAAGAGGGCATTAGATCCCCTGGAATTGTAGTTACAGGTGGTTGTGAGTTGCCGTGTGGGTGCTTGGAATTGCACCTGGGTCCTCTGGAAGAAAAGCCAGAGTTCTTAACTATTGAGCCGTCTCTCCAACCCCATTCTTGACTTTAGTCTCTCTAGAAAATTGGAAATCTGTTGACAAAGAACTCAGTTTTTCTGTCTTAATACATGTGTTGTGTGATTATAAGCCAGTATGTTGTGCGTGTGTGTTTGTGGTGATGTATTTGTATGCCTGTAGGTGTATATGTTTGCATTCCTGCATGTATGAGTGTGTGTTTGGCACTCGAGATTGAAGGTGAAAGGCAAGCATTCTATCTTTGAACTATAGTCTATTTATATTCTATTCTCTTTTCACCTTGTTTTTTCCCCCTATTTTGAGACAGATTTTCACTAAGTTGCTCAGGCTAGCCTTGAACTCATGTAAATCCCAGACAGGCCTTAGATTTGCTGTCCCTCCCATCTTAGCTTCTCTAGCTGGAATCTCTGGGATTCCAGGCCTGTGCCATCCAGAAGACCTCACTCCCTCAGCAATTTTTTAAAACACTTTGCATCTACACATTACTTAATTTTTATTATATGGAAAATATTATTATTAGTCCTGTTTTTCCAGATAAAGCAACTATAGTATGAAATAATTCAGTAATTTGCCCCAAATTTCTTAGACCTTAAATTCAGTGATCCTGGGTCATGGAGCCATGCCTTTAACTAGTGGGTCATGTTCCTTCCTTTCTGTGGCAGTAGTTAGCAGAAGATGGGGTATGATAGAACCCTGAGATGAGACAGAGCATGTGTCATTCGGGTTGGGCACTGTTGCTGGGAAGCCATGTCACTCACGTTTGATGTACACTCCCTTACCTCTCTGGGGCAGCAACCAAGGGTGCAAGCTTGGAACCCACACTGTTACCACATACTATTGTATATATAGATATACAAGGAATAGATACATATACCATGTCTACGTGCTTTTACAGTTTAAACTTGGAAGACTGTTACAATGCCATGTAATTCAAGACACTTTAAAAGATTTGCTTATTCTTGTTTTATGTGTACAAATGTCTGCCTGCAAGTGCATGTGTGCGCACATGTGTGTGTGTGTGCGTGTGTGTGCACACATTTGTGTGTGTGTGTGTGTGTGTGTGGTGTCAAGTGTGCTTGGTTCCCACAGAAGTCAGAAGAAGTCACTGGATATCCTGGAACTGGAAATAAAGATGGTGTGAGTGACCATGTAGGTTCTGGGAATAGAACTCAGGTTCACTGCAAGAACAGAAACCTCTACACCATCTTCTCAGACTCCAGCTTCTTTCTTTTTAACCCACAACCACTTCTTTCCCTAACCACTCCTTGTCATTTCCTTTAACTTTGCCCTGAGCTGCTCTTAATAGGGTTCCTCCATAATTATTGATTTCTACAAAGCTAATGGCATTGCCTCATTTCATACAGAGCCTTCACATAGCCCTGGGATGATCAGGTGGGCCAGTTGCTAGGCTATGCCTCTGTGTTTCTTTGTGACAAATGTATCTGAGCAGTCATCAAATGCGCTACTCTAAAGACAGTGACTTAACTTACTCAGTTTCTTGATGTTATTTATTTTGCCCAGTGCAAATTGTGATGCCACTCAGGACACCTTCTGAATTGTCAAGAACTCAGAGACTGGATCTATGTGACATGTTTGTAAGATTTATTTTTATTTATCTGTATCTGTGTGTGTTTGGGTGTCTGCCACATGTGTGCCCCTGCCGGAGAAGGTCAGAAGAGGACATTGGATTCCTTGGAGATGGAGTTAAGTTGTTGTGAGCCACCCAGCTTGGGTGCTAGGATCTGAACTCTGGTCCTCTGGAAGAACAGCAAGTGCTCTTACCCATTATGTCATCTCTCGAGGCCCTTGTTTCCCCAACCCCACCCAACAGGGGTCAGTAAGAGCAGTAAATGTCTGTGGAAATGGGATTCCCTTTGGAAGCTCTTCCAACCTTGGGAAATCCCAGGTCCCACAGCACAGCACAGCACAACACCCAATTCCCATTGATAATAGAGTTTCACCACCATACACAACAATCTGGTAGTAATGAGATAATTGTCACATATTGAAGTGGTGGAAGATGTCACCCTAAACAGATTTAAGTAGGGACATTCATTTCGTTTTATTCTAACTTCATATGACTACATGTCTGTGACTTAATTTAACCATTGAAAAAGCTTTAATATGCTCGTTTTATGTAGGGAGAGAGAGACACTGAAACTTAAGAGAAGTTTTGATTAAATGCTGTTACTGGGTTCCTAGTCCCCTCTCCCCTTTTCATCTAACGTAGTATCTTCAACATTTCACAATTACCCCACATTTCCTCCAGCTTTAATAAACCTTCCTTCCTTTTCTTTTTTTTCCCCTATGTTTGTGAGTGTGGTAGGAGAAGGCAAGCACCCCCGAAAAAACAAGATTATGACAAATGTCATAGGTTATGCACAAGGAAAGAAATGAGCTCATCTCTGAATAAGGATGCTTCGGAGAAAATGGCACTGTAAAACAACGTAAGAGGAAGTTTAGGTAACGGCAAGCTATTGTCATGTCCCAGTTTGTAGACCTTAAACCAGAGGAATTTCAGACAGGGGCAGCAGTGTTGAGGGGAGATAAGGGGAAACGACACAGGGAGGAAGGAAAGCAACCCCTATTAAGTGCAGTGGAAGTCAACCTCCCAAACCTTAGTGATTGGTTTGTTTGCTTGTTTTCATCTCAGTCCTTACTTAAATGGCCAGTTGGGATTTGATGGGCAGATTATACAGAAAAGTGTGTGGGGGTGGGGGGTTGGGGGGGAGTCATTCTGAGTGAAGCAATTACTTAAGGCTGAAATGGATGGGTATTAACTGACAATATACATCCCAGATGTTCCATAGGGACAGCTGGCACTGGAGATGGCTTCAGCTCTTACTTATTTTTGTGTGCAACATGTGGTCTCGAAAACAAATGTCAAGAATAAAAAATTGGACTAACTTCTAGGAATGGATTTGAGAGTGAAGGAATTGCAGACCAAATTTAATTCCCCATGTTTTCCTGGAATTCAAAGTCATCCATTAGCCAAATTTTGAAATCATCATGGAATCATAGCATTGAGCTAACCATTGGTTTTAAGATCATGACTATAAACATTTCAGATGAGATCAGGTGCTGTGGCCATAGATCAGTTGAAAACATTTCAAATGAAAAATTGATTATGGCTGGAGTTTATCCCAGCTATCCTATTTAGGATTGGATTCTTTTACATAGGCCTTGACATGTTGGGTTTAGAATATTGGTGATGGTGATTTTCAGGGAATAGAGTCTGAACTGGAGGCTGATGAGTGTGCAGTTTATTGAAAGTCTGTGGAGTTGGCTAAAATCCCCTAGATGAAGTAAAGGAAGCAGGGATGGGCAGATGAAGAGGTGGAAACTCAACCAAGGCCTCATCACACCCAGGCATGATCTGGAGCATTTGTGGGTGCTCCCTGATTGAGGAAAGACGTGTTTTCTACCTCTGCATTAACCAGCCATTCAGTGGAACTGCCACAGGGTAGGTGTAGTGAGATAGTCCTTCTGTAGCACTGACCACGCCCATTGGGGGGTGGAGCCATGGGCGGAAGTGACCTGTGGAAGGAGGTCGGAGGGGGCCAGAAAAGGCGCTCTCTTTCTGGCCTGACTCGGACAGGAGAGGATCGGGTTGAATTTCCTGGTGTTCATCTGTCTAGGTTGTAAGTTATTTCTCCCTGAATAAACATCTATTCGGCCTATTTGTTTATCCTGATCCTTATTTACCGCAATAGGTAGGGGCTTGGCTATATGGGTAAAATACAAGGATTTAGAAAGCCACAGTCAGTGGTTGTCAGTTTAATCCTCCTAACAGCTAAGCCAATGAATCCTTCATGTCTGAAGTTGAAGGCATGGGCATCTGGGTAGTGTACCACATAGCCAGTTCCCTTCTCATATAAGTGTTTGGGAAACAGCAACATAACCATTTCATCTGCCTTCAAACTGTGTATTGAAGTAGATGACAGTCTCCCCAATGCTATCATCTGTAGCAAAAGATTATGCTATGCCAGTTAATGAATACAAAATTTTCAAACTTTCAGGTAGACAGGATAAATAAGTTCAAAGGTGTGTGTGTGTGTGTGTGTGTGTGTGTGTGTGTGTGTGTATTTCTGCATGCATATATGGGTGTTTACATGTGTTTACTGTCCCAAGGTTGGTGTTGGATATCTTTCCCATTGTTTTTCACCTTATATACTGAAACAAGGTCTCATACTTGAACCCAGAACTCACCAATTTGACTAGATAGCCAGTTTACTCCAAGGATCCCCTCTCTAGACCCAACAAGTGCTAGAATTGCAAATAGCTGCTACACCTGGTCTACTCTGCATTTTTGTGTGTGTTATGGGTCCCCATGCCCAAATCCATCTCCCTATGCCAATCCATCTCCCTATGCCAAGTCCCCAGATTGCAACACAAGTACAACAGCTGATAAAATGCATTGTACATTTTAAAATTTCTAGGACTATAGTCTAAGTGTTGTTATTTCACAAAAAAATATGCAAGGTAATAAGAGTGCTAATTAACTTGAGTTAGTAATTTAATAATATATACTTATTGAAACATTATTGTATACCACAAGTACATAGCACTACTTGTCAATTATAATTAAAAGTAATTCAATCAATCCATCAAGCTATATCTTAAAATCAGGGTATGGTAGGGAGAAATGGAAGGGGAAGTGATTCCCTATGGAGGAAATAGGGAATATTAGAAATTGTCATCCTCCTTAGTTTTAGCTATGACCCACACGGCCATCAGCTCCAGTACTTCTGAGGAAGCCTCGCCCAGTGGGAAGATGCTATCTGAAATGTCCTGGAGAGAGGCATCAGCTCTTGTTCCATTTGTCTGACTCCTGTCTGGAATGGCGAGTTCAATGAGGTGGGCCAGAAACAACAATAAATCGTAAGGCCAGACACTTGCAGGGTAGACAGCAGCTGTTTTTCTCTTCCTACCAGCCTTATCCCTGGAGTCCTCATCCTGGGGAAAGTGAGCAATGAACTGGGGAGCCCCTTCTGGAATATCTGCTGTGCTGTCCTAGTGACCCAAGCTGGGCAGTTTGACGACATCTGCAGAACCACACATGCATTGTACACTTTCACCTCTGTTTATTCAGATGTTTCCCGAGCTAGAAGGACACCGTGCACAATCAGAGTCCTTGAAATGACACCTCTGTGTGTATCCCTTCATTTTCTCACGTCCCTCAGCTGTGTGCTGAGTCTATGACACTGGTGGTCATTATATTTGTATTTTTAGCAGTAAAACTCAGTTCAAGAGGGCACAGCAAGTCACTTTTCCTTCTTTTTCACACCTCTTTCAAGTAAATACCCAGTATATGCCATGGAAAATAGATATAGTGTGTATATCTAGTATTTTGGTAAAGAGATCATGGTTTAGATTCAATTTACACTTAGCATATTTTGCATATATGATAGGAGATGTCATTCTGTAAATATGTTTCTCTTATTGGTTAATGAATAAAGCTATTGGCCTGATACTAGCATTTTATTGATGTTTAATAAGGATCAGGAGAAACAAATAGGCCGAATAGATGTTTATTTAGGGAGAAATAACTTACAACATAGACAGATGAACACCAGCAGGTTCCTAGTACCTAGGATGCCTCCAGATGTACTCCTGTCCCCGTGCTGCAAGCAAGAGAGCTCTCTGAGCCCCCTCCTCAGACTTAGTTCCCCCAGGTAATGTCCGGCCTATCTCCACCCCTGATGGGCGTGGTCTATGCCACAGGTGTGGACAAGGTGAATATCTCACTACAGTGTTTCTTATTGGCTAGCTCTGTCTTAAATATTAACCCATTTCTATCAATCCACATGGTTTATCTTACTGGAGAGACGGTCCGGACCTCTTCTCTCTCAAGTCCCTACATCTTGAATCTTTTCTACTACATCTCTCAGAATCCTGCTTGTCTCCTAGTTCCACCTATCTTGCCTTTCTATTTGCCAACAGTGCTTTATTCATTAACCAATAAGAGAAACATATTTATAGAACAATATCTCCCATCACATATAGAAATAACATAAGTCTTAAGGACTTGGTAGCCTTGGTAGTCAAAAATTTTTTTTAACAAAAATTTTACCATTCCCCCATAAGACAAATTATGGGTATTCTTAAAAACAAACATATAAGTCTCATGTATTATAGGAGGGCATAAAGGCAAAGCATATTTCTCACTCCATTCTTGTCCCCTTGAAATCTTCTTCACACATGGAATATTTTTCTATGCGTGTGTAAACATGTCAATATTAATATGCAAATTGGAACATCATATACAAATTATTGTAGCTAGTTGTTTATTCACCCAAATCTTTAAGCTGTATGTTTGTGATACACACACACACACACACACACACACACACACACACACACATATACACTGTATGTACTAACGTGCATTACATGCTACATATAAAACATGTATTTCAATACCTAATAATAAATCACAGAATGGTTATATAATAACCAATTTAACCAGTCTCTTTTAGACATGTGGGTTATGGATGAGTCTTTATTATAATAATGGTGGGTTCTGAGTGAGTAAAAGCATGAGGCATGGTCACCAAGACCAATGAGAAGATAACAGTGATAATTTAGGTGGACAAGTTAAGGAGATATTGGGGAGAATGAGAGCATGGGATGAATATTCTGGCACTTTTAGCACTACTGTGTGATCAAGTGCCTCCGGTGGCAAGCAGAACATAAAGCCAGCTCTCAGATTTCTGGTTTAAGCAAATAGGGGCTAGGATGAGTGCAGAGCAGAAATTCAGGGGAGGAATGACCCTGCTGGTTAAAATTTTCGCACATGTGAGTCAACAGGCACATACGCTCACTCCAAGTCTCTATGGCGTGATAAAGTAATGGTAGATGTAAACAAACTCATCCTGACTGATCATGAAATGAAGAAAAGATGGAGTTGAGGAAGGATCCCGGTGAGCTGTAATGTCTGTAAAGGTTAGAAAGGAGTGTAATTAAAGTTGTGACACGCTGAGATGCCCAGAGTGTCTGACAATGTTCCAGACATACTGAAAGCATAAGTTCTGCAGGGTGGCCATTGGATGAAGCAGTTTCAAGGCCATCTTTACCAGACAAGAATCAGCAGTGATGGCTCTGTCATGCTTCTGGTGTAGGTTGTGAATGGGTAGAGAGAAAAATGAAAGTTTGTTTTTATTTATTTGTGTGTGTGTGTGTGTGTGTGTGTGTGTGTGTGTGTGTGTGTGTGTGCTTTTGTGTTCAGGTGCCTACAGACAAGGGCATTGGGTCCTCTGGAGTTTAAGTTACAGATAGTTGTGAGCTGCCAGACATGAGTGCTGAGAACTGAACATGGATCCTCTGCAAGTTTATCAAAGACTCTTAACCCCTGAGATATCCCTCCAGCCCAAAGTTGTTGTTGTTGTTATTATTATTGTTATTACTGTTATTTTGAATAGTAATCAAGAGGTGGTGAGTAGGAAGTTCTGTACACAGGGCAGCAGATTTGCAGCTTGGGTCCTCTATCTTAGTTTGAGGGTGTGTGAGTGCAGCACGTATATGCCTCGGAAAGGGCTGTTTCCGTGAAGGCATTCAGACTAATCTTTGTGGAATATTGTGTCAAAGACAAGAATCAGAGCATGAATCAGCTCATTGCTTGCTTTGGGCTTCCTGAAGGGGAGAGCACGGTGTCTCTGGGAATTCTTACTTGAGGCTTCCTACAGCATGTTTCACCAATCTATGTTTAACCAATGGCATAGTGTCTTATGGTTTCTATTTTTGTCACAAAACACCATTACCAAAAAGTAAGTTGGACTTGTTACAAGGCTTACACTTTCATATCTTGTACTGATGGAATTTAGGACAGGAATTCAAACAGGGCAGAAATCTGGAGGCAGGAGGTCATGGAGGGTTACTGTTTACTGGCTTGCTCCCCTTTACTTGCTCAGTCTGCTCTCTTATAGAACCCAGGACCAGCAGCCCAGGGATGGTACCACCCACAGTGGCTTGGGCACTCCCCCACCAATAACTAAGAAAATGCCTCGTAGCTGGATCTAATGGGTTTATTAATTGAAGTTTTCTCCTTTCAGATAACTCTAGCTGGTGTGATGTTGACATGAGATTAGCCAGCACACATTGGGAAGATGACTCACAGTGGAGAAGAAGGAAAACAATACTTGCCCAGATAGGCAAATCCACATTGTCAATCATAATGATTTGAAGATGTGGGCAGCCAGTTCATCCTGCCTCTGTAGCATCATTGTCAGAAGCAGGGGTAGGGTACCATTATTGGGCGTGGTTGCCATTTTCCTCAACATTCACCTTTTATAAGCTGTCTTATGTTCCTTAGCTGGAATTGTCTTTTTTCTCCCCTTAAACTCAGGTCATTATATAACGTCTGTGTAGACTTTCATGGACTGTGTGTGTGTGTGTGTGTGATGTAGCACATGTACATGTGAAGAACAGAAGTTGGCATTGGGCATCTTTCTCTACCACTTTCCACCTTATTTTCAGAGGCAGTCTCTTACTGAACCCAAAGCTCACCAGTTTGCCAGTTTGCTTGTCTGACAAGTCCCGGATTCTCCCTTCTCTTCCTCCATGCTTATCTAAGTGCAAGGGCTACACACATGCTGCTATACTTGATTGTTTATGTGGGTGCTGGGGTTCTCAGCTCTGTTCCTCATGCTGGTGTAGTGAATAGTTTAACCACCAAGCTGTCTTTACACCCCTTGGGTTCAATATTATTTCAGTCATGTTTTGTGCTCTGCATTCTCTTTGGAACCTTTCTAGAACATTTCTATACCACTGCTCTCTGGATACCTTCAGAAGAACGTTATTATTCCAGGTCTTTTTCTACCCTGAGGCTGACAGATCTCAGCCTCCTTGGTGTTCCTACTTGGGCAATGCGTGGGTGGATGGGGATGAGTGTACTACAATGGAGCTGTTGATATTTTACTCTGCAGACTCACACCTACACCCTTTTAAGTCCCCCCCACCTCAGCCAACAGGGCTACCACACATCTAGGCACTAAAGCTATTGTTAAAACTAGCTTTGTCCTTGGCCTCTTCTTCCCTTCCCTTCTCTTACCTTCCCTTCCCTTCCCTTCCCTTCCCTTCCCTTCCCTTCCCTTCCTTTCCTTTCCCTTCCCTTCCCTTCCCTTCTCTTCTCTCAGCTCTAATATGCAAGCTTACCTATGTCCTTCTCTCCAAAAGGTTTCTTAAGTCTAGCCTTTTCTCTCCATAGATACAGATATCGCTAAAACTCAGGTAGGTAATGGCAGTTGCTTTTTCGGATGCTGTATAGCTTCCCACCTTTCAGATCTTCCTGTACCTGTATCTCACATACCCACTTTCCTTCCCAGACCATCTCTTTGCATTGTTCTTCCTTAATTCCACTGCTGGCTAGTGCTGTCTTCTAGAACATTTTTTGATGATCAGCTTCAATGCCATTTCCTAGAGGTGCCTTCTCTTCCCCTCCCTAAGCCACCAAGAATGGCTCTCCCTTTCTTAGCACTACCACAGTCCTCAGAGTTTTCTTCCTTCACAGCAGCAATTATAGCTTTCAGATATCTCACTTAGTTATCCCCTTCTTTGTTTGGCTCTCATTTAGGATTAGAATATTGAGGACCAGTTGATTTTACATCTTCCTAGATCCTAACTTTGTGAGTAAATAGATGACCCTATCAGTCTGGGGGGAAAAGGGATAGAATTTTAAAAGGGGTGACATTTGTGTTGAGCTTCCTCTAGGGAGGCTGTCCTGCTCTGCTTTGTCCAGACTTCTCAGCACTTCATTAGATCAGACTGTGCCAAGCCTTTTCTGCTCTGCCTGCTCACCGTCCCTCAGATCTCTCTGAGGATCAGGACTGTCTTAATTTATTTTCACCTCCACTTATTATCTTCATCCCAGTGAATGTTGGTATAATTGAATTGTCTGTTTTGGGAAAGAGACTCACAAGGGCATAGAGAGGAGAGAGAGGAGAGAAGAAATAGCCTTAAATCAGTGATAGGGCTGGGGTTTCAAAGAGATGTCTTTTTGCTCCTCAGGAGGTGGCCATTTTTATAGAATGCTGGTCAACAGAATATTCCTACCCAGCAGTCAATAATAAACAACCTTTCGATTGTGAAGACTTAGCAGGGCACCATTTAGGCAGAGGCTCATCTCCTGAAGCTAAAAGTGGATTTACTATAGTCCATGGTGTCCCTGCTCTGCTACCCGGGAAAGATTACAAACTCTACTCTCTATACCTCTTTCAGAACAGTGGGTTCTAGTCAGATAAGCATCTTTGAGGCCCCATGGTTCCCGAGACAGCCTGTCTCCCTTCAAAATCTTGTCTATTCGCTTTCCTTGTCCTTTGCAAAAGGAAATAAAAAATTAGAATGAAGTGGACATTCAGATACAAGGAAGAATGCTGAGGCAAAGTTGGTATTTAAATCGCATCAGTGCATAAAACTCAGGGCTTGACAGTTAAACTGCTTGCAAAGCTGATTTAGAAGAAGAACAGTTACCAGAAGCTGCCAGCGCTGTGGTTAAATTGTTGCTTTTGATTGCTAAGGAGCATTCAGAGCATTTAATCATTCCCAATGGAGTCTCCTTACTGTGACTTCCTGGGGGTAGAGAAATGACGTCTTTAGCATGTGTGTTTGCTGCTAACCTGAACACGAATGTTTAGACATATATAAGTACACACATACATGCATACATGCATACATACATACATCACACATACATACTTGCATACAAGCATAATACATATCCCCTCAACACACCCTGGAGTGCTTCTGTTTTCTGGTACTTCACTGTACTTAGTGGTCTTTGTGTTCTGTTGGAATAAGATGTCAAAAACCATTTCAGGAGCCTTTTCCAGGACAAAAGGCCAGCTATGAGCTTCCCAGGGCAGTCGTTAGCTGCAGGTACTCTCTGCCATTGGTAAGGTGATTACTGCTAGATTCAGATCCAAGGCTGCAGATTTTAAAGTGAAAATAGAATCAAAGCATAAATTGTGCATTTTCCCATTTCCTCTGCTACAGAAGTCATTGTGAGTTCTGAGAACCAGGCACTCACCCATTTGCTGTCTTCCTCCTGTCAGAAGACTCTTAATACATTTCTAGTCAGTGCCAGCTATCAATGCCCAGTGCTTGGATCATTGTTCTCCAAAAAGGCATGGCCATTTCTCCCAGCAGGGGGCGCAGTGGAACTGTATGGCCACAGGCTGGGCATTGGGGATTTTCCTGCCACTCTGGAGCAAGCCAGAGGGCAAATCATCCTTTCCCAGGCCAGTACAGCTGTTGCCCAGATTTTAAAGAAAGGAGGCACTGATACTTTGGTTCTGCATATTCCAAATCACCCTGGGTTGTCCATAGTTCTTTGGGGCTTCAATCAACTGATAGCCTTGGGGCCGTGAGGGAGTTGGCAGTCTTGGTCTTCGTTATATGCGCTGGCTCTGAAACCTCTTTATCACACCTGTTCTCATCCTTCTGGATTCTCCTCAGTGAAGTTTGAGAAAGATCCCTGTTTCTGGATTCAGGTATGTGCAAACGGTTTCTGTCTGGGTTAACGACAAACTTCTTTGAGGTAAAGGGGCAAGTATAGACTAGAACACGAGTCGGCTCTAAGGCTGAATGGAAAGGTACCTCAGGAAATAAAGAGAATGTTTGGACAGTTGGAGCAGCCTCTGAAGTAACAGTTCATGAGTGGAGGCATGAGAGCTGATATTCTTTTCAAAATGACTAACTCGGCACCCCAGAGGGCTAGCTTGTGTTTCAAGCCAGTTGGCAACAAAATCAAAGCAGGCATGGAAGTGCTGTTTTAGTAAATGATACACTCCTTTAGGAGTCCAAGATTGATCCCGGGTCCATATGTTCTCTAAAGGGCTTTACCCTTTGCCTGTGGCTAAGCTATGGAGGGGGACAATTTGCCTACATTTTCTGAAAGAAGGAAAGCCAATAGGAAAGCCAGTACTCTGTGCAGCTGTGGCTTTAATGTCTCACCGAGGGCTTTTTAAGTGAAGCCTCAGGATGCTTGTGTCATTGGCCTACAGGATGTTTGTTGAATGGCTGAATGAGTGAGTGTCTCCAGAGAGGGAGCTTATTGGAGGAGTCTTTATCAGAAGATCTTCCAATTTCTCCATCAAGGGCATCTCGGATCACTTGGGAACAAATAGAAACAGAGAAGCAGGGCCAGCCAGCTTCACCAGCAGGGGGTGTAGTGGTTGGTGGCTTCAACTTGTTGGTTTGCACTGTACCCCACAGATTATGTGGCCTGTTCTAACAGAGAGCCATTCAGGAACAAGCTTATATGTAAAGCTCCTCCCGGTGACAGAGAACAAGATAAGAGATGAGAGTAGACCCTGAGAATACTTGGTATTTTGCTGTATGCTAGAATAATCAATGAAATACTTTGCATAAAAAAGTTTCTAGGAGCCAGTGTTGCAGAATTATGAAGTCTGAGTCTGTGCTTAAACTCAAGAAAAACCTCCTCTCTTCTCTCATCAGCTTAAGACTTCAGGAAAGGTAATGAGCTCATCCCTTTTTTTTTTTTTTTAAGTAGGGACAATGCCACCTACTCAACAGGGTTTGGCAGACAAGGTATATGTGAAGTACTCTGGGCACAGTGCCTAGGATATGGACGACTCCCAGTAAAGGTAACTGTCATTGTTCTTAGAATTGTAACTACAGCCTACTGTGCTCAGCGTGCATTTTCCTTCAGCCTCCTGACTTTGCAGACTGCATGGTACACGTGATGTGCAACCACAAGCACGTTTGCTAAGTCTTTCCCATAAAGCCATGGTGATGAGATTAGAAAAGTAGCCCAAGTGTCTTCGATGGTGTAAGTTGCATGTTTGTACTTGTAGGGTGCTGGAGAATTTTCCTCCTTCTCCCTGCTTTTTACTTGTTTTACTTACTACACATATTGTTCCAAATGCACAGTCTTTCCCAACACCAGAAGGGAATTCTATGGGAAGTTTCATTCTGAAACCATATACTCAAAGTTAGTATCAAGTTAAGGGTCCACCCCTACCCTAGGTGCTGTGAATCTAGGGGGATCCCAGGGCCCTGACTTTTGTTCCGTAACTAGAACAGGTCAGAGGATGGACAGAATCCAAATTCACATTATTGGTTTGTGGTAAAGGATACAACTCTGAACAGCCACAGAAAGATGCCTAGGCTGGGTACTGGAGTAGGATTCAGAGTCCCCTGCCTTTCTGGGTATACTCTCCCACAACTTACTGTGTTCACCTTGCATCCCCTCTTATGGAGGTTTAGCTGTATAGAGACCACTGACTGAATTATTGGCCCTTCGTGACTAACCTCCAGATTCCCCTTGGGAAACTTGGGGTGGCACTCAAAGTTCCAATTCCAACTCTTCTCAGTGAACAGTCCTACCTAAAGCTATCTAGGGGCCCCTCAGCCACTAGATATCTCATTAGCATATACAGACACCTAGTGGATCCAAAATAGAAACACCCATAGAACTCCAATGGGATTCTAATGATTTTGGTGTTGAGTGCCAGGAACCTGAGACAAAGAACAAACATTTATTTTTTATTATATACTCTCCCTTTAATATCAGAATCTCTTTAAGTAAGGAGTTCTCCATTCCATATCCATTCTTCTATCCATCCATCCATCCATCCTTATGAGTGGTAATAGGCTGCTGAAGGAACTGTCCCCTCCAAGGTACAGCCACCATCACCTAACCAGAGTCATCAGGTTTTAAGGCCTAACTCTGCCCCTTTACAGACACCCCACTGCCTCCTGTGATGGCCATGGGGACCTATCCAGATTTTATATCAGAGTCTTTGGTAGAGATATCTACATAACAAAGTCAGGTGAAGGCTTGAAAAAAATACCTCAGAATAAACAAAGGAAAGGTTCTAGTTTAGTTTAGCAGTCTGATAGGTCAAAAGCAGGGTTATTGGACTGAATAATTAAAAGTACTTACTTTAGTTTCTCTTATGATTTAGGAATTATTTGAGGAAGCCTGACTCAGTTAAACATTAACTGTTGACTTGCTTAGGGATAAAGGGAGACTAAACTGGTCAGATGGCAAGATGAAGGGTAGGAGAGGGAAGACAGGAAACATAAGGACACGTTAAAGGCAAATGTGGGTGGGTCTGCCCTTTCCACACTGTAGGAACAGATTGCAAGCCAACCATTTTTAATTTGGAAGCAACTTCTAGGCTGATGGAAATACACTTGCCTAAATAGTGTGTCTCCTAGAACAAGGTGGCTCAGGTACAGACAGATGCTGCAGGGCTAGACAGGTGTCCTTCCCACCCATGAGGCTGCTGGGTGACTCTTCTGAAAGACCCTCTTCTTACACTCACAGGGATGAAAGTTGAGTAAGTAAAGTGGCCTAATTCTATTGCTGTGTAAGGGAAGACTTTGCCTCAACCCAGCACTCCTAAGATGAGACAGAGGTAAGAAGATGAATCAGTCAGAAAAGTGCTTGCCTTGCACAAGGACCCAGCACTCTAGTCAAGAGCCAGGATTTGTAGTGTGTGCTTGTAATCCTGAAGCTAGAGAGGCAGAGTCATGCAGATCCCTGGGGTTTGTGGCTTACACTAACCCATCTGATGAGTTCCAGGACAGTAAGAGAGATTACATCTTACTGAATATGGTGGATATCCACATTCATGCACACAGAGCGATTAGGTAATTCATATCACCTCCTGGGTATTCAGACAGTAGGATGATTCAGTAATACAAGTTAACCTGGACACCCTAACAAGCCTATTGAAGTATCCTGCCATTAGCAGAATGCCGTTGCTGCCGACTTAACTGTAGGCCTTTGGAAATGGAATGCTTGCTGTGGATGACACTTTGAATTTAGGGTGTGTTTCCTTGGACCAGCATACCATTTCGTTTCCACCTTAAGCAGATGCCAAATTGATCTATATACTACTTTAGATAATACGATGTTTTTAATAGTTGTCAACATGGACTCAGGATGTTCTAGAACATTTGGCCTGCCTCTTCATTACCCTGAAGCTCACAGTCAACGTTAGTGGAAAGGTCAGTGTTTTGATCCTAGCTCTCACTGGCTGTGGGACCAAAAAGAGTTCCAATCTATCTTACAATATGCCTTCTAAGCTTTTAAGATTGGGGAAAGGAAGAAAATGAGGTTCCTTCATATCTTAATTTGTTTCGACTGCTTTCATATATTCCCATAAACCGAGTGGAAGTTCAAGGCCAAGATGCAGGCCTTCCCTTTCTCCATAGAAGGCATTTCCCCCATGTCCACAGGAAGGGGAGAATGATCTCTTTCACTAATCCTCTTTGTGGGCTTCATCCTTATGACAGACCCCTTATGTCAATGACCCACTACCTAACACTATCTCTTTGGCAATTAGAATGTCAACATGTGGACTCTGAAGGTACATATATACAAGATCACAGTATTGTGCCCAAAGCTCCCAACCGTGGTTCAGATAGCCCTGAACCTTCCCTATTTCTGCACAGTACACACGTTTTTGAAGATCCCTTACCTGGCTGATTTGTGTCCGTGCTTCACCTTGGGTAAGTTGCCCCTACTCTGTGCAGGTGAGGCTGGGGCCTCTCCCTAGCCTGAACGCCTGCTCCTCTGAATGTCTTAGTGACAAAGTGAGCTGGAAAAGTTCAAGTTCACTTTGCTTCCTTGGCCCTTTGTTTCCCAGCCTCAGCCATACAGGGTTGGTGCAAATGTACAGATCCTACTAAAGACAAATAAAATAAAATGATGGCATTTTTAAAAGTAGTTGTTTTCGGTGTTTTAAAATTATCTTAGAAATGTTCTATGGGAGTCTCCCAGAGATAACTCAGTCTGTGTGTCTGCCTGGAGCTCTGTCCTCCTCACAGGACACCCCTCTCTTCTGGTTTTTCCAATAGGAGCTGCCATGACCTGTAACATGGGCCTTAGCGTCCTCCTTGTTCAGGAACAGCCTGTGTTTGTTCAGTGCAGGCTGTGGTTAAGTCAGGGCTAATCACTGTAGTGGATTCAGCCAGAAGTGGGGGCCATCTCTCACAGGCTTTCCTCTCACAGGCTCTCTGGAACCATCACTTACCACATGGTGCCCAGGTTATGAGGGCAGTTCATGGTCCTCAGGGGTTGGTTATCTTCCAAGCCTGCAAAGGGGAGACACACTTTTCCCAGACAGTGCAGCTTGCATCTGAGTTACTCAGGCATCATAGGGAGGACCCATGCTTTTGGGCAAAGCCCTTTCCTCCTTTACACATGGTTTCATGCGAAACAGGACTGAAATACGGTGCTGGGCCTCTCCAAGCCCCAGGGGCAACAAGTAGCTGTGGTAACTCCTAGAAAAAGACGCAACTCCTAGAAAAATCTCTAGCTTTCAATTTACCTGGGTTTCCATACTGCTCTCAGCCAATAGATTGGCAACCTCACAGCATCTATGGAATGAAGGGAAGACAAGACAACAGAATGCACCCTCCAGAGACAAGCAGGCATCTGCCCATATGGTCAGTTATTGCTGAACCACCCAGACATTTTTTAAGGGACAAAGTTCACACTCTTTGAACTGAAATTAGTATTTTTGTTGTTGTTGTTGTTTCCAGTCAGGAGACTTCAGTTGGCTATTTGAACTTTCATGAATTTGCAAGGTACCTTTTTCACTCCAGCATGTTCAAGTTCCAGCTTTCCTATTTGCATATCCGCCATCTGTAGGACCAAGGTTATGAATGCCCACAAGAAGCCTGCCCCTTGTGGTGCCGGCACAGCAGATGGGGGCTTTGGAGACCTGAGTGTCTTTGGTCCCTCTATGCCCAGATGATGTCATATCAGGGGCAGGGTGTCTACCTAACACACGTGCTGCAGTGTTCAGAGAAAGCCAGGAGGACAGCATTACCTGAGCAGGGAGGAGTGAGACGACCTGCCTTTTGGGGGAAGATTTTGGTCTTGGAATGTGAGTGAGACTTGTTTAATGGGGCAAGAAGAGGTACTAAAAAGAGAGTTGGAATAGTACTAAGAGAGGGAGCACTCACTGAAACATGGCAGGTTCATATTCAGGTAAATAGGAGTGTGCTTGGCGCATTTTAGGTAGACAAGTAGTCCTGACTTAAGATGCCTTGCCTGGGGATTTTTGACATCATGATCACACTCCTACATGGGTTCTGCTATCCCTTTTCAATATAGTAGGAAGTAAATTGTGTAAGGTATTCAACACTATTTTAGAATAGGCCTTCTTATTTTGGATGAGTTTTTTCCAACTGTAGGCCAATGTAAAATTCTTAGCACATTTACAATAGGTTTGTCTGAGCTGTGATGTGCAGGTGTCAGATATATTAAGTGAATGTTCAAATGGCAGTTTTTTCTTTTAAATTTACTGAGGGTAAATTGGGCAATAACTCCACTATAAGTCATAGAGCATCTGCATTGTCTTTTTTATCCTATTTATAAAATTAATTTGGTTATTTTTTTTCTGGGAGAGACACAAAATCCAGAAGGGAATGTTCAAATTGGGAGGGAAAGTGGTAGGTGGCTTTCCCCCCACGTTTCTAAATTGTCTGAGGGCCCCTTGCTTATTGCAAAATCCCAATTTAATTCAAGACTTCATAATGAACTCAGGTTTTGGAGCTGGTTTACCAACCCTGTCTGTAACAATGAGGCAGCAGAAAGGGCTGAAGGTGGTGGGCTGTCAGAGTTCTTGAATAGGCTGTGCATGCTAGGGGCCACTTTCAGCTGTCGGCCTTTGGAGTGATCAGGGAAGAAAGGAGCCACACTGTTAGCATTGGAGGGAGATCAGGAACTGCCCATGCCTTAAATGTGGGGGTTGTAAGCACAGAGAGCCCTGGATTGTAACACAGACTACTCAGGTGGCAATAAAAGGTGTCACCAGCCAGTCAGTCAACAGATGCTCCTAGATGGGCTGGCCCTCTGCTAGGTGCTAGGAAGGCCTTCTGGACTATAGTCAACTACTCACCATGGCAGCCACACAGAGCATGGCAGCCTGTGTGCTCAGAAAATCAATCCTGGGTTTTCTGCCACATGATATGAAACTGGCCCAAATCTTAGTGTAGGACACTTGGCACCAATGAGGAACCTCAGGATGTCTGAATCCAGTGCAGGCTATTTTCTCAACATCTGATTCAGCTTTTTGGAAATGCAGGCTCTTCTTCTAATATTACTATAGACTAGGTATAACCACAATTGTCCCGGGTGGAATAACAGTCTGTCATTTCGACTTGTGCTGGAACACATAAGTGCCTGGAAAAGGTGACTGATTTAACTTATCACTGTTATCACTTAAGCCCAAATGATGCTTACATTTCCCTGAAACACAAAATCGGGTCCTCTACAGTAAACATCCTTCAACATGTATAAACAACACATTTATTACCCTCCACTCCAAGCAAACATGTGCACCTCACTCATTCTGAATCTTCCAGAAAAAGGAGGTTTAGAGAATGCCAAGGTGGGTCAGACACTGAAGGGACCAGAACAGCCCCTCAGTAGGTTTTCCCAAGACCCTCTTGCTTCCCTTGGGAAAAAATGAGTGGGAATTCTGGACCCTTCTCTGAGCCCCCTAAGGACTAGCCTTGGGCCTTTTGGATGTCTGATCCAGCAAGAAGAAATATGAACAACAAACCCAAGAAGGCTTCAACTATTTCTTGGCTCTGGAAATCCCAGTCTGTACAGGATTGTCCCACAGGGCCTGCTTTTGGGAGCTGCAAAGAAGCAGGCTTCGTCTGCTTACAACTGGGAGTTCCACTGCCCCGACACTGGGGGGCGCTGCAACCTCTCTTTTGTTCAAAGCCAGCTGGCTGTCCTCTCAGTCTGATCCCTAAACTGTCCCGGGTTTTCCTCTGTACTAGCCCTGAGGTCATGTTGTATGTCTTCCTATAGAAGTCAGCCAGAGACTGGCAAAGTGCTCAGAATCCCGCATAGACAAATGGGCTCTTTCCAACCAGGAACAGAAAGTTACACAAGCAATTGACTTTTCACAATAGGCAAATTTTAAAGTAGATGTAAGCAAAAGGAATCCCATTCCCCCTTTGAGAATTGTGTTCAATACATACATGTGCAGGTACACACACACATGTGTGCACGTGTACACACACACACACACACACACGGACACACACTAAGATGGTTATGAGTGATTGTTATTTGATCACTGAGATATTGCTCTGCAAACAGTTTCATTTTTGTATTTTCCCTTATAAAAGCCGGGAACACTTGTCCTAAACATTGTTTTCAGAGTGACTGCATAATTGAAATAACTGAGATTGAAGCCCTAAGATCTGCTGGCTGAACAGGAAAACTCAGTCTCTCAAGGCAAATCCTTGATGTGAGTGCAAACAGGTAGAGGTACCTTCTGCTCTGACCCTCGTAAGCATGGCATGAATGGCAGCATTTATTGGTGTGCTGGCGAGAAGGCAAGAACTTTCATTTGAAATGGAAATGCAATTTTTATTTTTCTCATAACCACAGTAATAAAGATGAAAGAAAGAGATGAACTTAATTCTAAAAGTGTATTTTGTTTATCTCAGGGAAGAGAGACATGCAGCAGACATGAAAAACCACTGATGAGTTTTTAGTTTTCATTTTTAACTAGTTTTACTTTTTGAGGGTGTATATGTATGTGTATGAGTGTTTGCTTGTGCTTTAGCACACGGGTGTGCTGTGTGCAGGTGTCCATGTGTAGAGGCTTGAATGCCTTCCTCTCCCTGAACATGGAGCTTACTGTTTTGGATAGTCTAGGCAGCCAGATTGCTCCTGCTCCAGGAGTTCCGTCTCTGCTTCCAGAGCCGGGGTTACAGGATGGCTACTACTACTGGCTTTCCTGTGGATTCTGGGGACCCAATGTCTGGCCCTCATGCTTGCACAGCAAATGATCTACCCACCAAGTTATCTCCCCAGCACCTTACATATTTTTTTGGTAATATTTTCAAAATCTGCTGTGTGCTTTCAATCTCTAGTGTGTTTCATTTCATTACATGGGTGTAGTGGAGGGGCATGGCTCCAACCGGTGCTTCTCAAAGTGCAAGTCCCCAAACTGTGCAGTGGAGTGATATGGTGATTTACTTGAAAAACAAAGGCAAAACAACCCCCCATCCAGAAACAAATTCTAAAAACAAAATGGCAGGGAAGAGAAATGACCAGAGTACTGTTGTTTCAAGATGGGCGGGGGAGAGGGGCAACCATTTTATTATAGTATGTTGTTCTATTTTATTGTTAGTTATTTTGTGGATCTTATAGTGTGCTTAAGTGAGAAATTAAATTTGGTCAGTGATATGCTTGTACAGGAAGAACACGGTGTATCTGAACTGGCAGCATATTCCCTCGGATACATGATTAGGGGGCAGCACCAGTGTGTGCCATATGTGGAAAGGTGATGGGTTGCTTTCTGCAGGTAGGTGAGGGCACGCTTAGGTGTGCATTCCTGTGCATGCATGTGTGTGTCTGGAACACACCAAAAAAGTGAACACAGGTATTCTTCCTCCGGACTGTGACCTAATGTGTGACATTCAGTGTTAAGTATTTCTCTGTTTTGTTTTCTGAGTTTTAAGCCTGACTGAGTTGTTTCTCATCTTTTCCCCTTGGGCTCGGCTTGGGTAGGGCCAAAATCATTTGTTGACCAAATTAATGTGCACGACCTGTTGAACCAGTTACTAAATGTCATGATGGCCATTTAAAATTACAAATCAACATTGCAAGCTGTGACTGCCACTGTATGAAAAAAAAATCCTTAATTGACAGGACACAAACTGAGGCCTGGGCAGCTGACAGCCTAAGAGAGACCCAAACCCTAGGGAGAATCTTGAAGAGGAGGAGGAAATGCATGTGTCCATCCAGAAGGATCCCTTCATGTGCATTTCACTCTCCTCTAGACACCCCAATGAAAAACTGAATCAGCAGGTGACTTGGGTGCAGGAGCTACTGGGGCTTAAGTGATTGAACAGAGGAGGATTGAAGAGATACTGCTTTGCCCAGATTCTCTCACTGACTCTACTGCAAACATTTCTGAGCATCTTTGGAGAGTCATTGTGCTGGGAAACATGTGCTGAGTGTCAGGCTTGGGACTGCTGGGAAGCACAGACAGGGAGGTACAAGCCCATGCACCATCAGTTCACTTGAAGAAGACATCTATGTTTCTATAGAGAAGGTCAGAGGGACCTGGAGTGATGCAATGACGAGCTTCTACTGTCATCTTGTAGGTCCATAAGAGATAAAGTTAGAAATGCCTAGAACACATTCAGTTCAGTTCCCAGCACCATTGTCAGGAGGTTCACAACTGCCTGTAACTCCAGCTGTAGGACATTTGATGCCATGATCATCGGTGCTCATGTACACATACCCACACACAGACACACATGCATTTATATAATTGAAAAACAAATAACAATATTAAGTAATTAAAGAAAAAAGTTTATATAGAATTTTTGATATGGTTAAAGTTTCATAATAACACAGCTAATTATATCCAGTAATAGGATGGATTTCTGTTATTTCCTTTTCCTTCCAGAAGGGTGCAGTATGAAGCTGAGAAAGACATTGCATGCCCTGTTGTAATGTCCTGCCATTTAGTAGCTCATACACTGCATTTTAGAGACATCTCTTCTGCACTTACTACACTCACACATACACATACAATGTCTCCAGGAATTCAATACTCATGAAAAAAACATCCCAAACACACCACACAGCTGTTTTAAAGCAAGCAAGCAAGCAAACAAACAAACAGGCCTTGCTCTTGTTACCATGGTAGCCAAGCACTCCCCTGTCAACCATCCTAAAGTGAATTATAAATGAGCTGTGCCCAGCATACAAGTAATAAGCACACCCAGTGTTTTTAGGAGGTAAAATGTGGTCACTGCTCAGGAAAGTGAGCATTGTTCCTTGCCATCCCACCTAATGGGAAAAGATCTACAGGGGCCAGCCATTCTTCTTGGGTCCTCTTCTCTGGTTAAGGACTCTGTCCTCTGGCATTTGGGAGTTGCATGTTTCCAGCAGTAGGATGTTTAAACTGGCCCCCTCCCTGCTTTCCTGTGTCCATTGGAAAGACTTGATTCATCCCTGCTTAGATAACCCAGTCCCACAGATTAAAGCTATCGTCTCCAGTAATTAGCTGACCAGAAACAAGTTCAAAAGCTAATTCTGAAACACAATGGAAGAGGAAAGCATCCGTATTTTTGCAATGTATTGAATTACAAATTCTTGCCCCTTATTTTATTTAACAATACGAGGAGCTGGAGTTCAGTGAAGGGAAAGTTTCTCAGACAAGAGAATTTTAAGACAATTTACTTAAGTTTTCCAAGCCTCAGTTTTCACATGCACAAGATGGGTTTAGCTTAAAATTATTCCAGTGGTGAGGAACTTTAAGGATCAATGACCTTAACCTCCATATGTGCCAGTGGTCGCCGTGAAGATGATTTGTCCCTGGACCGTTCTTCAACATTCCTCTAGTGTTGAGCTCCTGACAGCTCTTAGGCTATGTCTATCTTTTGAGGCAGGGTTTTGAGACAGGGTCTCACTGTGTCCCAGGCTGGGCTGTAAACTCCCTATGCAGAGCTGAATGCACAAAAGCAGAACCTTGGGCAAATTGCTCAACCTTTTAACTTTTCTGAGCCTCCATTTGCCCAACTGGAAGAAGCAAGCAATAAGGGTTTTCCTTGCAGGATGAAATGGGAAGTCATGTGACAGGAACTTGTCATGTTATGGAATCCGAGGTTGGTTACCTCCCTTCTGTGTTCTGGAAAAGCTGCCAGTTTTCCCAGTTCTGGTGGGAGATTGACTGATCTTTTCTAATTTTCAACTTAGGGACAAGGAGATTTCTATCTCAGTTTTTCACCATCATTACTTCACCGCCACCACCATGACCCCTATCACCACCGCCATCACCACCTCTACCTAGAAACTCCTCCTATCCTCTAGGCTCTGGAGTGGGGGCGGGTAGGACTCAGGTTTCTAAAATCCTCTTAAGTTCTCCAATTCTATGGCTGAAAGTAGAATGGATATAAAGGGGTCTAACTTCTAAGATGGTGTTTCTTCCTTTTCTGGAGACTTGGAAATGAGGATGGTGATGAAGGTACCACCTGGGCAAGAGGCTAGGCCTCTCCAGCCAGCCAACAAGAGTCTTCCATGGCTTGATGATCTGATATCCTTATCCACAGGCTGTAGCTCTTACACTCTTTTAGGACTTTTAGGTCCAGTGTGTGCTTGCTGTTTTGTTTTATGGACATGTGTTGGGCAGATGTGCTCTGAGAGGGTCTTTCTTATTCAGGAGGGTGGAGACACCCATTCCTTATCTATACATTCTTTCTCAGAGACTCAAGGGCTCAAGGATGACATCAGAAATCAGGTCAGCCAAGAAGGTTGTTATTTTCTGTGTCCCTGTGACATCCAGACTCATCCAGAGTTTGGCACATGAAAGTTTTTTTTTTTTTACTTTGCAGCTCAAATATCTATACAATATCATTTTAAAAAATCATTCTCAGCTCTAACTGGCTTTGCTGATTATAACCCAACCACAGATGCAAATCACATTTGACAAGAGAGCTTCTGTTCCTATTTTGTTTCATGTCCTAGGATTTCATGAGATAGCTACGCTCAGCTATTATATCGCAGTCCTCTTTGGTGGTGTGTGTGTCTTCTTCAGGCAACTGCAGAAAGAACTGACTAGAAGAGAGGAGGAAAGGGCAGGCCTTTGCCAGACTCGGCTGTGTTGCAAGAGTGGCATCTGTCAGTGGTCCTTTTCATCCCATCCACTGTCAAGGCTCCACACATGTCAGGAGGATATTGTTGTCCTTTCATTACTAGAGAGCCTACAGACAGGATCTGGCAGGAGACGTGTGTAATGTGTATGCTGAGAAGATGATGGCTGTTCTTTAGAACATGGGCATTACCCTGTGTGGTCCACTGGGCACCAAACCACACACATTGTTTAGACCCCCTACTGATGGTTAAATCTGTTGGTAGGCTGTGGGAATTCAGAGACAAGTAACTGATTGTGCTCATCTTGAGTAGTTTGTTCCAGAGTAGTAGCTGTGACTTAAGCATAGCTCTTTCTGTGCCAGGGATTTCTTAAAACACATTAAATATGTTGGTTCTTGTGATCTCCAGAATACCCTGTGAACAGTACTGTTCCATCCCTCACCCTCCCTTGTCTGTGAGGGTCTGTGTTCCTAGACACCACCCCCCCAGTGGATACCCAAAATGGTGGGCAGTACCAAACTCTAGATGAACTGTGTTTCCTCCTACATATACCTCCCTGTGAAAATGCTTTTTCAAGTTGGCTTGTAAGAGATTAACAATATCTAATGATCTCTAATAAAAGACCATAATAACACATTACCCAGCATCACTACTCTGAACTTCAGGCCATTATTAAGCAGAATACAGATTATTTAAACAAAGGCTATGGGATTCCATGACCGTAATCTACTGCTGCCTGAGTGACTCAGAGTAGGTAGAATTCACAGTATGCCTACATGGGATGAAGGATGACTGCTGTGGGTCCTGGTGGGCTGGATGGGGCTGGCTGCCACAAGATTCGGCCATGCTACTCAGAATGACAACTTAAAATTTATGAGCTGTTTTCGTCTCTCCAGAACATCTCCCTATTTTTACACCTTGGTGGAGTATGGGTAGTACACCACAGAAAGCCCAACCATTGTTAAGAAGACACCACAGTAGCATCTTTGTTTTGTGGACAGAAAAAGGAGGACCCAGAGACGCTGAGCAGCTCAAGAGCCATAGCTACTGAGTGGAGAACCTGGCCTCACCCCAGCATCTGCCACCTGCCCTTGCACCTTCAGCGTGGCCATTCCTTCTCTCTGAAGTCCTAGTAACATTTTCATCTCCTTAAGCCTTACAACACTTTTAGGCTTATTTCTTTCATAACGCCACTGTGAAAATAATCTCTTAAAAGTAAAACAAAGAGTAAATTGCAGCCAAAAAAACATACAAAGCAACAAACCCAAAAGAAAAGCGGCCACAATCCTCCTGCTGTCAGCTTTGCTTATGCCCTTGAAGTCTGTGTGGTTGTCATTTGAACAAAACTGTGTGACGCATGGGGACTGATCCCTGTAGCCTCAGTACTGGGGGAGGTGAGATGGGAGAATGGCTGAGAGCTGGAGGCTAGCCTGGATATTGTCCTAATCTGCTCTTATGTTGCTATGATAAAACACCAACAAAAAGCAACTCGGGGAGGAAAGGGTTCATCTCACTTACACATCCGGGTCACAGTTCATCACCCAGGGAAATCAAGACAGGGTTTCAAAGCAGGAGCCTGGAGGCAGGAACTGAAGCAGAGTGGTGGAGCAGTGCTGTTTACTGGCTCGATCCCCCTGACTTGCTCAGTCTACTCTCTGATACCACCCAGAACCACCTGCCCAGGGGTGGCAGTACCTATACTGGGCTGGCCTTTCCCACATCAATGTCAAGAAAATGCTTCATAGACTTGCCTGCAGGCCAATCTGATGGAAACATTTTCTCAACTGCACTTCCCCTTTTTCAGATGACTCTAGCTTGTGTTGACAAAACAAACAAACAACAATAGATGCTTAACCGTAACAGATGCAATAGTGAGTTCTAGGCATGCCTGAATCTCACGGTGAGACCCTGTGTTTAAAAAAAAAAAAAAACCATGGCACCCAAACCAAACCATAATAAAACAAAAACCTATGCATACACACTGTGTGCTAGTTTTATTTAGGAACACATTAGATATCTTTCCTACTACATTTTTCCTTGATGTAAGTGCTAATGACTAAATCAGTTTATATGTTTCAAGTCATAGCTACACCATGAAATGACTTACTAAGTCCCCTATTGTTGGGCATTGATATTATTTCTAAGATTTCATCATAACACACAACACTGTGATGAGTCTCCCATCTAACTGACTATTAGTTGGACTTGCTTCTGAGTTATCTTTGCTTCAGGCAATGATGGGCCCTGACAGCTCAAAGCATATGGTGCCTTCACAGTCAATCCCAGCAATGAAAACAGCCTCTTTCCTGATGCTTCCGGGAAGGGCCCCAGGAAAGAGTCTGATTGGTGAACTCCAATTCCATTCATTCCTGGTGTGACCAGTGGGGACAAGTTCACTCTGATGGGCTAGATATGGATTACCGCAAGCACTTTTGTGGAGCCCATAGATGTGGGCAGTTCTCCACAGAGGTGCTGAGAAGACAAAGGGGAAGGGAAAGGCAAGGGAAAGAGTGGAAAGAAAGAAAACAAAAGAGAGGAAGAGGAGAAATATGTGTCTGTTGCAATCTCAAAAATTCTCATAGTTAGGCAACTCACACCAGAGCTCTGTAATACCTCATTCCAGCTTAATTCATCAGCTCCTTTTCCTTCCTCCTCCTCCACATGGGTGTGATTTTTCAGTGAAGTGTTGTTTTCTCACACCTGAAGCTTCAGCACTTGCAGTGGCTGCTGCTTCTTGGAGCTCAGGGTGTCATTAGTAGCATAACAGCCACCTTGTGTGGCTTAGCTTTTCCCTACAGATGCTAAAAATACCCAGAGCACTGAAAACAAGTAGGGCGTGCCGGCATGGGGCGGACACTCAGCCACTAAGCACCTTAGCCCTGGCTCTGCAGGGACAGTCACTGGCTTGTCCACCTCCTTCCTAGGTTGGTTTTTGGATTCTGCTAAGACTGTTGATAAGGCAGACAAGGAGGCTGTTGGTGGAAAAGAACTGAGTGGAAGAGAGGAAATGAGGGAAACTGATCACTCTGTTTATTTGCCCTAACTTTGCTGCTCTCTGTAGACTTGAACTAAGATGTGTCGAGAGATCAGAGCAGTCCCAGCAGCAGCACAGATTAGCTGGGATTTAAACTAAAACTCCTTACCAAGAAATCACCTAGACTAACCTTCCTGCATGTGTTCATGAAGAGGCCCAAGGACCACAGCATTCAGAGAAGGTTAGTGTGCATGCTGGCCAGAGCCACAACCCAAGGTTATTCCTCTAAGACAGAAAAACTCCAGAAACTTTCTGTAGTACCCAGTAGAGCTGAACCACACAGGGAGCCAGGGTCTTTGTAATTCAAGCATGTGCCTCTCTTCTGTGTCTGAAGAGGTTTAAGTATTGGCATCCTGTGCTGAACAGCTACAGTCAGGGAGCCTGCTTGCTGTGGGTTGTTTTATCAAGCCAGTGAGCTCTTGGGGTTTTCAAAAGCTAGCCAAGGGATTACATGATATGATCAGACAAGTTATGGAAATACGTGACTCATAATAGATCTGACCTTTCATAGACTGACTGGAATCATCTTGTGTCTGTTTAACAATATCATGAGCCCTACTTGGTGAGAGCATCAGGTCACGGCTTTGGCTGATTGAATGGAACCTGTCTGATGTTGCTAGAGAGGTGGTCATAGAAAGGGGAAACAGAGGCAATGACTTCTTACCAGTTCTGTGGATGTCTGGGCTTCACCAAACTTCTGTGTTTTCCATTGGTAACTGCCAGTCGATTAATAGATTGTCCAGAAGTTGTTCTCAGAACAGTCTTTCCATTGGCCTGTTTATGGGAGGACCCTGGGATTTAAATGAAAAAGTTAAGGATAAGCATGAGACAGTTCTTGGGACAAAATGTACTTCGCATTGTTTCCTTCCATATGTGAGGGGAAGAAGTGTGTGTGTGTGTGTGTGTGTGTGTGTGTGTGTGTATATACTCTGAACATATGATTCTCATTGGAAAACTCCGTTGAATGTCTGTCTCTCCAGGCTGGTTCTCATGGAGAGTCTTTGGCATCTTCTCAAGCCTCAAGTGAAGTCATCTGAGCTTCCAAATTGCTAGGTGGTCGATCCCAGGGAGTATGGCAAGGCAGGGGTGCGTGTCTCTTTGTGGGTGGGAGTTCTCTTTCTTCATGATTGCAAAAAAAAAAAAAAAAGAAAAGAAAAAAAGAAAGAAAGAAAAAAAGAAAAAGGAAGAGAGAGAAAAACAGTATATTGTCTGTTTAATTTGTATTGCCTAAATGTGGCGAAGTATTTAGTAGTTTTGTGAGTTAGGGTAACTGCATCATAACAGTGACAGCAACAGCAGCAGAAGGGTCTAGCCTTTTCAAAGCACTTTCTGTGTGCCAAGTTACTTTTCAGTGTGACACACATTTGAGTGCATTTAATATACAGACAGTGGGCTTCCGATTCAGTCTTTTGTGTTTCCCTTCTCCTTCTCTGAGTTAAAAATTGGGTAGGTGGCTGAGTACCCTTTCTAACTTTAACTGTGTTCTTCCAGACTGGGCTTTTAAAATAGTTTAATTGAAGACAACCATGGGTTCTATGCTTGGACACACCCTCTTCTTTTGCTCTTACTCCTTTGAGGAGCTGTGGCTATGAGGACTCAACCTATTTGAGAGATTTTGTTATATGTTAAAGACCCATTCTATCCCTCTCACCCTTGTGCCAGTGCTCTAGGCGAGTTTGAATTTGTGTTGTTCGTTCTCTGTTTTTGTGAAGAGGAGGAGCGCTGGCTGCTCAGAGTTTCTCATAGACCAGACTGCTGATGTGTAGGTTTTAGTGACTCAAGCTCAGTTGCTGCTGGGTTGAATGGCCTGCAGCCACATTCTCTTGTCTTTCCTCTGTCTCTGGTGAAGGAGCAGTGAGCTGCTGTAGTGTGAATGGCTTCCCAGGAGCCAAGGTCCCCTGCCATCTCAGGAATTATCACCCAAACAACGTTCCAGAGTAATGGGTCCCAAAGGGGAAGCCTTGTGGAGGCATCCGGCCAGAGGCACGAGCATGTCTCATAGGACCTGGGGTTCTGCCTTTTTCTAGAGCTTTTGTGCATTGTGTTACTGTTTTAGAATTTGGAGTTCTGAGTTGATGATGGGCTCTTAGATCAGGAGACTGGGGTTTTACTGATCTTATCTTCAAATATAAAATCAGTTGAAACCTTGAACTTGAATTGATGGGCTCTTGCCTGGTTCCGTGTGGCTTTATTCTGTCTAAAACGTATAAACCAGCTTCCCACATCCTGTACAATGTTCATTCTGTTTGCCTGCTGCATGCACGTGCATATGTTCTCACATTTACCAATGGCTGCTTATAGGAACAGGTTAGAGATCTTATTTCTTAAAGAAAACTCACACTACATGAAAAGAAGTGGGTGTTTACAGTTTTTGTTCAGGGAAGTTAGAACACGTAGGTATCTCCAATGGGTGATTCAGGGCCCAAACAGAACCAAGGTCTTCTGCCTGATGAACTAATCAGATTTGACTAACTGGGCAGGCAACATGACCTGGGTAGCAGCCAAATCCATACATCTGTGTGCCTGCAAGGCCTGGCTTGGAGGCTTCCTCCACAGGGGCTATTGGAGGTTCAGGTCTGGTCCCTGCATGATGATCTGCTCAGCACCTGTGAGGTGACTCTGCACCTGCTGAGGAAAGCACACAGATGTTGTCATCAGGAGTGTGGCAGTGCTAAGTTCTGGCCCCTTTGCAGTGACTATGGTACTAGAGGAGCAACTGGCCTTTGAGAGCTTCCGGTACTTCATGTACATCTCTTCACTCCCTGTTGGCCATGATCCAGTGCACCACTGAGCACCTGACACCCACCGTGTGCTCTGTCTGACATCTACTTTGAGCTCTATCTGACACCTATTGTCAGCTTTGTCTGATGCCTACCGTGTGCTCTGTGGCACCAGTCTATTTCACTCCCAACTCACTCTCAGCCTTGAAGACATCTCAGGGGATGAGTGACAGGGGTATTGAGTCTAATGTTGATTGAATAAAAGCAAAATAGAAAGTTAAAGACACAATTTCTGTCCTGTATCCGGGCTCCATTGCTGACTTGTTGAGAGGTCTGGTATGTGACATAAGAGTGATGAAGAGTGATGAAGACGGCCCCTTTCTCCTAGGACTGTGATGAACGAGCTAATGAACTACCTGCCTCCTGGGGGCATGTCTCATGTGTCACATCAGTGTAAACACTGATGCCCCCTTCACTCCCATAGCCTTCTGCCTCTCAGCTTTCCTGGTCCCCATGAAGATACTGGCATCTTCATTCTCCCAATTCCACTGTTTATACTACTGGTGCATTTCTTGAAGCCTCTCTCTGCTTACAAGCGACCTTTCTCCTGCTTTTCCTAATAGCTCCATTGACCTGCAGCAGTTACATAGATTTGCTGAAAATGTGATCCAAGAGAGGAACAGACACAGAGCCACGCAGGAAGCACGTGAGAGGACTCTGTCCTACGGAGGCAGACCCAGCTGACTCAGTGCAAGTGTTGCCAGCTTCCAAAAAATAAAATAAAATAAAATAAAATAAAATAAAATATTCACAAATTGAAACAGACTCAAAGTTAAATCAAGACAAGCACTTATGTAAGTGGAAGCAATATAATTTGATTATAATTTCAAAGACAAACATGTTAATTCATAAACTAATGACAGCAGGGTCTGGTTCTTGCTGTCTTTTGCCATCTCTCTTTTTAAACACAATCATTTTTTATTTTGAGGTCATTTTAGACATATCAAAGAATTGCCATATTTTCTTCTAATCTGACTATATGTGTGTTGGATGTTTCCATTTGTGGTGCCCCGTGTGTGTGTGTGTGTGTGTGTGTGTGTGTGTGTTTACACGTATGTACATACATACATGGGTCCTGTGGTTCTGTGCTTATACTGTGTAATAAGTCCTTTTCCCACACCAAGCTGTCTCCCCAGCCCCTAGCCCAGGTTTTCTCCAATAGCATCTTCTATAGACGTAGAAAGGTCTTCAGCTAACCCCATGGCTGCCCACTGAACAAAACTAAGAAGGAAACTCCTCACTAACACTTCTGGTCAAGAACTTCCAGCCCACAGCACACCTGTTGTTGGTGCCTGTTTGCCTCACACACCCCAGGATAGCTATGAATGCAGCACCATATAAAATAGTAAATGGACTTAAAACATTATGGGTTTTTGTTTACTTGTTTTTTAACCTTCATTTACTTGTTCCAACTCAACATCGTGGTTCTTAAGTGTGAATTCTGTAGATGGCAGAGTCATGGTGTAAAGTCAAAAGGTTGCTCCTGAACCTTGGGAGAGGAACACTAAAAGAATGTGAACCATGGATGTAGTGTACTGGGCTTTGGTTTATAATTTGTTTGCTGCAGTTGGTGAGCCACAGGTGGGAAAAGTATGAATGGAACATTAAAAATAAAAGCATACAGGACTAATATTGCTTACATCCATTCTACCATGAGATGCAGAGTGGGGCTCCGATCCTCCTCTAAGTTTTTCAAGAGCCACTGCCCTCTCTCACTTCCTTCACAGGCCTGCAATTTACAGGGCAAGCTGCACACAATGGGACCAAAGGCATAGCATGCGCATCCCAACTGCACCAGAACCTGCCCAGGTGACTTGCCTGCAGCCATGTTCCAGTATCCTTGTAGTGTGGCTTAAGGAACTAGGCCCACAGAGTTAGGAAAGATACAGGACTCGAATAAAAATACCCAACTTAAAATGTAAGTGACAACCTTTGCTGCCACTTAAGGAAGTACCAGAGTGGAGTAGGAGAAGTGAGAGGATATGAATTGCTTAATTGGGTTGTTCATTGGATTGCTATCAGCATGGGGCTGGTGAGATGGCTCCCTGGTGAGGTCCTCACTACACAAGCATGAGGACATGAGTTTGGGTTTCCAGCACCCATGTAAATGTCCTAAGAAGGCAATGTACCCTTGTAATCCCAGGGCTGGTCACACAGAGAGGCAAAAGGATTCCTGGGGCCCACTAGCCAGCTAGTCTAGCCAGTCAGTAAGCTGCAGGGTCAGTGAGAGATCCTGACTCGAAAAATGATATATAGAGTGATAGAAGAAGCCACACACACACACACACACACACACACACACACACACACACACACACACGTGATACTAAATAATGACAGCCATAACTGACTGAACAAAACTGTTGGCCAAGAGCTTTCTGAAGGCCTTCACATTATGGGTAAGTACCACAGTCATCCCTGTTGTACAGCTGAGGAAAGTGCTCAGAGAGGCTTAGTGACTTTGCTAAAGTCACGCAGGCGGGAGGTAGGAGACTGGGATGAAGTTCTTCAGAGAACAGGCTGCAAGGCTGGTGCTGTCAGTAACTCAGCCATCCTTGTGTAAGGATCTATGGAAATGATACCACCACCTTGAGTGTAAAAGGGCTGCCCTGGTGAATGACATCTGATGTCAGAAGAACATGAGAAAGTTGAGGTGCCCCAGTGAGGAACTTGCAAGGAACTCACCATATCACGTGGTGAGAGTACTTGCTTTTTGCTCCCCTTGATCTTTCTGATCACAACGAAGATCAAACCCTGATAATATGCTGTCATGTCTTTACAACATCCTGTTATTTTTAAGCCTTGCTTTTTAAATAGAGAAAGCGGGGTGTCAGAGGCTCCAACAAATAAGAACACCTAGCCAGTCTTAATACATATACTTCCTGTTATCTTTATTTTCATGCTGAAGTCATGGCAGGAGATACTGGCTTTTCATGATAGAGGCAATGTAAAACTTTCTCTTCAAATGCAGTTTGTGCTGTGTACTATTTTACGCAATTATACTATTTAGAGGGGATAGTAGCATTGACACACTTTGAAGCTAATGGAGGTTGAGAAAGGATGATTGTTGTATGAAGATGGCCTTTGGTAGGCTTCCAGTTGGTGTAGAGTCCGTGGTTCACACTCAACACATGTCAAGGCCATGGGGAGTGAAGAATGCCACTCTCATTTCTCATTTGTTAAGAAGCGAGGCATTTGAAGGCTGGAGGTGGTGGTGGTGATGCACCTGGTCTACAGAGCTAGTTCCAGGACAGATGAAAGCTACACAAAGAAACCCTGTCTCAACAACAAAAACAAAACCAAACAAAAACAGAAGTGAGGCATTTGTGGGCTAGATAAACTAACTGTTCCCCTGAAACTGTGGGTGTTACTCATGCTTGTTCTGAGAGCTGGTGGCATATGCAGGGATATGAGAAATGGACATCCATTTCTGTCTTCATTGAACCATAGAAACTGAGTCATACAGATAGGATGGGCTCTGGGGTCAGAGCCTGCACTGGAACCGTGAGGAGGTAGGGACTTGCTCATGATGGCTGTGCTGAGAGCAGCTTTGTTGTGACTTCTTTTGCTCCTTTCCACCCCAGCCCCAGCAGTGTTAGTCTCTTTCCATAGTAGCAACTGAACTGCATATCAAGCCATGCAGTATAAACTGAGTCATGGTAGAACTCGCTGGCTCAAAAGTTGCAGACATTTTCCCAGTGCGTCACCATTGCATGGGACACCATGAATTACAGAGAGACTCCACCAAGGGAAAGGGGAGATGGGTGTCTCCAAACTCCAGTTTCTAAGAGGATTGTGCTATCCAATGTTCCATGTAAAGAGTGTCACTTGGAATATATGCAGCCTGGGTCTCCTATAGTCAACTAGAAAGATCCTGAAAAAGTAAGAATTGCTGCATCAGTCAGCTTTCTCAGGGTTATGCTACAGTAACAAACATCCCTCAATCTCAGTGGTTCCCAGCAACTGAAATGTGAACTTCAGGTTTAGACTGTGTATGCTAGGAATGGTATCCATACCAAGAAGCGGCTCCTGCATGGGTGCCTCTTACAGCAGAGGACAAAAAAACATGACAGAACTATGGGAAGATTCTTAATGTTTCTGCTTGGAAGTAGACAGGTGTGACTTCTATGATGTATTTATTTGAGATCCTAGGAGAAGGTTCTAGGACAAAGACCTGAGTTCACTTAGTTCATTTGCAGGAAACCCCAGTAATGAAGTGAGAACTGAACCAGGAAACGAGCATCAGCTGGTACAGATGGGTCATGGAGCTCTGGACCAACCTGGGCTAATGTGTCAACAAACCTAGGCTTGCTGATTGGTACCGAGGGCTGTTTTAGGGGAGGTCAACTCTCTAGTATATCAGACTGTGTGAACACAGGCAGACTGGCCTTCTCATTTCTGATGGGTCCTAGGTGAAGTCAGAGATGCCAGCAGGTGGCTTCTGACTGATGTCATTGGAGCAATATAGCAGGAACACTGAGGGCATGAGATTGCAGACATTTCATTGGCAAAGCATTTTTTGGGGGGGGCATGCGATCTTCCCATGGAATTACAGAAAACATTTGAAAATGAAGGCAGTTTCTTCTGGTAGTGTGAAATCTGAGGTAGTAAATGCTTAGAGCTCTTTAGTGAGCAAAGGGAGTGGCCCTGTAGACCCAGGTGTGGGATTGATATCCTTTGCCTCCATGAATACTTTTGAGTACTTCTCTCTATGACAACCAAAATGTTCAGATATTGCCAAGTACACCCCGAGGGAGGAGAATTCAGCCTCTTACAAACCAGTGGTGGAGACCATCTGTCCACTGCTAACTTTCAAGAAGTTGCCTAGCTGGAAGAGTCATGGCCTAATAGGAGAAACAAGGCAATAGATGTGTGAGTTACAATGGCAGCCATTCAGTGATGCAACTATCTGAAGTATGTTCAGATATCTCACAATGAAACAAAAATTGTTCAAGAGTGGGACCATCAGTTCTCTTAGGGGCCAGGATATGTAAGGTGTAGGATTTTTCCACCCGCCGCCTGGTCTTGTCCCGCCGCCGCGCCAACCCCAAATAACACATTGAGACTCTGTATTTGATATAATTCTGTTGGCCAGGTATTTGTTTCTTATCGGCTAGCTCTGTCTTAATTATTAACCCATTTCTATGTATTTCCACGTGGTCTTACCAGCGAGAGGCGTCTGGCGGTTCTATTATCTCCAAATTTTCCATCTTGCTGGCCTTGTGCAGTCTCACAGCCCTGCTCCTTCCACAGTTTGGAATGAGCAGGGATGCACAAACGACAGGTAGGGACATTTGTTCAACAAGTATATGATTTTCTTCCTGCTTCAGCTCCACCCTTGACTTGAAACCTGCGAAGTATATTTGGGGCAAGTCCTTTTCTTTCTGTGCATTGTGAGCATCTGCTTTCAGAGTCAGTCCTGTCCTTCATTCCCAGATGACCAGATTAGTTAGCAGTATCCCGGAGGAAACTGTATCCTAGAGGCCCATTCCTTGGAGGGGCACATCCTCTGTCTCCTAATCTCAAAAGTATCTCTGATGAATTATGTGCAGTGTATTGCTGTGAGTGGGTTGCTGTTAGTGATGTGTCCCAAGTTCTAGGTGTTTCCTGTCTCCATTGTTTCCCTCACAGTCAGGCTGCTGCTGGCTGCTGGCCACATCTCACTCAGACCTGCATGGTAGGAAGCAGGCACGCTCTATCCTCCATGGCAGAATCTGAGTGTTACTCAGCTCTGTTCGGGTAGTGCCACTAACCTAGCTGTTTTCCCTACATATTCACAGAGATGACTTCTTTTCCATCCCTCTCCTATCCTTTCTCCTTGCTCATGTTGCAAGGCACCCTTCCCTGGGGAGGCAGCACACCTTCTTAATAAGGGAAGGGTGTATAACAGCTCAACATGAGCTCAACAGTCAGGCTCAGGGTCGCCATCAGCCTATTGTACAAACTGAGGAGTTACCAGCCTCTCTGGACATTTTCTTCTTTTCTATGAATGGGAGTACAGTAGTCCACACTTACAGATATGGAAAGACTTAAAGGAGTCAGAAACCTGTGAAGTATTTCCAATGTGCCTACCACATAGAAAGCCTTCCATGATGGTCAGCTAGCATCAATGACCCATAGTGATAAATGTCAACTAAAGTGGATGAAGGGGTTGTGACTTGATGTGGGTGGAATCAAGCTTCCAAGAGGCCCGGAGCAGAAAATCCAGCCAGTCATGCCTCAGCTGTGATTCCAACAGGAATCCTCAGAATCAAAATGCTGAGTGGGAACTGAAGGCTCAGAATAGAATGGCAATATTCTTGTCCAAGAAATATTTATGAAATAATCAAATACACACTAGTGGTAGTGTAGTAGACACAGTGTGCCCCATGTTGTCATCCAGACATTTCTGCGTATACCAGCTGATTATATTTTTACCACAGTCCCATGTGTTGTTCTTACTACAGAAATACTCCTTGTGTGAATGAAGTGTTTGGGATTCAGTGTTGTTAAGACAATTTGCCCAAGGTCATGCAGGTCATAAGTGCCAAAGGGAGAGCAGAATGAGTCTTGGGTCCAGGAGACGTCACCATGCATACTAATTCAGCTTATCCTGCTATGTCTGTTTATAGCTGTGAGTAGGAGCCAAGCTAGATACATTTCTTACTCAGGCACACTATTGCCTGTGAAATTTTTGGATTGGGACTGAAAGGGCCTGCAGTGAGGCCAGGCATACTCCATGAAATACCACACATATATGAGGATTAGCTTGGAGATGAGGAGCTTAGGGGACCCTGTGGAGGCTTAACCTGGGGTGGGGAACAGACAAATCAGACAAATCAGCTCATCTATGAAATGTTAATGCTGTCCATATTCTGGGGAAGATATCTCCAGTTTGGGTATTGCTAGATGAAAATAGAGGCTCTGCTCTCCACACCACACCAAAGTCACACAGTTCCATGAGGCAGGTGAACTCCTTCCAGTATCTTCTGTGTCATAAGACTACATTCAACTATGAAGCTCATTGTAGTTGCTCCTCTCTGACCCTGAAACATCGCCCCAACATAGTTTGGGGTGCTTGCCAGAGATATGGGAGCAGGGCCAAGAGGTGTCTCTTGAAGCTCAGGAGGCAAGCTGCCACATGTTGTGTTAAGAGTGTGCCCATCACACCATTATGCATAGGATGTGTGCGGTCCTTTCATAAAGCAAGTAGATAGACTCTGGGTCTCCATGACTTTGGGAGCCAAATGAATTGAAGTTGAATGAGTCTCTTTCCCCCCCCTGTTTCTGTCCCTCCCTTCTTCTTTCCCCTCTCCTTTTCATCTTCCCTCTGTCCCTCCATTCACTATCTCCTTTTCCCTCTCTCATTCTCTCCATTCGTTTCCTTGTTTTCTCTCTCTCTTTCAATTTTTTGTGTATGGATATATGCACTAATACTGCCCAGTAGCCATATAGAGGCACTTTCTCCTTGTTTGAGGCAGGATCTCGTGTTTGCCACTGACTGCTTCTGGGGACTCTACTGTCTCTACACCCCATTTCACAAGAGGAACACTGATCAAGACAGGCAGTACTGAATCCAGCTCTGCATGGGTGCTATACCCACTGGGTCACCTTCCCACCTCCTGGATGAATTACTCCACAGTTGATCTTTGCAGGACATTTGGTCCCCAGTTTCACATTATCACCCAGGGTGCACATCTCTTTCCAGTCTTTCAGAGTCTTCTTCTCCTTTAAATCGAGGGACACTTGAAGTTGCTAGTAGCACTCAATGAGGCAGTCTGGGAAAAGATGCTCCTAGAGGAGACTATGGATGGTGCTTAGGAGGGAAAGCAGAGTTCTATGGGCAAAATTCACTGAATAAATGAAACCATGGATCATTCAGAGTGGAAGCCTAGAGGGAGGCTTAGATGCTTAATCCTGGGCACTGATGTTGAGATTCCAAGTCAGGGGTGAAAGTAAACTAGCATTTGGGGATTATGTAGTTCTTGATGACACTCAGAAGGAGAATGTTGAATGAAGCATGTGGTGACATGACTAGGACTTAGGTGACTTTGCTGAACTCAGAAGCTGGTTGCTGAACTGTGGGCTAGCCCATGGAAACTCATAGACCTGGCTCTTGCTCACAGAGAGGAGAGGGACATCAAAGGCCCAAAATGGTCATCATGAGGCTTTCAATTCCTGTATGTTATGCAATGTACAAACAAATACCTAGCAACCTTGGGGGCTGGAGCCAAATGACAGCCCTCAATAGGACAGCATGTGACTTCTTTGACATCAAAGCACTGGCTAGGTATGCTTTAAAATACTCAATTTCACACTGGGATGGACAGCTGAGCTCATCCCAGAACTTGGAATCCAGTGATTTCTTCCTGCAACTGAGAGGATGATCAGGTCAGACAGCTGGGGTGGGACATGGGTGGGTGGGCTGTGAAGGGCAATGAGAAGGGAAGAAGGACCGTACACCCAGAAAAGGGAAGAAATGACAAGAAGGAAGGATGGAAGAAAGAGTGGATGGAAGGAAGGGGAAGCAAGGTGGATGGCAGGGAGGGTTAGGTTATTAAAGTTATGTGAGAGCCAATGTTGGCATTTGGCAAGAGCTGCCTCTCCAGCAAAGCAGACCTTGTTTGAAATGAAGAGACTCTGTGAATGAAAAGATGACCAGTGGTTACATAATCTGTGCTTCCAAAATGTCTCTGGATGGTGTGTCAGACATGTAAGTCCCCAAACCTTTGAGGGCAATGACACACTTCTCAATGAACATGTGTCTGTTGGGTTTGAATCTTGTCTACCGATGCTCATCTTTTTACCTGGAGCCAACCCCTCATAACTCCTAAAGCATGTTTGTGATGCTCAGTGGTGAGTTGGGAAAGGTGGCTCATGACTTGCTCATATAACACTTCGGTTTGCAGAGGTGCAGTGATGTGTGCTGAGTAGAATAATGGCTTCTTGTATAAATTAGAAGGTGAACATCTTCAGCAATTACTATTGAAAAACTGGTCCAGATGCAAATCTATGCATCCCAGCTCTGCTGTCTTGTCTGTCATGTGATAGCTCTATTTCTACTTGTAAGGACAGGGTAAAACAAGTGATGTTACTGACATTTTATTGTCAGTTAACCTTGATGAACACATGGCAGGCCAAACCTTGTGGCCAAGGTTAAGGGACTCCCTGTTCTTGCAAAAAGCAGCTGGCTTGGTTTTAATGGTGAAAAAGTATTTTCATAGCATTGCAAAATCCATTAAGTATCTGGTCTGGTGTTATCTTTGGAACCTTGTAGAATGTGTGGCTTTTCCTGTCTACAACACAATGTGGATGGATGTTCCAATGACCAGCTGCCCACCTTAGTCCCTCAGCTAACTGCCTCTTCAAGTTACCCCTCCTTTTCCGGATTCAGAAAGAAAATAGCTGGGCTTCTCCAGTTCTACCACACATCTTTACTAAGTTCTTGGCACAGTTTTAGGGGGTCACTGTAATTAGGACAACGTTCTAAAACTTCATTCTTTTACATGTTGGCTTATAGCTTCAGAAGGCCAAGAAAGTGTTTTTTTTTTTTTTTTTAAAGGAGTTGATGAAATGGAAACTACTGATAACAGTACCTCAGGAAACCAAAAAGAACCACATGAATTTTGAGCAAGGGTTTTCTTGTTGCTTTGGATGGAGGTGATGTGATTCAAAACCTCCAAATGTGTCCTCTTTTAGTCATAATATACAAGGAAACATTTGGAATCATCTTCTGCAGTTTTGCTCTCATGAAAGCTTTTAAGGTTGTCTCATTTTTTATTTTAAGGGTAATGAACTTAGACTATTTTGCTATTTAATCTTATACTAAACTCTATCCTAGTCTTGGACATTATTCTTAAGACCACTCTTAAATCGAGTAGACAATTTGCTAGATGTGTTCTGCGCTCAGATTTTTAAACATACTGAAGTCACCACATGGGGATGTGCATAACAAATTCTGTGTTTTATGGTTCTGTACTTAATTCTTGCCATGTCACTTGCTTAACTTTTCTCAGTGATGGAACTGGGTTGTTCCTAATCTTCTTGATTCATAATTAGCATGGAAAATGCTTGTCTTTGTTTGTATGCCATTTATTTTCTTAGAGATAATTCCATGTACCATATTTGCAAAAGAAGCCTTGTGTTATTAGTTTCATGGATACAATGTAAAATAATTGCTGCCAATTTCCAGAGAGTGCAAGCCCAGTTAGACTTGCTCCCCATAGGGTCACATGTGCCTGTTTGCTGTCTTACCAGGGACCCGAAAGTAAGTTAATTGGATTTGCTTAAATAAATGTTTATTGAGTTTGCTAAGAAATTAAGTAATGTTTACTATTTTTTAGTAAAAGAAAATTACTACATTTATAAAACACACACACACACACATACACACACACACACACACCATAGTGGGCAATGCTTCCACATTCTACATGAGATAGTGACTCCCCACTGCAACCTACTTGCCCAAGGAAATAATCAGCTGGCGTACAAGTCTGTATCTGTTACCAATCTCACTCCAAGTCTGGACCCCTGCTGTTTGCAGTGCAGGAAGCAGCTGGTAGACATGAGGGTACATGTCTTCACGGGGCTCTCAACCCCATGGGCAGATCACCTGGATTGATGCTAGTTATGGAAGAAAACAGACAGAGGATGCTTGGGGTGACTGGAGTGGGGGTGTAGGAGTGGGGATATCAGAGCTCCATGGGGCTGCATTCCTGGCAGTAAGCCTGTCATGGTCAGTGTCATCCACAGACCTCTGGTCTTTCATCCCAAAGGCAAAGTCTACCCTTTAAATCTTTCTACCAGGCGAGTAGAAGAATATGAACTCACACAGGCCAAAGCAGCCAACATAGGGAAACATTCTTTGAAGACTTGTGTTTGTTTGCTTCTTGGAAATTTTTATGTCACACTCTATCACTGATTTGTGTTTATTTCTACATCAGAGTGTCTCAAACGACCATGCTTCTTGGATTCTAATGTGTAACCATTTGTAAGAATTTCCAAAAATTGCATACCAGCAGTTCTTTTTTTTTTTTAAAAAAAATCACATAAATTATAAGAAACATTCCATTTTCAGAAATGTTTAAATGAGAGAAAGGTGTGTGTCTTAGAGTCAAAAATCATTCTCTGGAGATGTGTGGTGTTTCCAGTGGGACTGTCTTCTGACACAAGGTTGTGTGCATGTTGGAGATGGCAAGTACCTCAGTAGATGGTACACAGTTGTGGATGTGTTTACTGGGGGGTAGGTAGTGAGGTGGGGAGCATGGGAAGTCTGTAAGGCTCATTATGTCTTCTGCCTCTCCTAATTTCTGCCCCAGTGGGATCTCTCTGCGTGGCATTATTTGCCTTTGGGCCCAGATAGTCTCATTTGTGGGGCAGCTGTGATTGGCTGCAGTATTCCTGGATGGTAGCCACCATAGCATCTCTTCCCATGATTGGGACAGCTCATAATACCTGCATTATTGCACCTTGATGAGAGCCAGTTTCAGGGAAGAAGAGAAACTTCTGGAAAGGTGTGAGACAGCCCTGGCTGTCCTGGAACTCACTTAGTAGACCACGCTGGTTTTGAACTTTCCGAGATCAACCTGCCTCTGCCTCCCAGGTGCCGGTATTAAAGGTGTGCACCACCACTTCCTGGCTCACAGGATACATCTTTGTCATCTAATAATGGACTTTCATCTTGGCCCTCTATTTGATGTTTGCTGAGGCTACTGAAAAAAACAATAACAACAAAAATACTTTTGGTCATTCAAGGCAGGAATATAGCTCTCTGTGACAATAAGAAAGTTCTAAGTTTATTCTCATGGGGAGTGTAGTTTACCACAACAGTAGGAGTCGGTCACAGAGACAGAGGAGTTAGACCTGCAGTCAGTTCAGGGGGGCTTCTAAGAGGAGGTGGTTCTGGACCCTTGGGGAAAAGGATGAACAGGTCCTGCCAAGAGAAGGGAGGGTGTGGTACATTGCTTGCCAGCATTTATATGGATGTCTGTAGCAGTATTCCCTGAATCATCAAGATGACAGGAAAAAAGAAGGTCAAGGAGGTCTGCCTCACTTGCCAGTAGTAGGCTCTTTAGCAGCTGCACCTACAGTGTGATTCACTCCCCTGAGTGTAAGGTGCACTTGAAATTGGATTTATTTTTGTGTAATAAAGAGAATCGCCATGGTAGATGAGTAGTATAGTGTTTGAGTCTATATGAACCAAAGTTTCAGAAGCATTAAATGTTAAAACAAACAAACAAAAAGATAGTTAAAATTCCAAGTTATTGTACACAGAAAGCCCTGGATCCACTTCTCTCTCAGATGGAGGCTGGGTGGGCAGGTTGATTTCAGTTGGATTGGGACGATGGGAAAGCGGTTCATTGTTCAAGATACACACTTATAGAGATGTAAAATGTCAGCTGGCTGAAGGGACGGGGCTCACGAACTCCCACACCCAAAAGAAGAGCTATTGGCAGTTGATGGCTTCCAGGGGTGGGAAAGTCAGTTTTACTTAAGGTAAGGTGGACCATGATCCAGTGAATGGCTCCACATCCATGAGAATATAAGAATTGATTGGACTTGGTGGTTTATTTTCAACAAAGGACATGAAATTGGGTGTGGTGAGGAGGTGGAGCTAAGTTGATAGATCTGGGAGGTGCTAGGGGGAAGATTAGGAGGGTGAATACTATTATAATACATTGCATGCATGTATGATTTTTTTTTTTTTGGTGTTTCAAGACAGGGTTTCTCTATTGTTTTGGAGCTTGTTATGGAGCTAGCTCTGTAGACCAAACTCACAGAGATTTGTTGCCTCTGCCTCCCAAGTGCTGGAACTAAAGGCATGCGCTACCAGTGCCCAGTTGAAATTTTTAAAGAATTAATTAAATGACATTGAAATTATTCTTTGAATCCTAAAAAATGAAAACAAAACCCTGTTATCTGGTTTAAGTATGTGCTCAAAGGGGTGGCAGGCTTAAGATCAGTGTTGTTGAAATAATGGGATCTTCAATTCTTTATTTAATACTTTCTGGCTGAGAGTTGAGGGGATCTTCAGTGGCTGGTAGGTCCAGATGCAAGAGAAGTCCTGGGCATCTTCTAATCAGGCTTGACAAGTCATCCAAGTCTATTGGAGTCAATCATCAAAGGACTTCTTGCCTAAGCCAAGCTTTTTGAGTTGTGCAATCTTATCACAGTGTATCTTTGCCAAGATCCCCAGGTGCTTGAGGTTCGGGTCCAGCTAAAATCAGAATCCAGTATAGCACTGGAGAGCAATCCCTAGAATCCTGGGACTGCAACCCCATTCTACAATTTATTAGCTATAAGGGCTTGGACAAGTTTCACAGTCCCAGTCTTTCTATTTTCTCAACTAACCTAAATTAAAATATGTATCTTGGGGTTATTGTGAGGACTTAAAAGAAAGGTTGGGAGGCACATCACATCATGATCCACTTGGGACAGTCAACGAGGGTGACACCTCTGTCTGTCTCCCATACCTACAAGATAAAGCAAGGCAGGGAAGGGAGCATTTTAGGTTCTTCATTTGTGAAAAACTAAAGTAAGAATTAAACGCAGAGACTTGCTCAGCCTGTAGGGTCTGGGAATGTTCTCTGGTGATTTGACTATCAGTCTGCCTTGATGACAAATGGGAGTGAATCCTCAGGATTTCCTGGTTCATCCCAGACATTGGTTTTGAGGCATGAGGCTTAGAATTCAGCCCTTGGCGTAGATGACCCCACCCAGTGTTCTCATTACGTAGAGTGGAAAACAGAGAAGGAGACAGGAACAGCTCATTCACAGTTCTGTTGAGTGGTAGGAGCTGGGATTTTTATTACTGTTCTGGAGTTTATATTTGCAACCACTCCCAACAATGTATGACTTGTGACACTGTCTGGAAAAGATAAGTATGAAATGGACAGGAATGACCTTTTTATATGCTCACATCTCTTTCCTGATCCCCGAGACTATCTTCTCTTCTCTGTCTCCTCCCAAATCACAGCAAATAGACCACAGAGATGTGTGTTGAGAGCAGAAACATCTGGCCAGATGTCTGATGATGAGGATGCTCTGTGTGAGCACAAGCATATTTCTATGTGTACAGGTACACAAATGTACACATGTATGTACATGGTTTTGAAGACCAGAGGAAACTTCTGCTATAGAGTTCTGCAAGTGCTAATCCTCAGGGAACTTGTTTTGTTCTGGGACAAAGTTTCTCAGTAGCCTAGAACTCACCAGAAAAATTAGACTGGATGTCTAGTAAGTAAATAGGATCTGCCTACCTCACAAAGCAAGCATGGCCAACATGGACACACCTGCAGATGTGCCTCAAGGTGGTGTGTATGGCAAACCTGGCTAATCATTCACAGGGCCCATTCACAGTGAGTCTGAGACTGAAGCCCACCTCAGAGTCCTCTCAACACGTTGCCCCAGGCAGTCACTATTAGTGAACTGGGCTTTGTCCCTGAGGAGAAATCTGCTTCTAATCATTTCTGTCTCTAAAGGGATATAAAGGCCACTAGATAGGGTGCTCAAAAGTCTGTGTGCACTGAGTTCTTCAGTCTGGCCAGGACAGGGAAGGAGATACCTTCATGGTGTACTCAGAAGGCAGAGGTGGTTGCTCTGTGAGACACCCAATGCTTTAGCTCTCTTGGTTCCTTTTTGTCTGGTTGTTGTGAGTTTCCTCTTCAGAAATTGCTGTTTTTGCTGTTTGATTTAGGCCTTGCCTGTCTTAAGTTTTTTTTTTTTTTTAGTCCCTTGCCTTCTCTCTGTTGGAGAGCAGTTGTGTTTGTTCATCTTTTTCCACCAACATAATTTATTTTGATTATTTTGGAATTTCACATAATGTACCCCAACCATACTTGATCCCCAATCTTCTCACATCTGTACCTCCACCCTTGTGATCACCAAAAAAAAAAAAAAAAAAAAAAAACCACACACACAAGTCCATTTATGTTGCCTATATATTCACTGGAGCATGTTCAAACTCTGAGTGGTCAGACCCTTAAAGAAAACTGAGTCCTTCCCCACCCCCACCAGAAGTCATCAGCCGTAGACAGCTACATTTCAGCATCCTTACCACAATTAAGAGTTCTCTTTGATGGCTTCTTCTCTAGGCTGTTTCAGCTTTTAAACTAGGGCTCAATTGCGCTGACTCTCCTGCCCAAATCCAGCAACTGAGTTTCCAAAGTCAAAACTTCTTCTGGCACCTGATTACCTTTACCATCCAACCCTCCTTACCTTCACAGCTCTGTCCTCAGCCTGCTTACAGCACATGGCCTCATTCTTCTGGGGTCCAAGCAGCATGGTGTCAGCTGATGGCCACTGGAGTAATCCCGTCACTACCTTTTCTCCATCTTGTATAATCACAGCTATACCATGAGTATCATTGCCATTCCGGGAGAAAGCCACTCCTGTCTCCTTTATGCTTTCTGAAGGGAACACACAACACCGACCCTGGTTTTATTCTCTCATAGTCACTTAGTTGTTAGGAAGTGCACCTTATGAGTCTCAGTGACAATGAGACAAATCAGACCCTAGCCGAGCCTAGAGTCTGACCACATCTTTTGTTAGTATCTTGTTTAAGTGCAAGTCTCTGCCACCACACCAGACCCACTGTGGTCAGGACTAGCTCCACACCATCAAATGCCCTTGGTTCTGTGTATATGCCTGAAGTTGACCGGAAAGTGGCTTCTCCTGTTTGGACAGTCATTCATTCTACAGTATGTTGTTCTTAGAAAGGTTCCCTGAGGCTGTAGGGCTGGCCATAGGAACCAACCAAGGAGACTAAGGTTCTCTTTGCAAGGCTAGACCTGAGGTAGCAGGAGCTGGGGTGGGGGATGGGTGCCTCCAACACAAAGCAGGGAGCTAAGATGCATTAATAACATGGTATACACTTATATTCCAGCTCCTTTTCTGGGAGCTTTACATTATCTCTACCTTGGTGTTCTCATCTGGAAAGTGGGTCTTAAAATAACCCTGGCCTTATAAAATGGCTATGAGATTTAAAATCACAGAAGGATTTAAACGAGTACAGAACATTATAATTCATTGGTATAAGCATTGACCATGACTTAAATTTTCCTGGCAGTGGGATTGAGTACTGATTTTCACTGCCACTTGTACAACTCTCTGTAGGGGAAAAAATGCACATTATTTGTATAAGTTGAAGACCATGTAATGAACAATTATTTTCTCTTTTTGATGTGGGAACAGAGTCTGCATGGTAAGGGGTGTATTTTCGACCCTACCAGCTTCAGGCTTTTTTTTCCCCGTTGTTGTGTTTCAGATGTACTTAGGAAGGAAATCTCTATTCCTGGTCCTCTGCATCCCCGCCTCTGTCATGCCAGTGGAAGCTTCAACTCTCCTGAATAATGTAGTGGTTGGTTTAGTGGGAGCAGAAAGGGAAACATGACAGTGTGTGCAAGAGCTGTAGCAAGGCATCCACCATTTATGGGGCGTTTTACAGTGAAACTGTAATTGGAACCCTGGGATTGTGTTATGAGGTGGGACAGGCTTAACACCAAGCATCCTGAAATAGAAATAGAAATGTACATGACATTGGCATGAAGAACAGCTGTACTTCACGTGTGTGTGTGTGTGTGTGTGTGTGTGTGTGTCCTTAGATTCAGTGTGATGTTTAAAGCAGTTTATGCTTGATACTTAAGTGACATCCTCATCATCATCATTACTCTTACAGTATTCACTCCATTTAGAGGCAAAGTAAAATTATAGATCATTTATTTGCTCTCTGAAGCAGAGCTACTAAGCTTAATGAGATGGTCCAATTCTCCTATTTCCTCCTAGTGACAAAAAACAACTCCAAGTCACTTGCATCTCAGTGCAGTGGAACCTGATCCTGTTGTCACAGTGCTCAGAACTCCAGACACCTCTCCTGCTACAGAGCAGAGCAGTGAGCTAGCCCACGGCTGGGGTCTTCACTACCCTGGCTTAACCTCTCACCAAGGCAGCAGGAAGGATTTTGTGTCTGGGGGAATTTTCCCAGTTTGTCTACAGGAGGAATTTGGTCTTTTCCTTTTGTTTTGCTTTTGTACCATGAGGGATGGACCAAGAAACTTAGCAAAAAGTGACCCCATTGACTTGAGGTGTTCCTGGCCACTACAGAACTTTCCAAGCTTGCTCCCACTTTGGGGTCTTTGTACTTTTCTCCATGATGCCACTTGGTTGCTTAATGTCATTCATTAAGTGTCACTCCAGCCTCCTTATACTCCCCTAGGTGTTGACTTTATTTACTATCCACCCAGTGTTCTTTGTGATATTCACTCCCATGGGTGTCCATTGCTCATTATCTACCCTTAATATGTGTGTCTCTGCGGTGTTTGATGCTTGCATTCAGAACAGGGCCAGACTCATAGCAGATACCCTGTGATATCTGCTAAATGGACCCACAAGTAAAGAAATTATTATGATGTTTTTTCATACAGTTTTCATCATATTTGGATTTCAGACTCTTATGGATTGTAAAAGTTCTGAATTCTCAAAGTACCACTTATCAGCTAAATCCTAGGTGTCCTAAACCAAACTATTTTGTCTGCTAGGAAATGATCATCTGATTATCTCTGCACAGCAGCAGTGAAACAGAGATTTCACAATGTTTGTGAATTTCATCAGTCCTTAATACACAAGATAACTTGGAATGTTCTTTCCCGTGCTGCAGCTCTCTCTCTCTCTCTCTCTCTCTCTCTCTCTCTCTCTCTCTCTCTCTCTCTCTCTCTCTCTCTCTTTCTGTAGGATGGAGGGCCAGATCCTGAAGACAATGCATTATATCAGTTTGCTGAAAGGATATTGCCATTACAGATACATGATAGACATGGTAGTTTGGGTGACTTGTCTAAGGCTGCCAATGAGTACAGAGCAGGACACAGATAGGAGTTCAACTTGTGAACTCCAGTCATACTCTAGAGCCAGTATTACTCTGTTCGGAAATGGTTGGATATGCATGTACAGAACCAGCCTGGGGCAAGTGTCCTTTGATGCTGGAGCTGCTGTACGAATGGTTGTTGCCAGCTTTGCTATTGAATAAGGAGCAGTGAAATTAAAGCAAAGAAATGATTTTGCAGTTTCTCTAATTTAAAAGGAGTCGATGAAAGAAACCAGCATTCCATGTTTCCTCTAAAGCAGAGAATTCAGAGGTTGTACTCTCTGCCAAGAGGCACCTTCTGTGTATGCTGTAGATATTCCGCCTCTCCTCGGCACATTGTTTGCTTTGATTTTCAAGCACATATACTCTGGATTGTTGGGGCAGAAGGTTATCTTTTGTCAGTATCTGTACCTAGTGAGCCAGAGGAGGAGAGCATCCATCAGCCAGGGTTTACAAACCTCTGCTGTTGTATGGGCTGCTTCCTAGACTCATCCTTTTCAAAGTGAAAGTCCTCTTCCATTCTAGATGATCTATTAACCATTCTTGATGAAGTCTTAAAGATGCTGCACAATACAGAAACAACATTGTTTCAAAAGGAAGATCCCAGATGAGTGTGGTGGTGAACACCTGGAATCCCAGCCCCCAGGAAGCAGAGGTGGGAAGATGGCTGAAGTCAAACAGATCCACGTAGTGAGGTCTGGGCCATCCAGTGTTACATAGAAGGCCCTGCCTCAAAACTAAGCAAAGAATAACACAACACAATGCAAGTCTGCTTACCCCAGAAAATGGGTAGCAAATTCTCTTCATGTATTTTCTTTCAGAATCATCTTCCACTCTGAGACAACCCTACCAATAGTTTTTTTTTTATAACCTTCTTTCCCAGAATTTCTTTCCATGTATACAGTTGTTTGCGCACACACAGAGATTTCAATGTCTCATCTCAAACACTTTCCCATGCCAGCTCACTGCTGACCTTTTGAAGGAATTCTTAGTCTTTACCTCATCAGCATATATAGAATGTATTCAACCATCCATACTGTCTAATTTTAGCTTATTGCCCAGTTTTTACCAAGGAAGTATTTTTTCAAAGGACAGACAGTCCATTGACACACACACTTCTCTAAAATTGTAAGGTGAGTATTTTTGCACACCAAAAACATACGTTATGTTTTGACAGAAACTCTGAAAGCTCTGAAGCCCCTGTCCTGTTTGGACTCACACATGAAACATCTAGATTTTTGTTCATAATAGATGTTCTCATCTGTGTGTATACACTCATGTATTTGTGTGTTGTATGTACTTGTTAGTGTAGGTTATGCATGCGTGAATATACATGTACATGCCTGTATGTGAAAGCCAGAGGTAGGCCAGATAGCTTTCCTCCATTTCCCTCCATCTTATTTTGAAGCAGGATCTCTCATTGAACTTGAAGTTCATCAGTTCAACAAGGCTGGCCAACAAGTTTCAGTGATCTACCTGACTCTCCCCATACCAGTATTGGAGTTAGCGCTGTGTGCCACCATGCTCAGATTTTCAGTCTATGAATCCAAATTTGGGTCCTCATCTTGTATGGCATGCACTTAATCTGATAAAATATCTCATCATATCTCATAATCTCTGATATTATCACCTTTTATTTCTTTTTCTCTTTGCGAGCGTGTGTGTGTGTGTGTGTGTGTGTGTGTGTGTGTGTGTGTGTGTGTGTTGTGGTGCATGAATATGACTGTGAGTAAATGACTCCACACAGACATTATTCCCTCTAGCTCTCTCTACCTTATTGCCTTGAGACAGTCTCTCAGGGAAGTAGAAGTTCAGTGAGTTAATTAAACTCTGGGTCTGTTTGTGGGAGTTACAGGTACCACAGCCATGTCAAGCTTTTGCCATGGTTGCTAGGGATTCAAACTCAGGACCTAATGCTTACATATCAAGCATGTTTGCTCCCTCCCACTTCCCACATTTCCCCATATCCCATTATCAGTTTTTGAAAATGTTTTGTCAATTGAATACGCAAAGTTGGTGCTCACACTTGCTTGGCCCTGAGTTCTAATGTGATGGACGCTTCTGTGTATTGTTTGTGCTACATACTGGTGGACTTTTCAATGTCTCTCCATACTTTCATTAATTGGGGTTCATAGTTAATAGTCAACTTGCCAGGGGAATCCCCAACCCAAGGCTCACTTCTGCCCCTCCTGGTCTACTTCAAGTCTCAGTATCTCTAACCTGTCCTCTACTTTTGTGGCCTGGGATCCTCTGAACAACTGTTGAGTGCTAATGTACAGCATTTCAGAGGACCATGTCCTGGAAGGAGCCCAACCTCTGTTCAGGTAATTTGGCAATCTGATTTCATTTCAATAGAAAAGTATTCTTATAATCCCTTCTCTTTCTCTCCATCAGATATTTAATATGCATCTCACCTAATGGTCCCTGGCTTCTAAGCCATTCACTATAGTCTTCTACTCACTTGATCTGCTCTCTTCCATGCTTGATAATGTTCTAGGAGCATAATTATATAATTTCCTTCTGACCTCAGGCATCATACTATACTTCAAGACACACAGACATTGCAATAACCCTTAGGTCACTTGTTTTGTAAGAGTCCAGAATACCACTTCAGAGTTGATGGTACTTTCTAGGGCATCCAAGCATTCCTTTGAACTAAGTTTTATGTTATCTCTTTCAGCCTGTTCAAGGAAGATCCCCTTAATTCAGAGATGGGGAAGGGGAGTTGTGAGAAAGGATGGTGCTAATGGCTGCTGTGTAGTGCACACTTACACACTTACCTAATAACAAACCGTCCCCAACAGACTCTCCCCAACCCTAGGAGGGATAAGGAAACAGGCTCTTGGAATTTAGAGTGATTTACAACTATATAACCAGCAAGTTTTGTCCCATTCTCTTGAAGCCTAACCTTTGACCACTTTCTTCAGCAAAGCAGGCATGGAGCCTGGGCCTTTCTGAGGAGGACAGGTGCACCAAAGGCCAGACTGTGGCCAGTGCTTTGATCTCTGTGCCAAGGATGCTCTGTCCTGCTTCTGCTGTGCCCAGATGGACTGGGATGGGGTCTTTGTGACTGGACTTTTGGACTCCCTTATGTCATTTTTTCCCATTTGCTGTGGCTTGGCACTGAGCTGGGGTATTTTCCAAAAGGGCAGGTCACATGTAACCTGGCATGTGTGCCTGGCATGGGCTGCTCTTGTAGTTCCTTCTCTCTGCTTAGGGCGATGACACGTGAGCAGAGAGCTCTCATCAATATGAGCATCTACAATAGCAGAAAAAGGCTTACTCAGAATGTCTGAGACAATGGTGTTTTGGTTATTTAACATTTTGGACAAATTCATGGTAATTTCCTCTGAATTTTTAATCATGACATTAGAAAGTAATAAACGTACATGGTAAAATGTTAGAAGCATGTGAAAGTGTATGTGGTAGTGATCGGTGAGATCCTCTTCTCACATGCAATACCTCTGAACTTCTCCCTGGAAGGCACCATCAACTGCACTATGATTGTTCCAGAAATATTGGTTGTAATCTTTGTAGGTATAATAAAAGTATTTAAGCTTATCCATGATCTATTTTTTTGAATACATCCATCCAGACAGATAGCTTGTCAGCCAACTACCCATTATCCATCCCCCTTAAGCCTAACTCTTTGTGTTTGAAAGTAAGAAAAAAAAAACACTTCAATTTAATCTCTTGTTGGGGGTTGTATCAGGACCAGTATACCTCTAACAGAGGGCCTTGTGAGTTCCTGGGATTCCTGTCTGGGACCCAGTTGGCCTTGAAGGATTAACCTAGACCAATACACCAAAGATGTCTCTGATGGCTTTATTTACATAAACTACACTAGTCTCCTTCAAAGTAACATATAAGAAAATACTCTTTGGCAAGGATAGTTCCAGATGGTTGTAAGTCCATGGAACCTGGGATTCAGGAATTCTGCCCTAACTCATTCATTACCACAGAAGAGTGTCAATTTACAATGTCGATCTCCTTAGGGAAACAGCCTGATTACATATAACTTGCTGGATAACCAAACACTCTACCTGAAGGCAGTCATCTTTGTCCCCAGCAATTTTTTCCCAGTTAAGTGGCAGGAGTGAAGGGCTGAAAGACAACCAATCATACTCTTTATTATAACTTATCCCAAATTGCCCCACAAGAAGCCAGCATGCTGCCGGGGAGAGTAGTTCTGTGTTTTTGAAAGGCTCCCTCTTCAAAGGCATGAAAATACCCTCCTCTGTCTGTCCCTGATGCCAGCTCTTCCAGAGAGCTCTGAACACTGGCTGCTTTGGTAACTTCTACTCTGTGCCTTACTAGCTCTGACTTTTAACAGTGAAATCTTAAATAATTATGTTTCTCTCAAAGAATTGTTTTACTTAGTTGTGGCAGATGCCTAGGAGACTATGTTCTGTTATTAGCTGAAGATTCTAGAGGTAACCAGACTCCATCAGGTCTAGAGGCTAAATCTTATCATCAGAGCATCATCTCTATCATGTCTCTGTCTTCAAATATAAGCAGATGAGTTCCATATGGTCTTCTAGATGTTCTGAAAGAGCTAGTTTTGCATACTAGCCACTCAGAACCCTCACCAAACCAGAGGTTCTCATTCCCACTATTTATGTAGAAAAAAAAGTTTAGGACTGAATCTCACTGGATTAACTTGACCTCAGTACCTACCAACACTGACTTATTTTATGCTAGCTTGACATAAGTTAGAGTCATCAGAGAGGAGAGAACCTCAGTTGAGAAAATACCTGCATAGGAAGATTATGGCATTTTCTTATTTAGCGAAATAAGTAGGGGAGGGCTCTATCTATTGTGGGTGGTGCCATCTCTGGATTGGTGGTTCTAGGCTTTATAAGAAAGCAGGCTGAGCAAGTCGTGGGAGCAAACCAGTAAGCAGCACTCTCTGTGGCCTTTGATTTAGCTCCTGTCTGTGGGTTCTGGCCCTGAGTGAGTTCCTGTCCTCACTGCTTTTGCTGATGAACTGTTATATGAACGTTGAGAGTGAAATAAGCCAATTGATTTTAGTCATGGTGTTCCATCACAGCCATAGTAACCCTAGCTATGACATTACCTGTACATCTTCATGGTCATGAATGGAACATCCTGATGTAACTGGTCAGGGATGGACAGAAGCTCAGCAACTCCCAAGCCACAAGGATAGGAGTTGAAGAAGGAGGGCCAAGAATCTAGAAATAAAAGAGGAGCATCAGGCCCTAGACAGGTCAAAGCAATAGGTTTGTAATGGCAAGCCATAGTATTTTTCTGTAAAGGGACAGTTTGCATATGTTTTAATATTTCTGTTTCTACACAGTTATGCTCATGGGATTAAAAAAATTCATAAGCAGTAGCTAAACACTTGTCTGTATTTTAATAAAACCTTGTTTATGGAAACAATCACTGGGCTGGGATTTTTCCCATGACTATAGTTTACAGATCTTTGCATAGATCACAGAATGCATAGAATGCATAGAATCTTCAACCAATCACACCTGGCCTGTAAAGAGTATTCAGTAGATTCTGGCTATCAACATTATTTATGCCATAAGTAAGGGTAACAACAAAGTCACTTTGGTGGAAATTTCAACAGCACTAACTGAACAACTAGACATAATGAAATATGAGTCATATGTCAGTAATGCATGCTAGGATGCTTTTTTAATTGGTGCTTGAGCTTACTCTCCATAAGCACATATAGAACTAAAAGTCAGTGCCCAGGTAGGCTACACAAGTAGTGTACTTGTAGTTGAGCCCTAAGAGCTTGCTGTGGAATCATGAGGACCCACGTTCAGATCTCCAATATCCATGTCTGTCTGTAAGCACAGCACAGGGTAAGAGGGGAGACAGAAAGATCACTAGAGATCGCTAGCAAGCTAGCTAAGTTGAACAAAAATGATGAGATTTGGGTTCAGTGGGAGACACTGTCTCAAGAGAATCAAGTGAAGAGAGATATAGCAGGATACTCCACATCCTCCCCTGGCCTGCACATGAGCACATACAGGCATGTACCCCCACCTCATCCCCCAAAACTAGATGAGCCCAAGGCTCAGAAAAAGTGTGTCATGTGCAGGTTCACACCAAAGCTGGGGGGGGGCCTTTGGGGTATGTGTCTGTTTCTTCCAGCCATTTTTCAGGCTTGAAGAATTCCACCTTCCAGGATCTGGTATGCATAGTTTATTTCAGGACTCAAGTGAACACAGATGGACAGTTTTTGATGTTTAGATCCAGACTGGGAAATGTGATAGTGTTGGTAAGAGTTTTGGCATGTCCTCGAGCTAGTGGAAAGAGCTGGTTTGGGATTGGCGGGTGTTACATGACTCAGGGGATCGCCTTGCCACTAACATGACTCAGATGTTGGTCTCACTTGAAGACTATGAGATGCCCCTTAATACATTTGAAAACACTGAATGGATGCTTGGTCACTGCCTTGCCGACTACCTGGTTTGCTACTGCTTGAACTGGCTTAGCTGGCAGGAATTTGGTGAACTCCTAATCTTCAGGTTGGTTGCATCCGTGTAAGGATCCCCTCAAGTCCCCCATGGCCAGAGAAGGGGCCTGTCGGAACCTTTGTGTGCCCCAAGATTTACTCACCAAATTCTCCACAACTCTGGAAAACTCCTTGGATTTTGGTTAGCCAGGTGCTCTGCAGTGATCACAGACACTGGATAATGCTTATGCTCTTATTCCCCTGCCCCTTCAAGTTTATTTACAAACTCAATTACAAAGAATGATCTCCATAAATCAAGAAAACAAGCCTTAGAATCATCTGGTCCCCAAGTGCTGTGGAGAAGTAGGTAGTGTTGAAGATTTGATTTACCATTCCTCTAAGCCAGGGGCCAGCAAATATTTCCATGCTGAGCCATGATTTGGAACTCCTGTTGAGGCGATCAGAAGGTTTAAATACAGGACCCAGGGATGGAGGAGTATTTGGTCTGCTATCTGGTTACTTGAGTATAGTCAACACTGTGTGTGTGTGTGTGTGTGTGTGTGTGTGTGTGTGTGTGTGTGTGTGTGTGTGAGGCAGGGTTTCTCTGTAGCTTTGGAGCCTGTTCTGGAACTCACTCTGTAGACCACACTGGCCTTGAACTCACAGAGATCTATCTGCCTCTGCCTCCAGAGTGCTGGGATTAAAGGGGTGTGCCACCACTGCTCGGCCAAAACCTTTGAAGGTTGGAGAAATCTAGGTTTTTCCTTAGTTATGCTGTTTGGTAGATGGTTTTAGATAAGTTAAATGTTATTACTTTCTTCATTATAAGTTGAGGATTATAATAATGAGACACACTTCTGCTCTACCAGCCTACAGAGGTGCTGTTATGAAAATGAAACAGAAAATAGTCACTGTCTCCCAAAGCTCTTAGATGTTGATAGCATCATCGGTACCTCTTAACCTGCTAAGTGAGAACTATTCATAAGAAAAAAATAATAGTGTATAATATGCTTTAAAAACCTATAAGAAAGATTTTTAAGTGCTTTCCCCAAAGAGAAATGACCAATATTTGAGGAGAAAGGTATGTTTAACTCAATCTATACACTTCATAATATGTTCACATAGTCAAATAATTACATAGTAATTTGTATAATTTTATGTGTTTATGTATCTTGTTAGAAATAAATTCAAATAAAAGATCACACGTTAATGTCCTGACCTATCTGGGTCTCCTTCAGAGATCTGTGGTGATATCATCAAGAAATCAGCATCTTTTGGGAAGGGCTAAAGGGACCTGATAGGATTTTGCTTTGCATAGCTATAGAATGAATGCTGGGACTAAGTTGTGGTGAGATGTTATCCTTTCTCCAAAACATGATGTCTCAATCATTCAGAGGTGAATAGCACTTTCAACCCCATTCTCTGAAAATTTCTCTTAGCAAGGTTTAACCTGAAGGTCCTACTTGGAACCAAGCTCTTTAGCACCACTTGAGAACCAAAGTTGGGGTGATTACAGGCCAGAGTAGCCCTGGACCTCTGGGTCCATCCCAGTGACCTCATCTAACTGTACTAGATGTGCAAACACAGTTGCTGGACCTAGGTTTAAAGAACTCGTCCTGAAGTTACCTAAGTGGTAATCATCCCCAGAGGCAGGTATGTTGCTTTTCCTAGGTAAGTTTTGTGGATGCTTATGGTAAATTAACAGCTGTAAGCTTGAAACTGGGTGTCTTAGTAAGGCCAGAGAATAAGAAGTTTGCTTGCGCTTAGTGAAATAACAAAGCAATTCCTACACACACACACACACACACACAGAGAGAGAGAGAGAGAGAGGGGGGGGGAGAGAGAGAGAGAGAGAGAGAGAGAGAGAGAGAGAGAGAGAGAGAGAGAGAGAGAGAGAATTGAGTTCTGGTCTATGGCCCAATAACTAAAACAGTATCTGTGAATAGCGTTCTCCCTTAAAGTTCTAGGTCTAGGTTCTTGTAGCCACCATACTATGGTGAAGAGAATTGGGGTTGGGTGGAGACATTGCCAGCTCTACCCTTTCTCAGCTACTTGACAACAAGCAAGCTAGTCAACCCTGCTTCCTCTTCAATAAAATGATTAACAACCATTCCTCACAATGTACAAACCAACTGTTTTAAGATATTTTGCAAACTCTTGCTGTCAAGCCAGCCCTTATAGACTATGGGTCCAGCCCACAATCTGTAGCACCTACCCCCACTGTAGACTTGTAAAGAAAAGGCTGGCATTATGGCTAGGTGTCTTAGCACACACTGAATCATTACTCAAGAGAGATCTAATTTTGGACCATTGATAATGAGGAGACAAGCAGAGAAGATGAAGGCCCCTCTGTTCCCTATAACTTACCAGTCACATGTTGGTCATTCTTTCTGCATTGCCTTGAAGGTGAGATCACCTTTGTTTTCACATTTGTCCCCAGGGAAGCTACTCAAAGTTAAAAATTATTGGTGATTCATTGTTATTACATTTGTCTCCTGCTGAATACATAGACACTTTGTGTGCAGGAATTCTGTTTAAGCTTGCAGAGGATGGCCTTGTCCATACAATCATAGAACTCAATGGGGAAGAAGCCCCTTACTCAGAGGAGGCAGGCGGAATTCAACTTCTCTTCTGTTAGGAAAACAGCACAGGGTGCTTGTTGATAAATGTTAATTGATACTTGATGTTTTTGCCAAGAAGGCAATGGGGACTGGTTGGGACCATGGGAATGGACTCTTAAGTATATTCACGTCTCATTTCTAACTGATAGATACCACTCATGGATGTGTTACAGAATGGCTCTGTCTCTGTTTTATATATTTTAAAGAGATGTATAATCTGGATTTTTGAAATGAAATCAACCTGCTTTTGTATGTTGTTAATTCAGATATAAAAGCAACAGCCTTGGACTAACCACAAGGTAAGCCACTTGTGGAACTTCAAACTGAAGGTTTATAAGTTGAGCATCAGCAAAACTTTCTTCCAGAACATTTAGAATGGAAGGCCTTTAGCCTGGTTGTTCAGGTTGTACAGCTTTGAGATAAAGGCTTATTATTTGTTGGCACAATAGACTAGGGAAAGAACCAAAATGCTCCAAATGAAAACTTACCTCATAAGTTTTCTGGGTAGTGTATGATTTAAACCTCTCCTCTTTCTCCCCACTAAGACAATATCAGTCTCTTATTAATGGACCACAGAGTTGGGATCTGTCCTCAAATAAGGTACAAAAGGCTCAGTGTGTGTTAAATGTAGCCTCAGAAAGATGGGGAGAGTGTGGGTGGAGGAAGAAGGAAAGAATGTGTGGAGTACAAAAAGCCTGACATTTCTGTCTTAACTCAAAGCCCTGCTCTGTATTTGAGTCCAGAGGTCTCTTTCCAAGAAATACTGTAAATCTCATCTAACTCCATTACCATATTCTGTCCTAATGTTTAATTCAATTTTCCAGTTTTACTCAATATCCAATAGATGTCTGACACTGTGCATGCTATTATATAGAGGACTCAACAGAGACAGATGTGATCTTAGTTTGAGTATCATAATGTAAAAGCCAATCAGGTAAGCCATTGATGCATGAAGAAATATTGCCACACTCCATATAGAAGGTTTTATAAAGTGACTGGGAGAAAATCTTTCTTCCAGGACACTTGGAATGACAGTCTTTTAACTGGGATGCTTAGGAGTGGGCTGTTGGTGTGTGGTTTTGTTAGAGTAATTTTAGGATGTGCATACAAACTGGTAACATGGCCTTCTGCTACACTTTAAAAGTTCTTGTTGCCTTTGGCAACATCCAAAGATGCTTCCTAGGACCCCTGTTGTGCTTATAGGCTAAGGGACTTGAGAATCTTTTCTCTTGCTTTGTTTATGTGTCATTCTGAAGCCATATCATAAGAGGAACCTCTTACTTGGTGTTTGACTATTGAAGAGCCACTCCTTCCTTGAATCCTTCCATAGTTGTCTCCCAGATCATATAGACATGAACCTCTCTAACACCCCCCAAATCAGTACTCTCTCAAACAATTGTAACCATGCACCTCATATCTAACACTGATTTCATGTCCATGGATTAATCTAGACATGGGTAAAAAACATTTTAAATTAAAAAAATATGCCAATAGTGAATATGTACAGATTTAAAATCCTCTGCTTGTCATTATTCTCAACCTCACAGAATAACAATTCATAGCATGTTCATTTTAGGTATTATTCATGATTTAGGAGATGTGTAAGTTTTTATGTAAATACTAGGCAATTTTACATCATGGACTCTGGTATCCTCAAACTTTGCTATTCTCAGGAGTCCCAGAATCCATCCACAGATACCCAGGACTTGGGTTAGTAACTACACTTCATCCATTGAGTCTGTAGTCTTGTAGGGCAGGCATTGAGGAATGAAGCAAGCCATATGGCAGGGATGAGTTGTACAATATAAGATTGGAGAGGCATGAAAGGTTGATTGAGGATCTGGAAGGAATTACTCCAAGCAAAACTTCAAAGAGTTTATGAGAACCCAGTACCAGGTAAGAAGTAGCTCCTCAAACTCCACAAACTGTCTCTGTCTATTAAAAAGTGGGATTTGGAGCCCATGAAAGTAAAAGGTTTTTGCTGTCAAGCATTACAACTTGAATTTCAGTCCTGGGTCCAACATGGTGGGAGGAGGGAACTGACTCCCATGTTGCTCTTTGGCCTCTGCGTGGGTGCTGTAACACATGCATGTGCACTGACATTTTCATTCCATCCTGATGTGTGCACCTGTGTGTGTGTGTGCCTGTGTGCGTGTGCGCGCGCGCACGCGCGCGCACACACCCACTCACATACACACTTTAAAATTTTAAGTGGAGAATATATAAAGAAGGAAGGTGTGTTCTACTGCATTATCAGGGAGCACCATGAACCAAGCTGCCTCAAGCTCTGGATATGAGAAATAATCTTTTCCTCTGTAGAAGAAACTCTGTCAGTAGCATCTCATTCACTGAAACATTAGCAAATCAAATTAGTTGAGACTTAAGTATGTAGACATAAGATGAGTTAACTGTTGGAATCAGCAAGGACTGAAATTTAGCAACTAATCAATAACTACCGATTTAATAGCTTATAAGAAACAGAAAGAAATGGCACCATTCATCTGGGAAGAATGAAATGCTTGCTTGGGCAATGAAAGCTATTTAAAGGCAGCCCATTTCCCAGCCTTTCAAACAGCACCTGACACAAAGAAGATAGGATAGTTTTAGTCTTGTGTTCATTCAGGGTGGCATTTCTCAAAGAAGGAAGTAAAGCAATACTGATGTACAAGGTTTCTGCTGGCATCTCAGTAAGGGTGCTGAGAAGTCACTGTTTGGTGGATATGGTGGATATACCGTCTCTCTCAATAGATTTCTAGAAGAAGCAGATGAGTGGGTATTGACAGGGAACTCTCAATGTATATTGCCTCACCTCTCATGCTTCTTGCAAATAGCAAACAAGATAAGGTAAGAACAAAAACACTATTAACTTCCTGTACAGCTGGACCAAAGCTATACCAGCAGATAAGGAAGACGACTGAGCACTGGCCTGGCCCTTCCTGCTGATGTTTCTAATGCAGATAGTACTTGCTTCTTGAAGGACAGGACTTCACTGCTTGCCATTACTGTTCCATCTTCTGTAATTTCTCTCCCTTTCTCAGACTCCTAGACCATTCTATTCCTCAAAACCGAGTATCACACAGAGCTTGTGACTAGATTATAATTTTTATCTAATCATCTATCCATTCTTGGGTTCAACATATAGATGGATGATTTTTCCAGAAATCATGCTCCATGTAGGAAGAGAGCTAATATGTGAGAGTCTTATTCCAGCACTTATCTTCAGTGGGGAAAACAAGCCACAAATTGTGAGAGAGGACTTGAAAGCATAGGAGGAACCTGCAGAGGGATGATCTAAAACTTGAACTTGGGACTCCTTGAATGCCATTGGATGAAAGCATGCCTGAGTTTTGAAGGTGGAGTGCATGTTAGCTTAAGAAGGCTGGGCTGGATGGAGCGATGAAAAGAGGGGATGGTTTGCTGAAAGTCACGTGGCCTTTATTCCTCTGGAAATGGGGCCAAATGTCCTGTGGCTCAGGACATGCCCTATGATCTCTCTACTTTGTTGGAGCTCTGTGAAGTTCTCAGATATATTCTCATGTTCCATGAACCAGAGGTGGGTAGCAATTCCTCTGGAAGTGGGTCTTTTGGGACAGGGCTGACCAGCATGCTTCCAGGCCATGGCATCCTCTTTATTTTTAGAAGTGATTCCCAATTTGGAATCACTCAACCTACCCCTCACAGTAGAAACTAACTGCATCTTGGTGAGTGAGTCTTTATGGAAATGACAAGTGTGTGAGATCAAGATAACCTTAAGTATCTCTCCTGGAGAGGACTTACCAGGAATATAGAGGTTTCATTATTGTGCTGGCTTGTTTTATGCCAGCTTGACACAAGATAAGGTTGTTTGGGGAAAAGGGGACTCTGAACTGAGACAGACACATCGGTAGCATTGACCTGTATGCAAGTCTGTAGGGCAGTTTCTTCTGATGGTTTATGTGAAAGGCCCAGATAGGTGCTGCCATCCTGGGCAGGTGGTTGTTGCCATGGTCTCTACATCAGTTCCTGCCTCCAGATTCCTGCTTGAGTTCCTGCCCTGACTGCCCTCAGTGATGGACTGTGACCTGGAAGTGTAAGTGAAATAAACCCTTTCCTTTCCATGTTGCTTTAGGTCACTATTTATCACTGCAAAAGAAAGCTAGGACAATGATTATGTTTTTTCCTGATGTCGTTCAGGACGTTGTCTGGTCACTCCACTTTAAAGAATTTGGGGACTTCTTGGTTAAAAATAAAAGGTCAGAAGCATCACTTTCTAGTCAAATGGGCTTACTAAGATAAATTGTTGTAATGGTTTCCTTGAACTGTTGTAGACTTTTAAGTGAAAAAACAAAACAAAACAAAACCCAGTGTTGACTATGTATCAAATACTCTGTTGATGACTTTCCAAATATTGTCCTTCCTGACTTCAGAAGGCTTAAGATGTGCTCTAGCCAGCCCTTCACCCCTCAGATACTCAGGCAGCATTGATGAAGCGCTCCCCCGGTAGCATCTGTAGTAATTCACGCTCTGTGGGATCTTTCCAGAAAACTGTGGCTTAGTGAATGAGCACAGGGGCTGGAAAAAGGATCAGAGACATGGACTGGAGGAGACTTTGGAGTCTGTAACCCTTCAAGTGATATGTGCAGGGTCAGTGAAGAAACAGTGGCTGTCAGAAAGAGACTTCTTGGCTAGTGAGCATTAGCCAAGGTTCATAGGATGAAGCAAGCACAGAAGAACTTGCATGCTGTCAAAAATGCCAGTCTGTCTGAAAGCAAGAATGAAGTGTCTTTTGAGGAGCCATGGAAATCTTGGCTGGGGACAGTGTTAGCTCTTCTCACTGCCACATAGCATATGGTACTCAGATGAAGAAACACAAAGGGAAAAGCCCCCAGCAAGCACAAGTTTTGTTCTTAAAGGGTTGGCCTCCTAGGAAAGTGATTTGGGGACATCTGTGCCCCCACTGTGTCTTCCCAGGCCCTTAGGCTGGCATTGGACCTGGGCAGTGGAGGGCAGATGAAGGGTGCATTGCAGACCTCACAACCTCTAGGCAAAATGCACCAGCTGGTTCCAGCTTCCAGGGGAATGCTCTCCTGCCACCTCATTGAGAGAGTGAAGGAGGAAAGAAAAAAAAAAAAAAAAAAGAATTGATGCCATATGAGGTGACATGAGAGTTTGCAGCAGGAAATCGGAATCCAACACCACATCTAATGATGTTATTAGAGGCTCTTGGCAGAGCAAAGAAAATTGAGCACTAATGAAAATCAGGTACAGAGAAAACTTAGCATGGCCCCGTTATGCATTCCCTTTGAGACACCGAGAGCACAATTTGCAAGCTAAGCTGAATTTACCATTGAAATAGGACTTGTGTGCATATGTGCAAAATTGACAGCTGTTTAAGTAATGCAGCGGAGAAACTAAGTTTGAAAGAAATTGTAAGTCATCCCCCACCCCCAGCTTTCTTGTTTTCTTGGCCTTTGTTGGCTGTCTCCTTCATCCAGGATGTACCCAAGTAGGAACAGAGGTGACAGTCTCTGTGGCTGCAGCTCAGGGTTTGGGGTAGGAGTGATGAAGAACATTTGTCACTGTGGAGTTGGTGTACCCCAATTCCTTGCCTTAGAGTTTGAACTCTTTATTGCCTTGTTCTCTTTGCACAGTGAGTGAATGTCTACTAAAAGATGAGAGCACACACTTGAGTGACTGTGTTGATCCAGGGTAACTATATAGATCAGGTTTTGCCTTCTCTGTTTGTTGCCCTGGAAACAAACAATTACACTACTGAGATCTTCTGCCTGTCCATCTTCCCTCCTTCTAGTAGTCATATAGCTCTGTGGGAGCTGGGACAGTCATTGAAACTCTGTCACTTTCATGATGGTAATAGGCCTTAGCATTATTTATTTGACATCTATCTGAGTCAGTGCCCATGCTGAAATCTAACATTTAGACATAAGTGTTTATATCTGGTGGGAATTTAGGTTCTAGGGCAGCTGTACAGGTTGCCATATTGTATATATTCTACTTACTTGCTAAGCTGTAAACAAATTTCAGAATTAATTCAAAGAGACTCCCCATGTCCTCCAGGTTGATGTTCACATGTCCCTTAATCATGATAGCTGCCCTGAGCACTTGATATGAAACCATATCTCCCCAGTGCCTTTACTTCTGCCCAGTGCCATCACCACTTGTTCCTTCTCCCACAACATGTCCACGCCACGAGAGCAAGAACCTTTTGGCCTGGGTTTTATTTACTGCATCATTTTCAGTAGCTCTTACAGAGTGGGAACTATACTGTGATCCCAGAAGAAATCCAAGGACTAAAAGTCAAGAATAGTTAAGAGCCTGCTGAAACAGCATTGTTGCTGAATGACTTCCTTCCTAGGAGAAAGCCAGGCATCTTTTCATTTGTAACAACCGAAAAAGCAAAGTACTAAGCAAGCAGCGTCAGTTTTGTATAGCAAAGAAATGTGTGCAGCAAGTACCCAGCCCCTTCTCAGAGTTGGGCGCAGATGTGAACCTCATATCTGCTGTGGCTGTTTCGATGCCTCACGCTTTCATGACACCATGTGGAACTCTCCAGAACATTTGCTTTCCATGCTTGCTAGCCTCACAGTAATAGGGGGTGTGGGTCTGATTCTAATTTTGATGGCAGCAAGGTACAAGCAAAGCAGAAGGCAAGGGGGTGGATGATCTGGGGGGGGCAGCGCGTGCCAGAGTTTGGGTAGAGACGGACTGAGGGGGGTATGCCCGATATCTCAGAACACATACTGCCTCTATTCCTCACTAGCCATTTGCTAAGATGTGGGCTTCATTTTACTTTACAGTCCTGTCAGTAGAACTATTTAAAAATGGGAGGGGGGTGGAAACCCAATGTACATCTAGAAATATGGTCTGTCCATATTAAAGAAATTGTTCTGATCATTTCTGCCTGCTTGCTGCACGAATTACTTGCTGTTTCACATGGCAGTGAAGGAAATGTCCCTGCTTGCTCGCTGGTCTTTGTAAACAGTTTTCATTCTATAGGTGTGGTCAGAGTGACCCGTGTGCCCACATGTGGCAGGAATTCAGAGATTGCCTACAATGGCAATTTAATAAGCAGAATATAGGGGCCACTAAGAAGCTGTGGGGTTTTGGTTACTATTTTATCTGAGTATCCCGCCAAACTATGAAGCACTATTCCTGATTGTTAGGGCATTTTGGTAGCAAATACATTAAAAAGCTTGTCATGAAAAATTAGCCATTGTGCTTAGGCCCAAAGTTTTAGCCCTGTGCTAAACTGTCAATATCTTGTTGGAATGCTGGGGCAACTGGATAGGTCCTTTCACTTATTAGTGTCCTTACTAGGAGCTTGATGAGTCTTGTCTCTTCCTCCTGCCCTCTGGGGAAAGGAACTGCTTATGGAAGGCACCACACTGGTGTAGTTTGCTGAATATTTTGTGTATGTGTGTTGTTCAGGTGGATGGATGTACATGTGTGTGCAGATGTGTATACACATGTCTGCTGTGCATGTGGAGGTGAAAGATCATTCTCTAGGTGCCATCAACCCTTCTTTTCTGAAGTAAAGGAAAGTCTGAAGCTCATTAATAGGCTAGCCTGTCTAGCCAACAAACCCCAAGAATCTTCCTGTCTGTGTCTCTTAAGTGCTGCTGTTGTAAATATACACCACCACAACCAGATTTTATTTTTATTTTTAGAGCAATCTTATTTTTCATATCCTCCATCCTCCCACTCCCCCCACCATCTCCCCATCCCACCCCGATCCCATGGGGAATCATCAAAGTCTGTCACATCATTTGGGGGCAGAATCAAGGCTCTCTGCCCTGTATCTAGGCTGAGAGAGTATCTCTCCATGAGGAATGGGCTCCAAAAAGCCAGTTCATGCACTAGAGATAAATATTGGTTCACTGCAGTGGGCCCATAGACTGCCCAAGCCCTGCCCCCAACCCTCATCCATGCTCAGGGAGCCTAGGTTAGCCTTATGCAGGTTCTCCAGCTGTCAGTCTGGAGTCAGTGAGCTCCCACTTGCTCAGGTCAACTGTTTCTGTGGGTTTCCTCTACATGGTCTTGACCCCTTTGCTCACATCATCACTCCTTCCTCTCTACACCTGGACTCCAGGAGTTCAACCCAGTGCTTAGCTGTGGATCTCTGCATCTGCTTCCATGAGCTACTGGATAAAGGCTCTGTGATGGCATTCAAGGTAGTTATTAATCTGATTAGGGAAGGGCACTTAAGGTACCCTCTCCACTTTTGCTTAGATTCTTGGCTTAGATTCAAGGTGTCTCTTCCTTTCTCACCCTCTCTGTCTTTCCCCCAACTCAAACTTCCTGATCCCTCACGTTCCCCTTCCCTTCTCCTTTTCCCCTCCTCACTCCCTTACCTTCCTCCCTCCACACCCCCCTTCTCAATTTACTCAGGAGATCTTGTCTATTCCACAACTAGATTTTTAATGTGAGTTCCAAGGACCAAACACTTAGTTTCCCTGATTGCAGGACAAGTGTTTTACTGACTGAGCCATTTCTCCAGTCCCTCTTTACTGAATCTTTATGAAGGAGTATCAGATGCTAACTTCCCATATTATAATCTGGGAATTATAATCTGGCTTCTCTCACATTATAGATCTTTAGATCCCTTTCCTATGCCTCTGGCCTCAAGTTAAAAAGAAAGGGACACATTAAACACTAGATCACACAGCTAGCAAGTGCTAGTATGAGGGCTAGACTCCTGAAGAACACACTCTCTCCATTACCATGGCTGATGCTGCCAGGCCATTATTGTGCAGGCAAATATTGCTTCCATGAAGGTTTGTCTAGCCTGGTAAGAATACCTGGGTAAGCGTAACACTCTACTTCTTTGGAAGGCACTGTCATGTCATCTATCAATGATATGTCCTTCTAGATGTTACAGTCTTCTCATCTGTTTTGTTTTCATCCACCAAATGATGGCGTTTGTAAACAGAAGCTACCAAACATACCCTTAGTTTACCGAAGTGAAAATCTTACTGCCCTAGGGAGTGATGTAGTGTGGCAAGGCAGCAAGGTTCTCATTCCCCAGTAGGGGTTCTACTGAGCAGACTCCCAAGATAGCTTGTGTTCACTTGGGATGGGCCATCTGGGAAATGGCTCAGTTGCATCCCAAGATGACAGTGGTCAAAATGCTGCCATACTGCTTTGACTATGAGTGGTCTTCACTCATGGGCAGTTTAGCAGAGCCCTGATTTCACAAGAGACATTTAAAAACCACAATTGACTGAACTTCCTTTTAGCTCTATACAGTGGCTTTTCTAGAGCAGAGGGAAGGCTTGAATTACCAGCAGGTGTGACTTTCACCTGTGTAGGATGTGCAAGAGTTGAACTTGGGGATATCCTAATTTTGGTGTAATTCAGGCCACAACTTTCCTGAAAAATGCCCCCTCCCCTGTCATTAAGAGAATGAAAGCTCAAATTTTGGAACTTGCTGTATCTGGATTTGAAACTTAACGTTCTGTAGATTTTAAAGCCTGTATCAGTAAAGTGGAGTAGAGACCTTCCCTTCCCAGTCATCATGGGTGTGACTCTTGGGAAGCCCTACTATTTTTCATGGTATTTCTTTTTCTTTCTATGGGGATGGAGGGTAGTGGGGGTCGGTAGTAAAAGTATCCATATGATCTACAGGTCAGATAGAATCCAGCTGTGCCCTCTTTACTCCTATTTGTTCCTCTACTTAGCCTACAGGAGACCTCTGTTACCTCAGCCCAGGAAATCACTAATCACGAGCTTCATTTATGTTGCAGTGCCAACAATATGCCCAAGCAGGTGGAAGTTCGCATGCACGATAGCCACCTCAGCTCTGAGGAGCCCAAGCACAGAAACCTGGGTCTGCGCATGTGCGACAAGCTGGGAAAGAACCTCCTGCTCTCACTGACGGTGTTTGGTAGGTGCCCGAGGTCTCTCCTCCCCTTACTCATGAGGTCACCCCATCCCTTTTTTCCTGAGCCACCCCAGTCCCTTCTCCTGGCTCTCCTGATTTGTGGGGGTGCTAGCACCCCAGAGAGTGCTCCTTCAGGAAAGGAAGCCTTGTGTCCCTTCACGGCCCTATTAGGCACTGCTGCCTCCTTGGCAAAATCTGCTCCTAAACTAACTCTAGCCATCTGCTCTTCTCTGGAATCTGGGGTTCTCAGTAACAGGTGCATATATTTCCCGTGAGTGTGAACATGCCGGTTCCCAGCCACGTTATGTTTTGAGCTGCAGGGAGAGGGTCCAAGGAATCTGCAATGCTGCAAATCTTGCAGCAGTCAGGCAGTAGGTCACATTTAGAGAGAATCTTGCATCAAGATAAGGGCCAGGAAACCCCACTAAAAGGGACCACAAGATCAGGCCTTTGCCAGAAGCATTGTTGACTTTGATTAACTGATAAAGTTGAGGAGGGGAGCATGGAAGAGGCCCATTCTGATGCTCAGGTATGTTCCTAGGCACCTTGGAGACTTGCCTCCCTACTTCATGCCTCAGTCTGGGATGATTCTTTGGTCTGAGCTGTCAATACAATATCAGTCTTGGGTTTTCTACAGGTTGTATCGAAAACAGAGTAAATGGCAGTTTCTTGTAATGACACCCACAGTTTCTCTTCTCAATTCTCTCCTTGCTCTTCGGCTCTCACTTAGGATACACCGAGATACAACTAAAGTTCACCCTCCCACATTCTTGCTATCATTCACACCCACCCATTCACCCATCCACTGTTTCATCTCAGCCGCCGGTGGACTAGAATCAAAACTGGGGATTGCCTGAGTTCACTTAGAAACGGGGAACCACAGACATGCCTGGGTTTTTTAAGAACATCCACTATGTAATCAAATCTCTTTCATCATAGGACTTTTTCTTTTTTAAACCTGTAGAGCCAGGGTAAAGGTCTGTCCTTCCACTGTGCCCTCCCCCCAAATCCCTAGCATTAACTCCATGACCCATGTGACTGGTAGCTCCTTCCCTATCACCAAGGGGACTGTGGCCTGGATTGTAGGTTTTGCTTTTGTGGCTTATGTTGGTCACCCATTTTCAATAGTCCTAAGCCTTTTCTTGCAGAATGTAGGATTCTGTGAGACAAACAACATCTCTACCAGCATCTTGGCTCAACTTGGCTCCTCCCAGATTATGGACCATTGGCTCTCTGCACTGCCCTGTGCCTCTGACCTCCAGTTAAAAGGAACACACACACTAAACAGAAGATCCCATGGCCAGATCTGGCTGAGAGAAGAAAAGATACTGCCTTCTGGGAGTTTGTTCTTCTGAAAATTTGTGGTGCTGTGTGCAATCAATACCTCAAAAGCTTTTGGAGTCTAGTCTTTATTTTTCCCTGTGGAGTGTTAAAAATGTTCTCTTGGCTCCTCTAGTGTCTAAATGGTTGGAATTGTTACAGAAAGGTATCTTGCTAGCTGTCAAAAATCAGTTTCCCTTATGTAATGTCTTTATTTTGTGGTACTCAAGACAGACACAAGACAAAGATGATAATCGGTGATAGGTGACCTTGGAGCTACTCATTTGACTAGGGTCAAAGCTGGGTTCTGATTTCTCCTTTCTCTTCTTGAACAGGTGTTATCCTGGGGGCGGTATGTGGCGGGCTGCTTCGTTTGGCATCTCCCATCCACCCTGATGTGGTCATGTTGATAGCCTTCCCAGGGGACATACTCATGAGGATGCTGAAGATGCTCATCCTCCCTCTCATCATCTCCAGTTTAATCACAGGTGAGGGCGCCTTCCTGTAGCCTTCCCAAAGTGCAACATAGCCCTGCCCTGGCTTTTGGGTTCGAAGTAGAATTTCTATTTGGCTAAGTCAGTGAATGTGACTGTACCATTCTATTTCTGAGCTTTGTCCTGTGTCTAAGATAAACTGGTCCTAAAAAAGAAAAAAAAGAAAAGAAAAAAAGAAAGAAGAAAAGAAAACAAAATACCATCTGTCATTCACTCTGCCTTTCCTTCTAATATCCAAAGATACAAAGGAATAGCTAGCTATGTATTCAAAGTGATGATATCTTGTTATTTCATTTTTTTAGTATTTTCAAAAGGTGTGTTTTATTCAGAAACTGGTATAGGAACTGAAAATGTACACTGCCTTTATTATTCACTTAAGCAGATGGGAAGATATGAATTGAAAAGAGATTAAATGCTAGGCATAAAAGCTGAGGGCATTTTTAAAAGAATTATAGCCTTAATATGTGATAACATGCTTTCTTATACTTTGGGCTAAGAGAATTAATGAATTTGAGTCTTTCCTATGTTTGAACTCATATTGCTAATTTTCTTCTTATCAGACAATATTATTGAAACAGGGTATGATGTATTGCTTAGTGACTACTTTGGAGTTAAGAGTGGGAGATGCCAAGCTGGTTCGTAGCTGGGTGCCAATGAGCTGGGTGACTCTGAGCACTGTCCTGTGCACTGACCCCCTTGTGGAAAAGGGACTCAGAAACTCCAGCTGACTCAGGTGTTGGGCCAATTGCCCCACAGCCTCACATCAGAAACACTGGGTTTAAGATTCAAGTGTCAGGGACCCCGTGAGTTTGCCATCACTGAACCCTGGGTTGAGTGACTGCACTTCTCTCCAAACCAGATAAAATGTTCTCCTGGCCTGTTTAGCAGATCTCCTGCAGGCCAGGATTAGACTTTGGGTTGGAGAGAGAAGTGGGTCATAAGTGGGTCAGATTGATTCAGAGAAATTCACACCAACTTCCTCCGCAGATCCCCAGAAAGGGCTCTAATCTCTTTGTTAAGCAAAGGTAGGAACTGAAACCAGGAAGTGGGCACACTGCAAAAAAACATCTGGAGAAAAAACCCACGGGAGGCTGAGGTCTGTATGACTTAACTTGGAGTTTCCTCTCACCTCCCTCCGTGCAGATGCTGCACATGCTGCTGGCAGCAGCTTCTTACACATGTTCTCTGACAGCCACATGAGGTTAGACATGAGGACTGCCATGTTTCAACACAGATGGGCAGGCCATGCGGACTCTCCATTTAAGTCTCTAATAATGTATTCTAAAGACGTTTGAGCATGACCTCCATGTCCTAGCTTTGGATTCTCCTAAATAAGGACAATAACTAGTAATAGTAAGGTCACAAAAATGGAGAGGACATTATCTTGGAATTAAAAATGGAAAACTCTTGAATGTTATTTTCACATATGTGATAGTGACTGATGGTATGTAAATCATACAACCATTTGTAAACTATGAGCCAATTGTCAACAACTCTCCCCAGCTTTCAAAAATCTCAAGAAGTTCTGGGTGGCGGTGGCACATGTCTTTAATCCCAGCATGTGGGAGGCAGCGGCAGGTGGATCTCTGTTAATTAAAAGCCAGTCTTGTCTACAGAGCAAAGTCCTAGGGATACACAGGGCAAAAAACACCATCCACTTTTTAAATATTTACGCATTTGATTATGAAAAATCTGTCATTATGTATTCAGTGATCACTGGAGTTTTGAGCCTCCTTATGGGAGTCCATCTTGCCAGAACAAATCTCAAAAAAAAAAATCTCAAAAAATATCTTTAGACAATAGAAATGTGAAATGTAGAAATGGTTATATATTTATTAGGAAAAGTGTTAGCTGACCACTAATGTATCTGAAAGATAGGAAACCAGGGGTTGCAGTTATGTAGAGATGAGGACATGGGTAGAAAATTACAGAACTGATCTTTCCTTATTTCTTTTAACCCAGGGCTGTCAGGCCTGGATGCTAAAGCCAGTGGCCGCCTTGGCACAAGAGCCATGGTGTATTACATGTCCACAACCATCATTGCTGCTGTGCTGGGGGTCATCCTGGTGTTGGCCATTCACCCAGGCAATCCCAAACTCAAGAAGCAGCTGGGGCCTGGGAAGAAAAATGACGAGGTGTCTAGCCTGGATGCCTTCCTGGATCTCATTAGAAATCTCTTCCCGGAGAACCTGGTGCAGGCCTGTTTCCAACAGGTAACCCAAAGACCCCAGTGTCATCTCTGACCAATCTCCCACCTAATTCTCGAGAGCATAGAGACAGTTTCAACTCCAAATAGCAATTTTCTTAATATTTATTTATCCCTGCCTGGCCCAAGTGTTGTGCAAAGTGCTCTGGGGAATGATCCTAGGGTTGGAGTCAGATTGGTTGATTTCTGGAATTATTGTTGCCTGACCCCTTAATATTTTGTCACTCTGAGACTCACCTTTTCCTGTTTTTTTTTTTTTTTTTTTTTTTGTTTTGTTTTTTTGTTCCCGTCTATGAGCACATTTTTTCCAGTCTTGTTCACAACCTTCAAACTACCCAATGGTTTGACACTCTCTCAAAGCTTTATGTAGTAAATAAGATACTGATTTAATCCAGCCTACAAAATGAGAGTCTGTAATGTATCCTCAAGATGAAACAGGGGATTGACAATAAATTTTTAATTGTGAAAACAGCATGCATCTATAATCCTAGTTCTGGTGAGGCAAAGACAGGAGGATCCCTGGTGTTTTCTAACCAGACAGTGTAATTGAATCTGCAAGTTCCTAGTTCACTGGGAGACTTTGTCTCAAAACATAAGAGATAAGAGGGAGAAAGACCATGGTGGGCTCTGATATCAACCATTGGCCTCCCCATGCACTTTAAACACACACACACACACACACACACACACACACACACACACACAGAGTTTTAAAAATAGATAATTCTCCTGAGACCGAGCCACTAGCCCAAGCTACACTCTCTGCCATGTTTTATTTCTACAGGGTCAGCTTAAGTTGGCCTACATCATAGTCCCCATTAACTCATGAAAGACTAACCTGGAGCCCGTGTGTCTCCTTTAGCCCTTCTTAGGGAGCTACTGAAGAATGACACGGCAGCTTAGAAGAAGGATCTGGATTTCCAGCCCTCAGTGCAGTACCAGCTCCCACTGAGCCCACATCACACTAGGATGGGTTTCTCTGATCTTGAAATGTCATTTGATAAAGAAATGATGAACATTTAAAATGGGAGATCTACTCATCACCTCGATTTGATCATTATTAGTGTCTGCATGTATGAAAATATGCCATATATATGTATTCATGTATGGAAATCTTCCATTACACACCATAAATATGTATAATTAAGTCAATGTGGCCTCATGTTAAAGAACACCATTCTAGACAGGGAAAGTAGGATGTAGAATGAACAGAAGCTGGAGAAAGGAATCTTATTAAAGTTTTCTCTTTATCTGCTTGCTAGCCTCACCTACGAGGATGAAGTTGCTTGCTTTGGAGGGGTAAATATAAGTGGCTGCCAAGTCTATTTTGAACAGTTTGAAATGTGTGTATTGGATCCTAGGAAATTGGCTAAGAAAGAACAGGTGGGGAGTGATGAAAGATCGGACAGATCTGATCTCCTCCCTGTGCCTGGTCACACCTCAGATACCTTCAGTTCAGCCTGGAAAATGAGACCAGAAAGCCCAGGGACTTGGAGTTACTGCTCTGATCTTGTTGGATTCAGCTTCTGTAGTGTTGGCCATATTCACATTTGGGGTCTTCCCTGGATAGTGATGGTCTTTACCCCCACTGCAAAGGGTGCTGTCAGGACTCTAGGGAATAGAAGACTATATCAGTATCTATCCTCCCCTGCCATGATCCTTAGGAACACAGCTTTGGTTCCCCCAACTAAGGCCAGGGGGTCAAGATCCCTTTGAGTTGGGGAAATGTGAGGAATAATAGTGTACAGTCCTCTACCTTAAGGTGAAAATGGGTGTAGATCCTCACTCTGGCTCCAAGGGCCTTGACCAGAGGGAACCATTCTTACAGAGTAACACATCATTGACAGAGATGGAGGAGGACGGGTGTCACTAGAGTCCTTTCTGGGTCCCTGTGGTCTGGAAGGAAGTGTTTTAAAATTGCCTGTGTCGAGTGAAGGGGGATTCCTGACCAGAATTAGAAACAGATGTAAAGAGGAAGGGGAACTATTCCTAGACTAGATTGGAGGCAGCTTTCAGCATCCTGGCTTGCTCCAGCAAGACCCTGTATGGGTAAAAGCAAGGCATCCTCTTGCCTGTGACTTAGGGATGGCTGAGAGGACATAAGCTTCCACATGATTCCTGTAACATGTAGGAAGGCAGAACGCCTTATTCTAAGGAAGACAGAGTCAGGGGAATGGCTGGTTTCCCATAGAAAAATAACCAGCATGACAGTTATGGGTATAGACAAAGCTACAGTCACTGAAGGTGGAAGTCTTGTAGAAAGAAAGGTGTGGAGGTGAATTAGTAGACATTTGTGAGTTTTCAGTTAAGGGGTTCTGGTAAATTGGACTCAGGTACTACGGTAGGTACTCAGATGATCCAACCACAATAGGCTCTGTGAGACCTCAGACAGAAGACCTGACCATTGTGCTAGTGTCCCTGTCTCCTCAGGTTCAACTGAAACCCCTTCCTGTGCTGTTTGGAACCTAGATTTTTAGAGTCATATTGAATCTGGATTTACTGACTAACAAAAAGTCAGGCCTCGGGTTAGTTATAGGACATATTACACACAAAGCCATTGACTCCCTGCCTCCCGCCTAATCCTGGCTCTCACCATTTACCGAGGTCCATGATGACCAATTCAGATTAATCCAAGCTTTGGCATCTTTACCACTCTTAAGATGAGTCAACACCTTTGCTGCTCAGAGCCTGGCAGCTGCATCCAGAAGGGTCCCATCTGGTCACCTCTGTGTTCTCTCTTCATGCTGCTTTTGCCCAGAGCTTGATTCATCCTCTCCTTGTGTAGCCAGTCATGGGTCTCCTCTTACCCTGCACAAATGCATAAGGCCAAATTAACATGGGAGACCCCTGCCTCCTTCTATAGAAGCCTGCCCATCCCTCTCTCCTGCGCTTGTTGTCTCAGTTCCGCATTGCTAACTGTCAAACTCAGCCACAGAAGGATCAAGTCAGCATAACTTAGCATATGGAACAGGTGATGGGAAGAGCTCAATGGTGGTCAGGCCATCTGAGTTCAAGTGTTAGTTCTGCCAGTAAGTATGACGTCTGAAAAGTCAGTTGACTTCTCCATGCTTCCTAGTCTATATCTATTCAAGGTTCAGCCATCTGTCACCTTCTATGCGCCAGCACCCACATTCTAGGATTTTGAATGATTTCTATTTTAATGCCCTTGAAGGTGGTATTTTTTTTTTGAGGCTAAGATGTGAATTTCTGCATGCAGGATGCCTGACACTTTTAAAATTAGAACCACTTCCATGGATGTCGAGGAATAGCCTGAGAGATGCTTGTGGGTTATTAGGCAAGGGCTAGCTGGCTTCGCTGCCTAAAGAACGGGATGTTTTCCCACCTTACATAAGAATCACATGATTCCAGAAAGATGCCTATGTGTAGCTGTCACCGTTGGTGTTCAGATTCCATCAGTGCCTGGCTTTGGAAGGACCCAAGGCCTAGGACAGGCTTCTGGTAACTCTGTGCAGCAGAAGGTATATCTAGCTGGGTATCACAGTTTAGAATAACATCAAAGTTGGGCATATGGCATCATTCCCCAACCAGAGGAGTTATCATGGGGAGGAAAAAGGGACACATATCCCCTGTTTCAGCAAATGCACTGCTCAGGGTGCTTAGGGTATGAATAAATTTCCTAAGCTTTGTAATAATCTTGTCAGTGGGACAGTTTCACCCTACTGCAAATGCAATGAGACAACATGCTGTTGAGCACAAACATAAACTAATTCCCATTTTTAGTAGCTTCATTTTGTCATTATGTAGTTTACATCCTGGGAACCTTGAAATATATGGTTGGCTGGGTTGTTGTTGACCTTTTAGGTCACACCTCATCTATATACTTTCTCTTTCATGATCAATTAGATTCAGACAGTGACAAAGAAAGTCCTGGTGGCACCTCAGGCGGAGGAGACCAACACAACCAAGGCGGTCATCTCCATGTTGAATGAGACCATGAACGAGGTCCCTGAAGAAACCAAGATTGTTATAAAGAAGGGCCTGGAGTTCAAAGACGGGATGAATGTCTTAGGTAGGCAATCGATCACCTCTGTTCCTGCAGTGATCAGCCTTTCAAAACTACCTTCTTTACTCAGTTCTTATTTTTCCATGCTTTCTTCTAAGAAAAAACAAAACAAAACAAAACAACCCCCCCCCAAAAAACAAAACAAAACATAAAACCAAGATTCAATAACTTTGCTGGCCTCTCTGGCCTCTAGATGGCGCAGGAGGCTCTCTCTGGGGAACAATATGAGGGTCAATGAGATTGAAAGCTGAGCCATAAAGGAAGGGGGATAGAAGGATGGGCAGAAGGGAGACCCCAAAGAGACATGGCAGCCAGAGACCAGGGATGGGAAAAGAGAAAGGGGCTGACATTTTTCGGGTACATTCCTTGACTCTGTCTAATGTTGTCAGGTCACTTTATATAACTAACCATTTTAGGAAATAAGATATCCTTATCTTTCATTTATTAAGCTTTTTTTTTTTCCAGATGTCACTGTATAGGAGCACATAGCTGGTCGCCCCATTCCAGCTTCTGATCTATAATAAATGCCAGTATTGACCAGCATTAGTTGGGGAACAAAGGGGTACTGTAGAGCATCATGTTTAATGTTCTAAGATTTCAGGGACCTCTCTTCTCAAGTTTGGTGCCTTCTCCCCACTCCATCCAGTGGTTTTCTTCAGCTGGACAGATGTGGGTTATGGGACCACTCACTGGTTGTCTACACCTGGGCAAGTTGTGCCACTTCTCTGAGTCTCAGCAGGAAAGTTGAAATGGGATTGGCATGGGTTTGGTAGACTGACCGTTGTAACTATGAAATGAGGCTGTGCTTATAAAGCACACTAGCACATGCCCTGAGTTGTGTTCAGACAAGCTCTGATCGTTATTAAAAGTAGACGAAGAACCAAGGAGGAACTCAACCAGAAAGCATCTCACATAGTGCGGGGGTGAGGTTTCCCTCATGGGACGGGCTCCAAATTTGCCCAGTTTTACTACCCACCCAACTATCTTAGGGTTTCAGCGTGGGCCCACACATCTCAAATTTCACCACTAGCCAATATTATCATGTCAAGAAAAGGGGGTGTTTGTCCATAAGATGGAAAGAATTGGAAAAATATGAATTTGTAAGCAAGATCTTCCAAGCAATGTTTCTAAGGACTCAGGTGAGAACGCCTGTCCTTTTGTCATCTCAGAGATCAAGTACTCTTGCCTCCTTGGACTGTTATCAGATAAACTTGAATTTTAGGTCAACGACAAATAACATTTATTTAGCATAAGTTTGTCCCAAGTGCCTGTGCTATTCTAAAACTAAGGGGAAAAAAAAAAGAGTTCATATGTATCTGGAATTCAGACTGTGACTGGGAGTCATGTTTGATTGGTTATTCTGTGCTTGGTGGTCCTTCTCCGTGAACATCCATACTGTAGAGAGGGAGGGGGAGGAGCAGGCAGCCCTATGACTGCAGGGCTGAAGCCTATTTTTTTTTGGACAGGAAGAAAGCAGGTTGGATAAGCTATGTGAGGGTGAGGGAGGAAATAAGCCCAGTGGGTTGCCAGGCAACACGGGATCAGTAAACACAGGTGACAATCAGGGAGAGGTAGAGGTGGTTGGAGGAAGGAGGAGGAAGTGTGAGAGTCCCTTTGAGAAGGAGGCTTTGCCCTATGCCAGCAGACTCTTTCTCCACTGCAAAGATATCTACAGCTCTTTTGGGTTCATCTCAGCTCCCCTGGCCCCTTCTGGTGGGTTTAGATCCCACCTCTGGAAACCCCACTTCTCCAGAAGGCTGATACTTTGGAGTAAATCATTCAGGCAGTCCTAACCTTTTCCAGAGTCTTGATGAGTTCTAGAAAGTCATGTGACCTTTGGCTGTGCCTGGGAGTTTCGAAACACTGGCAACTCGCTCAACCCCAACGACCAGTCTGAGAGGGCTTTGTTCAAATGAAACACCCCTGTTCCAGTGAGCAATTTCAATTAGGCAATGTTTACCCAGGGAAATGGCAGGCTGAATCTGGTGTTCCATCCAAGTACATGGAGAGGCATTGTGAAGCCAAGGGAAGTTAGATTGTTGAGAAACTTCCCATTTGCCAATGACAGCTGAAATAAGGTTCTTTCCATGGCCTTGCTATGGTAGAGTTAGTAGCTTTGGTTTTTGCTTTGTTTTTCTGTATTTCTGCTCTTTGATTTTTGGAAAGTCCCAAGGACTAAGCATTACAATACAGGAAGATACAGCCCAGTTTTCTACTTCTTCAAGCACACGTTTTTTTCCCCCTAGGAAACCTAGAGAGCTATAGTGTGTGGTGTGGCACACCCGTGATTCCAGCACTTAGAAGGCTGAGACAGAAGGATGATCAAAGACCAACTTGAGTACAAATCAAGACCAGTCTCAAACACCAGCTAACTAGACGAACTTTCAAACCAATGCTTGATCCCCACCTTAACTCCAATTGCTTAAACCAGTGTCAACTGCTCCTTTAAAAACATTTTTTTTTGTTTCGTTTTTTTTTTTTTTTTTTTTTATAAATTCATAGATTCTCAAGTGTCTACCATCTCTGAGGGGAGTCTTCATTCTAATTCTTTGGGACCTTAAGACCTTGTACACAGGGAACTGGAATTGATATGTAAAATAAGATTGTGTCTAATTTAAATAAAAGTGTGTTTTTAAAAAGACCTCATACACCATCAAATAGTGTTAACTGAGCACTAATTGCACTTCTCAGCCTGAATTTTCACAGATGGAGTCTTTGTCATCACACCCAACAAACTGCCCTCCACAGTTTCAGAGAAGGGTGGAGGAAGAGCTGGGACCCAACTTTCCATGTTATCGGAAATTAGTTCATTCTACCCCACATCTAGTCTTCACTGAGCCCCATCTTCATTGGGTCAGTAACTCAGTTGTGAAGTCACCAGTCAATCCCTCGGGTCAAGACCTAAGGAGGAGAGATATTTAATTCCAAATATTAGCAATCTAAATACCAGAGAGATGGGATCCTACCAAGCATTGTTAATTAGGCTGATGAACGTTTGGTGTAGAAAAGGGTGGCTATGGGGGCTCAGGGGAAAAAATGGGTAAATAAAGTCAGAGGCTCAGGGAGAAGGAATTTTTGTCTAAGAGAATCAAATTACAATGCTGTGGTGTACCTGATAGAAGCCAAATTCAGGCACAACTGGATATAACAAGGAAAGACTGGAAATGAGGTCTGCTAATCTGAGGCAGGGTGTAAGGTAGGGAAGTGGATGGGGAGGGAAGAATTGGAAGATGGCCAGTTCTTCAGAATCAGAGAATAAGCCAAATGGACAAGCAGGGTTCTGTAGCTGGAGCATAACTGTGTCTTACACTCTATGTATGCAGTCAGGGTTAGGTCACCAAGACTGCGGAAGATTGCAGTTGAAAATCTGGTCATAGATAGTCCCCAGGCAGTGCTGGGACTACTGTTAGCCACAGAGTGTGCCCAGTCCTGGGTGTGTTGAGGTGAGGTACTGGGGGTGAGGTGGAGGGTAGGGGGCAGTGAATCTCTGGCAAGAGACACCAGGCTTAGTTTCTGAGGAACTGAAAAACAAGGGAGGGTCACCAGGTCCTTAGACAGTTGATGAGGCAAAAGACCTGGGGTTGAGGGTGGGATTCTCTTCAGGATATAGTGAAATGAGGCTGCCTTCAACATGGTGGAGAGTGAGCTCCCAGCCCTTCCTGCCTTGGGTTAGGGTCGAGCCTGGAGGCTGGTGTGTGATTGAATGAGGATGTTAAGATAGAAAAGATGGCTGAGAGGGTAGGAATTGGCAACAATCTAATAATTAGTTGCACCTTCTGGCTTTATTTTCCTGAAAAAGATTAAGAAAAGAAAAGCATGACAAGTTGAATTTTAAAGTTTGGATTTCTTGTTTCCTGTTTCGTCACTCTTCTTCCTTCCGCATTTGCTTTGTAGCTGGAGGGTAGTCCCAGAGTGAAGTGTACCTGCCTTTTGTTATCTCAGAACAACACCAGAATAGCCTAGACATTTTTCCAGGGAGGGCTTTATGGACTAGCTAGTCTCTGCTGTTCCAATAGTGGCTCCAAAGTTTGCAGGACAATCCCTGAGTCCCTCTCGGTTTTAATCTGTGTGATAATTGGAGCCGTTCACACATGATTTGCTAAGTGAGGAGGAAGATAAGGCTGCACCTTTCATTTTGGAATAAAAATGACTTCATTTTCTTCAAGGAATTCACACCTGAGCTGCTTAGTGTTTAGCCTGCACACGTGAAAAAAAAAAAAAAAAGTAAAGGAAAGCAAACAATTATAGGACAGACAGGAGAGTGGCTTTCAGCATGGAATGTGATGCTTTTTCTCTTCTAAGTGCTAATTTATCCAAGAGTGATAGGCAGGCAGAACTGCCCCTATAGTTGGTAGTGCTGAAGAGTGAGGGAAAATAGCACTCACTTTGTCAATGGTCCTGAGTAATGCCATTTGTCCCCAGGTCTCATAGGGTTCTTCATTGCTTTTGGCATTGCCATGGGGAAGATGGGCGAGCAGGCCAAACTGATGGTGGAGTTCTTCAACATCCTGAATGAGATCGTAATGAAGTTAGTGATCATGATTATGTGGTAAGTTTACTTCGTCTGACATCATTGTAATGGTGCCATATAAAGCCTTGGTGTCCCTGGAGGACAGTGGAGTCCCAGCATATGAAAAGAATAGGTGTGGAGCAGTGGGTGGTGCCGAAAGGAAGTGGAAATTCTCCTCCTTTCCCTCTTGCTTCCCTCTCCCCACAAAGGTGACTATTGGCCCAAATCTAACGTGTCACCTAATTCTGTTTGTCCTTTGACTCGAGAATGGATTTTATCATTTCTCATGTTCATCCCAGCTCAGGCTCCTGTAATGAAGTGGTGTATACTAAATAAGTAACTTTCTTACTCCAGATATTTCTATGGAAGCCTGAAATCAAGGTGTCTGAATGATCAATGGCTACCACATTCATCTGAGTTATGAAAGAAACAGCTCAGGGGAAAAAGAGGGAAAGAACATCCCGGTCCCTTTTCTAGATCATAGTTTTAGTCTGTTTCTGCTGCTATAACAATATATGGCATGCTAACTAAAATTAAAAACAAAGGAATTTTTAAAAAATCACAGGTTGGGAGACTGGGAAGTAAAATTGGTCATTAGCAGACTTGGTATCTGGTAAGGTGCCAGTCCTTGCAGATGATTCTTTGTGTGTCCCTCATGTGGTGGAAGAATGAGTAGGCTTCAGGAAGGTTCTTCTATTAAAACACTAATCTCTTTTAAGAGGGCTCACCTTCAAGTGGCCCATCTCCTAAAGCACTGTTCTGAGGTTATGACCCAACACATAGGAACAGACCGTTCAAACTTTAGTAGACACCACCAGTCTCATTCATCAGGGTGTGGTCTAATCTCCTCTAAAAGCCTCACTTCTACATATCCAGTATTAGGACTTCAAAATTTTAAATGGGGGGAGGAGCAATATATTTAGTTTATCAAAATGGCTAATAAAATAAAAGAAAAAGAAAATCAATAGGATAATAACATTCCATGACTTGAGAATTAAAAGAAATACACATTATCTCCACAGAACCAAGTGTGGTGATGTGTTTGTGGTTGATTCTCGTTATAACTCTAGGAATGAGGGGCCAACTGGAGGCTCTGAGGTTTCAATTCAGTGAGATAACCAAAATACTAGTTTTGACATGTTCACTTCATCACCGCATTGAACTTTTAAAATAAAAAGGGATGCTGGTAAAATGCAGTGTTCCCTTCTGTAACGATCCTGGGTTTTCAGCTCTTCGGGAGATGCTACATGTTGGAGTATTTATTTTGTATAAGCTAGCTTAGGATTCTGTGTCCTTTAGGCCCACCTGAGTCTTCAATTGGTTTGGTAGATAATGAGCCAAAGCAGCACCAGCCTTTTGCTTGAACAGTATTTCAAGTCCTTGTTGCCTAGAATTTCCAGCAGTATGCGCATCCTTCACAGTAAAGATGCAGATGACATGAGTAAAGATGCAGTAAAGATGCAGATGGCTTTCCTTCCTTCACACCCCTATCATTTCTACAGTCCTTGGAGGAAATTAGATTCTTCAAGGAAAGCTGAGGAAGCTTTGGAATGGAGAGTGTGGATTAGGAATTTCCCACCTGGTGAAACCTTCACCCCTAAACATTTAGCACCTTGTCCTGGGTTTAAATAGGGCTGTGAGTCAGGCCTACAGAAGGTTCCTTACAGGTTCTGTTACCTCACCCAGGAAGGTAAATAGGTGTTTATGACTGAAGGTCCATTCCTATCATCCTTTAGGTACCTTATGACCATCACCATTTGATAACATGAAGCCTGTGGGAAGGTTCAGGGTAAAATGTAGCACTGTTAGCCGACCCCTCAAAGCAGAAATCATTGTCTTAGTCGGGGTTTCTGTTGCTGTGACAAAGCACCTTGACCAAAGAGCACATTGGGAAGGAAAGAGTTTATTTGGCTTACACTTCAGCATTGCTATTCATAACTTAAGGAAGCCAGGACAGGAACTCAAAACAGGGCAGGATCCTGGAAGCAGGAGCTGATGCAGAGGCCAAGGAAGGGACCTTCTTACTGGCTTGCTTCCCATGCCTTGCTCAACCCAACTTCATATAGAAGCCAGGACCATCTACCCAGGGACAGCACTATCCACCATGGGCTGGTCCCTCCCCCATTGGTCACTGATTGAGAAAATGCCTTACAGCTGGATCAGGTGGAGGCATTTCGTCAACTGAGGCTCCTTCCTCTGATGACTCTAGCTTGTATCAAGTTGACAACCAGTCAGTACAATCATATTCTTTATGTTGTGGTAAGAATGGTAAAAAGATTGAGATTTAGCATTGTGAAGATAATATAATTTGTATTGTTAGTTTCATTTTTTAAAAAATTATTTTGAAATAGGCTGTCATGTAGCCCAAGCTAACTAAAACTTTCTGTGTAGTCATGAAAGACCTTGACTTGATCCTCCCTCTGAGCATTGGTATGCACCTCCATGCCTAGCTTAAAAATTATGATCATTAAAATGTAAATTGGAATGATTTTTATATTGCCATGTGCTTAACTTCAATTATTATATTATTAAATTAACTCATTTATTAAAGGAACTATTATCATTAGATCATAACTAAGACCTACCAATTTTTTTCAGTATGCTTGGTATTAATTTGTTAACTTTCCATGATCACATTTTTTATTCCAATAATACCTAACAAAATAGATGCTTTCAGAAGCCCGTTTTCCAGATGACCACACTAAGGTTGAGTTGCCCAGGGTTGCAAAGCTGTATTGCCCTAACTCAGTTTCTTTCAGAGTTCCAAGTAGATGAAACCTAAGAACTTCTGGCTACAAGCTATGTGACCTTAAGCAAGTTAGACACATTTGAATCCTAATATTCTGATTAGTAAGAGAAAATAATTATAAAGTCCATGTCATGAAGTTGCTTCAATAATTAGGTGAAATGGTGACCCCAGTCATTAAAACTGTTTTGTTCCCAGAAGGACCACAGCATTTCTGTGAATAGGCCTATGTGTGTTACTTTGTTTTGACCATTATCACCACCAATCCAACCCTTATTCCTGCATCCCCTGCATCTTAGGTGTATATAATTCTTTACGAAGTCTGAAAACCCCATGGTTTTATTGAAAGTTCTATAACCTCATTTTTTGAAAATTCTTTAAATTTTTTTTTATAAACTGTGAAAAACTCAATAGGAAGCAAAACTTCCCATAGTCTTTCTCTACCAGAAAAAGAGGTATCTGCCCTTTCTTTGTTTCTAACACTTGATTCCACCATCCATACTGTTAAAGGAAGAAACATTCACCGGAGCTTGTTAAAGTTGTGAAGGACAGCTTTCTTCAGGGCTGCCTCAAAGGGGATAGGGGCCTCAGCAATATGCTTTTACAGTGATGGAGAGGGACTAGGCTCAGAGCCCAACATACTGGAATGTGGGAATTTATAAGCAATGGGGTGAAGGCATCCCAATAGTCAGAGAGATTCTGCTAAGGACATAGCAGAATTCTTGTTGATGTCAGGCCAGGTTGACCAGATATTGCTTAGGAGATGGTAGACCATGATGAACCTGATCAGAGGATGGGGATGCTTTGCTAAGCTGACTCAGTGGAGTTCTTTATTGAAGCAGTGTTGTAAAGGAAGGAGGAAAATGGAGCCTAAAATGGAGGGACCTAACTAAAGTTGAGTAAAGCAAAGAATCATTTTCAATCCATTTGCTCTTTCACTCAATAAGTAATGCCTTCTAAACTGACAGTGATGTGGTATAATGATGACTGTCACAGAGGGTTCTGGCTTTCATGGGCCTCCCATGCTAGTGAAAGAAGGGAAAGGAAGACAGACAAAAGGAGACAGATATGAATTCAGTCAGTGATACAGACAACAAAAGCAGGGTGTGGGGAAGATAGGAGAGAAGTAGCGTCCAAGTGGCCAGGGTGAGCTGTGTAGGAGCAAGGCATGGTACAGACCTGACAGCAAGGTGAACCAAGAGGAGGGTCCTGAGGAGAGGAAGCAGATGGGGAGGCTTTTGAGGATCAGAACAAAGAGCTGGAGCCACTGGAGTGAGAGTGGTTGAAATGGAGAGAGGTGTAAAGGTGGAGAGACAGGCTGGAGTCAGAGCATCCAAGGCTCTGTGTGTCACTCATGGGTTAGATTTCATTGATTTGTGGCAGGAAGCTTGGGGGGATAGTGACCTTGTAAATAGGACACAGAGCTGAGAATACAACCCACCTATGGGTTTCATGGAAACATTCCCTACTTCTATCCCAATGACTATGTCCTGTATTGGAAATGGATCCAAGAACTACTTGGCTTCAGAACTGTTGGGTGGAGCCTTAAGTCTCCATTTGTACTTAAGTACAAATTATGGTCTTGTTTGTTTCAGCTCAAGAGTTTTGGTAGCCTTGGACTTTGGGCATTTCCCCCTTTTTGTTCCATGGAATCTCATCTCCAATGAGCTCATTCATTAATAAGGAAGCCCAGGAATACAGCTCAAGTCAGGTGTAGGAACGTAACAGCTTAAGTCCAAGGGCAAAGGCTCTTTCATAACCCATTAATACTCATCCAGTTAGGGGTGGGCAAGTGCTTGGAGGAGCAAAGGTGCCTACATTCCATATTCCCCCACTCTTATGCTTCCCCTCGTTGCATTTGGTTAATATTCTCTATCTACAATGGGAGTTGGTGCCAACCCCCACTGCCCAAACCCCCGCCCTTGACTCTTGCTAGTCCATTTGGCTCTGGCTCAAATGTACTGCCCCTGGGGAACTTTGAAGCTGGTCTTTCCTTGGCAAAATGCCTTGAAAACATGTTTCCTCCATTCTACAAATTACTTGATCTATGGAGAGGAGTGGGGGATGACAGAGAATTGAACAGCATCCTAAATAGCTCATATCTAGGTTTCTGTGGACAGCTTTAAAGGGTGATTGGTGTTTGGAAAAGAATTGACCTCTTGTTTTATGAAGATAAACCCTTCGGGGCATCATAGGAAGGCATTCTGTTCTGTTATTTACAGTCTCAACGACAAAGTGCTGACCCCTGGGCTCCATAGCTGATTTATGAGAAGTGACAATGGGCAGACTAAAAGACTATCAAATGGCAAGAAACATGAGGGTTAAATGACATGACAGAAGGCTTGTTTTCACACGCCTATTAATGTCTCAACGTGGCCGGCCTGCACCTCAGGGGAAAGCAAGTGAGGATCAGGCTGGAAGCTCCACAGAGAAGAGCAGAGCCACACTAATGTGCTGTTCTGTTGCTGGTACATACAAATGGGCTCTTTCTGAACAAGGTTTGCTCAAAAGACTATACTGCTACTGGGTAGCCTGTGAGATGCTTTAGGAAGGCTCATTAACTCAATTTGGATAAAAATGCATGGATCAGGAGAGGATTTGGTGCCCAGGTTTGTGCAAACAGAAGTTGTGAAATTCTTTCAAGAGTAAGGAATCAAATTGAGGAGAACAGGTATGAATTCAGCAGTGTAAACATCTTTAACCCACACTGCCCACACTGGAAAAATGAGAATATGTCACCGAGTGAGGTGCTGTAGTTAGTGAGAGGCTGGACAAGGTCCATGTTTTCTGCCTTTAAGGACTCTGCTTTCCATTCCCTTTCTTTAACTTAGGAAAGGATTGGAGCCAGGCCCACTTGGAGAAAGGAAGAGAGAGAGAGGGAGGGAGGGAGGAAAAGAGGGAGGGAAGAAGGAGGGAGGGGAGAGAGAGTCTACCTAGGCAGTCCTTTCTTTCCTGACCACCCTGCCCCCTAGTTGGGAGCCTTATTAGGGGATTTTATATTCTTCTTAGTTATTCTCAAAAATATGTTCATAATTATTAATGAGGTATAAATCTTACTACAAATATCTTATTTCAGTCAGACACCATTGGAGTGTGAACAAATTCATGCCCAACAATACCTCTATTAGATACTACTATTACTACTACTAACTATTATTATAATTAATTATAATAAAGAATGGTCCCAGACAAGCAAAAACTAAGTCAAGATGAGTGTTTTCCGAGTGGGAACAGAATGGTTTCCAAGCCCTCTATAAGATAACAACAGCATACAAACGTCAATGCCAGGTAAATTGATAAATGGTGATTGTATGCCTACTTACAAGGAACTGGAACGGTGCACTAAAGGGAAGCAATTTGGCTTGGTAAGAAAAACTCCCACTTCTGGGTTTTCACAAAGTGGGATGGTTCTCCTTCTGGCTTTGTGGGCTTGGACTAGTGACTGAACTTTTCCAGAGGACGGTTTCCTTAATTATTGAGTGGCAGCTTTTAGGGTTGTGGTCAGGTTAAGTGAGGTTCTGAGTGTGCAGGCCCTGCTGCTTGTAATCCTGGAAACATAATGAACTGTGCCAGCCACCTTGCTCTTATGTGGGGAGAAAGCCTTTCAGGCTTAAAAGTCACCAAACCACTTTTCTCTAAGTGCACTCCTTGGCTCAGGGGCTTTTATTTTGGCAGGCCTCTTTCTCTTATTCCTTCCTTGCCTTTTTTCCCTGCTCTCTAGTCATTTAAAATATACTCCCTGACATCCAAGATTTAAAAAAAAAAAAAAATAAAGGACATTTACAAATCCAAGTTCATATATTTCCAGAAAGTTCCTCAAGTTAGTCCCCAAATTCTAGGAAGGAATTGAAGAACAAGGATATCAAACAAGATTCCAGAGACACAATTCATGTCTCTCAGCCTTTAACTCGGTGTTTGCAGAAAGATATGCTAAAAGATGACAAGGCAAGCCTCCTTTATTTCTTAAACTCACCTTAGCAATAAAGTTTGCCTTTGGGCTTAAATCTCCAGAACATGCGTCACTGCATCCATAAAACAGTTTAAACCGGTCAATTCAAAGTGTTGAGTCTTGTGCTCATTCTCAGCAAAACACTGTGTGTGTGTGTGTGTGTATGTGTGTGGTGTGCAGAAAAATAAATAAATACATAAAAAGAAGAATTTTCCTCCAGGTGCAGTTCCAAGGTGGGATGTAGGTTCTGAATCTCCTGTTTAATGATCTTTTCACTGCTATTGTTTTCTTTTTGTGTTTTTCAGGTACTCCCCACTGGGTATTGCCTGCCTGATCTGTGGGAAGATCATTGCCATCAAGGACTTAGAAGTGGTTGCTAGGCAACTGGGAATGTACATGATCACAGTGATCGTGGGCCTCATCATCCACGGAGGCATCTTTCTCCCCTTGATTTACTTTGTAGTGACCAGGAAAAATCCATTCTCCTTTTTTGCTGGTATTTTCCAAGCCTGGATCACCGCCCTGGGAACAGCTTCCAGGTAGAGAGCAGGAGAAACTGCCCTTCTCCATGTTGGTTCTTTTGTTCTATTTGCCACTTCCGGTTTCTCCAGATCTTCCCTAAATTCAGTGAGAACACCTTTCGCATCATATGAAAATATTTTCGAGAAGGTTAACAGTTTGAACTTTTGGCTTGTCCTGGGCAATGCTGCAGCTTCTGGTTAGCCTTGTGGCTGATCAGCAGCTGGACTAGAAACATAACTTCAAAGTAAATGTTCAGATAGCCTCACTGTGTGAATTTGCATGCCTAACATGAAATCTGAAGCATTAATGTAATCAGAGGTTGTAGCATGATAATGTCATTCACTTAACATACCACCTATAATTTTAGAAAGTATTATTAATTTTTTTAAAAAAAAAACTCTTGAGGTTTTTGCCAATAATTTTTTAAAAGAATCAACTTACTTTGAAAAAAGATGTTTCTATTTTTATGTTATGTGTATGTGTGAGTGACTGCATATATGTATGGGTTCATACGTGCCTGAAGCCCTCCAAGGCCAGCAGAGGGATTTTTAAGTAGTTGTGTGTTGTCTGATGTCGGTGCTGAGAACTGAATCCCCAGGACCTTTGCATACTACTGAGCTCTCTCGCCAGCACCAGAAAAAACAATTCTTACAAGGTAAATGGTGATTTTTCTTTTCCCCCAACAAGCAGAAACTAGATAATTTGTTGACTTTAGGACAAACCTCTTAACAGACCAATTCTACCCTAAATTTATCCCCACAAAGCCAGCTTAAATGATGTAACCTTGATAGAAAATCAGGTCCTGCTTCATTATCTATATTTCCAGTTCCTAGGAGATCAATAAAGACCTCAAATATAGGCGACAAAAAATAATTTTTTGAATATAATCTTGGACCAATGTTAGCCAAAACACAACAAAACAAGTTAATAAACAAAAACATCTAGAATTGTAGAATTTCAAAGACTGGAAGTTTTACTCTTCCGGATTAAAATCAGTGTTTTACTTCTGATATCTGTCTTTGCACCACAAAACTGAACCCAAGATTATGAAACAGGCAACCAGGAGCTTAGCAAATGCTAAAACCCACAATGGAAGGCCATCAGGTCCACCTTGTCCTGTTAGTGAGGTCCCCACTCAGTGACACAGCATGGCTGGAGGATCCAAGGGCTCTGCTCAGGCAGTCAAAGTCACCTCATGTGACCCAACAGCCACCTGGGAAAGCAAATTGTATCTGCATATTGCAAGCCAGGAGAATTCAGTATAGAATGTGAGCTTTCAGAAAAGGCTGAGATGTACAATACAGGGGACCAGATTCTGCATCCTGATTACTGAGATGAAGGGAAACACGTCAGAATTTCCATTTTACTTCCTTATACTTTAAATTCTCTGTAGATAAAGATCTGTGTCCATGAAAATGCTTCTCTTCAGAGAAAAGGGAAACCACCCCCCCAATAAAAACTTTTATTTTTGTTATTTGATCAAATTTGGTATGTGACAAAGTTCAGACAGAGAGTAAAATTTCGAGGAAGACAATGAACCTCACAAGTATTTCTTTAGCTAATAACAGTATACAATAACCTTGTAGTTAATGTTTATACTTATAAATCTTTCTTTTTTTTTTTTAACTATGTCTAAATGCTGCTCTAGAAACTTCTAATTTTTTCCCATGGGTCAAGATATCATGAAAATCTTACCTATTAATATAGATCTTTGCTACTATTTTTGTGATCTTCATTATAGTATACAGCATATTAAAAATGCTGGAGAGATAGTTTAGCAGTTAACAGTGCTTGCTACTATTGCAAAAGACCTGGGTTTGGTCTTTTGCAGCTCACAGCCACCTGTAACTCCAGTTCCAGGGGATTCAACACCCTCTTTGGCTTCCCTAGGTACCAGACATGCACATACATACTTGTTGACAACACATAGTAAAACACATAATACAGTGAGATAGTAATATACTGTAATGTATTGTACTCTCTGTGCAGAGGTGTAATTCTAAAGCATGCCTATTAAACAGGGCTCTGACAAACATCTCTATCAGGCTCCCCGATGATCTTCTCAGTATGCATTCTAGATTTGGACTTGCTGAGTCAAGGAGTGCAAACTGATAGTTTTGAAATGCATCACCAGTTAACATTTCAGAAAGTCCAGAATTTAATGTTGCCACCAATGTATTTGAGAGTGTCTTTCCCCACCCACTCACCAGAGCTGGATATTCCGAATCTGTGTTGCTTTGATGCATCCCCGATCTCATTGGTGGGGAAAATACTCAGCAAATTTGCATGTATTTGATTACAGATGAAGGAAAACATCTTTTTATGTCTTATTGCCTTGTCCTCCCCATTCCTTGCCTCTTGAGTCATGTGTGAGCCAGCTCATTTTCCTTTGTGGGTACTCACCCTTCCCTGGATAGTTTTCAAGCTCACTTTATGCATATAAATTATTAACTCTTACATCACTTGCTACAAATAAGAAGCCCCCATACTATACATTTGTCTTGAAAATAAATAATGGTGGTGGACACTGGAAGTTGTTTATTTATATATATTCAAAGCTGTGAGTACTCCTTTCTACTGAGAAATTTAGTTTTGCTAAAATATTTCCCTATACATAATTATAACATAATGCTTTAAAATTTTCTAGTGCTCTTGTGAATACATCATTAAGATATTTCAAAAATTATTATTATTACTCTTTTGCATGGTCAGACCATCATCCTAGTAGCTTTAAAAGACCAGACAAATCCTAAATAGATATTGTGGGTATATCCTGGCATTTAAATCAAACTCAAATGGTTGAGTTACCTAAGTAAAACCTCAAATGTTAGACCCATTTCCTCCCCCGCTATTCGTGGCTTTTGCCTGGATGCGAAGTTTCCTTTTCCTAAAAGGCAATGGGTAAGACTCACATTCCAAGAACTGAGTCATTGTTTCTCTGCCATAATGGTACAAGAGAAAAATATCCAATGTTCAGGAACAACCCATTAAATACTGCTGTGTCTCATTGTACTGAAAGAGGACTCTGGCTAATTACATTTCACATCACTGTAACTAAACAACCTAAGGAAGAAAGGTTTGTGTTGGCTCAAGGTTTAAGGAGACACCGCCCATTGTGGTGGGGAAGAGATGGATAGTGGAACAGGTCTGTTCATGACAGCACGAGTTCATGATATTGCCTTCTCATGGTGCTGATCAGAAAGCAGAGCTGGGGCCAGAAATAGAGCGAAGGCTAAAAGCCTCAAGGTCCATCCAACTGTCATATATCCACTTTAGCCTTACCTCCCAAATGTTCCGAACCATCCCAAACAGGGCCACAATACCAACCATGCAAAACTGAGAATGGCTGAGTGGTTCTTCTTGATGGACACAGAGGCTGGTATCAAAGAGGAATATGTCCCAGATCTCTGCCATCAATGCATGCCATTAATCATAGGAAGAATATCAGGTATTGGACATTGTTATTAGCAACGTCCTAGGGCCTCTCAGATGGGAGCCAAAAAGCAGTGCCAGAGTGACAGTCTGTCAGCACAGGAAGTCACTGGAGTTCTCAAGTCCTAGTTTGGATTAGCTGAATGTATGTGGATTTGGAGGATGGAAATATAAAGCCTGCTCAGTAGAAGAAGAGGGACTGTTTCCATGATTCACAACCCATTCCCCAAGTCTCCCTGTCCAAAGACTTCTTGATGATATTTTGGAGAAAATGGATACAACAAGAAAAAGTAATATATTTAAGTGACTCCAGAAGTATACTTTGAGCCATATGGTTGAGAATCCCACTACCAAAAATGAATGAGTAGCCATGTTAGATCAGCTATGGTATCTAGGAAACCCTTTGGAATAGTCCCAAGAGATGCAGAGAAGGCATAAGAGTAGTAAAAGGACACCAACTTGTAATGAAAACAGCTGAGGCAGCAATCCAGGAACATGGCATTTCCTGCGTGCAAATGAGAACAGAGCTTCAGTTTTTACTTGGGCTTATAAGGCATTTGTAAATGAGACACATCCACTCCTGGCCCAATTAATTGACTTATTTTACCCTAAGACCAGCAGGAAGCGTTTCAGAGCCCTGACCTGTAATCACAAAGGATGTTCTGTCTGGTTTCAGATGTGGACTTGAGTGTCTCTTATTTTATAGCTTTCAGATTTATTGCTCCAGAGTAGGTACTGGAACCTGCACATCCCCAAGCTGACCTTTTCTCCCACTGAGAAACTGAGACCTTTGTGAACTTGTCCAGTCTTGTTGAGGGCCCGGTTGTAACTAGTGGGAGGGGATAACTCTGACTAAGTCTTGGAAGTACCTCCAAATTCTGCCTGCACTGGAAATCTTCCAATTCTCTTAAACAGGACAAAAGTAATCAAAGCAGGACAAACCACAAACCAATCCCATGCTGTTTGGCTCTTTTGCTTGATTTCAACATTATTTAAACTTTGAATAAGTCCACCCAATTTCCTTTGCATTACTGTCTAAAAGGGTGTAATATTCTGGCTATGAGGAAGCCTTGTTCTCTTAGGAGTTCTATTTTAGAAGATGTAGGAGCATGCCAAATATTCTAGCCTGTGATTGGATCACCAGCTCATACTTGGGAGGAGAGTGAAGCCCCTCTTCTCTGCTTTTTAGCTATAGATCCCATGATTTCCTGCCCTGTCATTGTAGAGACTTAGGACTGGCTGTTGGCCATGTCTCTGGGAGTTTGACTGTATGTGAAGCTCCCCAGTGGATTGTTCAAAGCTTGGGTTCCTGATGAAGGGTGTACAACATGTTTGTCCAGCATTTTCCAAATTAGTAAGCCCAACTCAGTACAATTCCCAGGGGCCTGATGCAGTCCAGGCAGTCATTTTGTTGGAACAATATTTCTGGCATGAAATTATGGGTCATTCAAAAATTCCTCATTCTGCTTTGCTGTTGACAGCTGATTGCTTTCTGACATAATTCTTTTGCAGCCCAATTCATGTGCACAATCAGATGTGCTTCAAGATTTATCCTAAGATGGAAACAGGAACTGAAGGAGAGAGGACTTGGCAGGCACTGAGTAGATCTGAGAAACCAGAACCAACTAAATATTTTGTTGCCCATCAGCAGCCTAATAAGATTGCATTTAAACTCCCAATGCATTTAAAAAAAATGTTTCTAGTTACTATTTTTTGCATGTCACATTGATTAGAAAAAGAACAAAAATTTGTAGTGTCATTCTTGTTTTTGCTTTGTCCTGCTTCTAAACTGCCTCTAAAATAGAGTCTCCCTCCCTCCCCCCCTCCTTCTCCCTCTCTCTCTTTCTCTTTCTCTCTCTCTCTCTCTCTCCCAGTGCTGGAACTTTGCCTGTTACCTTCCGCTGCTTGGAAGACAATCTAGGGATTGATAAGCGTGTGACGAGGTTTGTCCTTCCGGTTGGAGCAACCATTAACATGGATGGTACAGCCCTTTACGAAGCCGTGGCCGCCATCTTCATAGCCCAAATGAATGGTGTCATCCTGGATGGAGGGCAGATTGTGACTGTAAGGTGAGCAAAGTGCATGCAGAAGAAATGGAGAAACATACATCTTCCTTGTTGTCACTGCATATTAGCGTCACTTGATGGAAGCCGCTTTAGTCTCAGCTCTAGTGAGACACAGTGAAAGAATTACTGGCAAACTTCAAAGGGAAAAGATGGTGACAGGGATGGAAGAGGCTGGTGGTATATTGCACATGCCTACTCACATCAGGGCCCAGATATGATTTGAGCAGTTATTTGTATACTCATTCAACATACAAAGAAAATCGGGCTTGGAAGTATAGTGGCTTGTCCAAGGCTATACCACTAGTCACGAGCTAGCATGGGTATGGCTGGGGTGACATTTACTAATTCTGGGTCCAATTATTCTGTTGTTAAAATATGTTCCTTTCTGGGTAGATGAGCTAGCTCAGTGAATAAAGGCCTTTGCCACCAGACTTCAAACCTCAGGCCTCACGTAATGGAAAGAGACAACCAACTCCTTTAAGTTGTCCTCTGATCTCCAGACATGTACTGTTTGCACACATAAACATGCAAAATTCATATTTAAAATATGCTCTTTTCAATGTTTCAAGGCATGATGGTAGGCATGATGAACTACGAAGATTCTTTAGTATGACATAGAACATTTTGATGTAAATAAGTAGCACACAGGTGTGCTCTCACTAATGCTTTTATTTACTATCTGCTTTTACTATTGTTTTAACACTGAGAACATTGTCTCGAGAGGTCATCTAAAATGTGTTGCTTCTCTATTAACCCTGATTTTATTTGTAAGTATTGTCAATGAGAGCTTCAGTCTTCAAATCGTTCAGTGTTGTGCTATCATTTTAGTGAAGTCATTTTAGAGTTATTACTTCTACTCTGACTAGGAGCTTCTGTTAAATTAGAAGGCAGTTTCTGGCTCTAGTTAAAGTAGAAAACACAACAAAAAGCCAGTGAACTACCTCCTGCTCCCACTTATGTCCCACTCCCAGTCAAAGTGTCTGGATGTCCTCGTCTACAAAAGAGAAAGGCATTCAGACTTGAGGGCTGTGAATTGGCAGTTGGTGGGCTGAAGCCAGCTTGGAGCCTTGCTGTTTGCTTTGTAATGTGCTATAAAATAATTACAATGTTAGTGTCTTTTAAGACAGGTGTTTCCCATATACTGGATGTCCCTGCTCCTCACCACCCAGACCTAGTCTTGTCACCTACCACCACTGCCTGTCCCTTTAAAATGTCTAACGTTATTCCTTTGGGATGCTGTGAATTGTGTTCCCTTTCTCAGATTCTGTGAGATTGGCAAATACAAAGGAGATGTGGATCACATTCTGTGTAATCAGTGTGCCTGCAGACAAAAGAAAATCCAAAGAACTGTAATAACCACAGCCCCACTGATTCATTCTGAGAAAAGATTAGATTGACATGGAAATAGTTTTCAGCTTCTAAGATGAGGACAACTCTAGCCTTGTGCCCCTGGGGTGGTATCCTTCATCTCACCTCAGACATCCCCAGTGATCTAAAAAGGAAGGATGGCCTTTCTCCCCATTTCACAGGACAGTAACACAAGGCTAAGGGTGTTTATATGAAACCTTACTTTCAGGGTATGGATGTCATAGGCAGGAGTCACATGTTGACTCCTTAGGTAACCACTTTCCAATCCCTACTCCTTTTCCTTTGTGATTCTAACTCAGAGGAAACTGTTAGAATAATGATTGTGCTGGTCTTGTCTCCATTGCACATGAAGAAGAGGCCATATCCTCTGTGTCTAGATTCCTGTAGTGGGCTTTCCTCCCTTTAAACCCTTACAAGGTCTCCTCTACTTCAGAAATTCTGGTGAAGGCTGGTGTCTGTTTGGCCTACAGTTCATTCTCTAGGAGACTTTTGATGGTCTTAGGATTGCTTTAGGTGCTGCTCATAACGGGGGAGGAGAATGGGGGGGGGAGTTCATTTGTATCTGATTTCTCTATGTGCTGAGGTTATTGAACTCAGGCATTGGAAATTGGAATTCTCAGTGTTTTGTGGGTTGACAGCCCAAAAGAGCTGCCACTGCGGGGCCATGACTCATTTGTCTATCTGGGAGCCTTTTAGCCAACTAGGAGCTATTTTTTGTTGAGTTACCAGTTCCTTTAATTTCCTAATAGCCATTCCAGAAGATTTTAATGAACATTCCATACACACCAAAGCTTGGCTGAACAGCTAAGTAAGAAAACAACGAAAATAAAACCTTGCCAGGTTTAACATACAATTTGGAAATATAAATTAATGCCTTGTGAAGTCATCTCATCTGGCAGATGTAGAACCTGAGAGACTCTAGCTCTCTCAGAGAGAGAGATTCAAGTTCCCAAATGTGGATATATTCTGTTTACTGAAGATCTTAATTGGTGGCCTTTGAAGCAGCTTTAGAAAATGGGTAATGGGCTTTGTATATCTCAGTTGGTGAAGGTAAACCACAAAGAAAGAAATAAAAACAAGCAAACAAACAAACAAAAAAAAACTTCCCAAGATCATGTCTATAGACATGTCTATATACTTATAAGTGGTGAAGTAGGATTTGAACCCAGGCAACCTAAATGTGGGTCACACCGCATCTGCTATAATTGGATATATACTTTTGGGCTGCCTTTGTATGTTGATTTATCTGACATTTACAAACACCTTGTGTTGTATATACTAGAGTAGAACCTCCATCTCCTCATCTATACCATGAAGGCAGGAATCACAGAATCAGGGTGGTTCAGAGAACATCATCATATCAGTATCAATTGATATCAATATCAATAGATGGGAGTTATTGAAATTGTTACTATCAATGGCAATCAATAAAGTAAAAGCATAGTCCTATAAAGGTGGCTACAACACAATGAGTACCACAAATTAATCACAATGGGAAGCTTACTTCAAATCAGAGTATCAAACATGAATGAGTCTTGTCCTTGTCCTAACAGATATCATACCTGACTTCCAACTTCCCATGCTTAAAAACTTATAGGTGAAAGAGCTTGCATTAATGAAGCCTTTGGTCAAGCAATGATGGCTTCATGTTCTTTCATTCTTGGCCTTGCCAGCAACCAGACTTGCCTTCCAGTGCATGCTGTGGGATTAAAATTAGAGCAGTGACTAAGTGATTGGGATTTTACTGGCATTACATCATTTTATCTATGTGGGATTTACCTTATATTAACAATGCTACTGTTGGGAAATTTCACTGAGCAAAGGATAAGGTTGTCCATATATATTTAAATCTTGGCCTCTGGGCAAGTTTAGCCAAATCCTCTTTAATTGCAGACATCTGAAGGTCTGCCTCTACAGGCTCCCACATGGCATATGTTCAGTTCTCTGCCTGTACTGTATCTGGGGGGGGGGTGAGGGTGGAATAGAATAGCCAAGTCTAGCTTTATCTTGTGCTGTTATGTAAATTCTTCGTCTTGTCTTCTACCTCATGTAGAAGACCTCCCAGGGTCATCAAGAGCCAGCATGTAGCAGAACCAAGCACAGGGATGTTCAAATCTCAGAGGACCACGTTGAATCTGAGTGACCCTAAGTTGCCTAATCCATCCAATCCCTGGTTATTGTCTTATGGTGAAAGAACATGTTTGTGTACCTTGCATAGTTATTGTGAGGTTCTGTACATAGAACTTGGCACAGCCTCCAGGAACTTGCCTCTGTAGAAGCCAGCCAGGGGAATGCAATATCATACAAAGCAGAATAGGTCGAAGGACTAGGGACAGGTTAAGGATTCTCTAGAAAACACTGTCGGTAGGAGGGTAAAGCTACTGTTAAGATTTAACTCCCAATAAGAATTTTTGTACTTACAGGATTTTGTCTCACAGAACCACAAACGAGTCAGATCAAAATGGACACAGTGCTTGTTAAGAGTGACTCATGACCAAAGCAGCTGCTGTAGATCAAACAATCAAGGCCAAGGATGACTGGAACCTGGGAATCCCCTCTTCCCTTCTGTTCCATCCATACTGGGGAAGGGCTGAGGATTCCCAGCTGTCTGGTACTTTAGGGAAGTTTCACTCCCACAACTGTTCACCTTTGTCACTGAGTTCTTGATAAAAATGGCATTTTCTTAAGCTAGGAGGTTTTAATGTGCCCAGCCTCTCTTAAGTGCCTTTCTACTCATTGGTTCCTGGAAGGTGCTGGTCACTGCATGAGATATCCTCATTACTCCTTTGCACAGACAAGGGAGTCAAGGTACAAAGAGATGCAGTTGCCCCAAGTCATGTGATTGACAAGTGGTGGAGCTAGGATTTGAAATGGGTTGTTTACGTTTCTGAAGTTACTACACACTATTTGCTGTCTCAAATGAATTCTATCATGCAGTTCTCTAAAACCCAACAGCAATTTCATGCTTGCATGACAAGGAAAGGGGACAGGTGTATTCTGTAGTTCACACCTAGGTGGACATCTATAAAATACTTGAAAAGGGAGACAAAATGAAACAAATAAACAACCCACTGAAGCTCCTTTCCTTCAAGTCCCTGTCAGCTACATGTCTTGGGATTCCAGTCAGGAGTCACACTGATGGTATGACTTGAGTAGAAACTTCTGAGAGCCTGGAGTTGGTGCCTGAGTAACTGCTCTAGAAAATTTTAATGTCTCATCTACAAAGCAAACAGCCCCTGTTTTATTCAGCCCTTACAAAATTACATTGGGGAGACTCATTTTAAGAAGCATCATTCTATTTAAGTGACAGATCCAGGTCTGAGGTGGAGATGGCTTGCTTACCAAACACAGGGACCTGAGTTTGATCCCAAAACCCACACAAAAGTGCCAGGCATGGTGGCAAGTGTGTTTAATCCTAATACTGGAGAGTGGAAGACAGGCAGACACCAGGGACAAAGCGGCTAGCTGGTGAGTTCTAAGCCAACAAGAAACCCTGCCTCAAAGTGGATGCTGTACCTGACGATGACATCCAAGATTGTCCTCTGACCTGTTAGTATGCACATATACATACTAACATGTGCACCTACACACACACACACACACACACAAACACACACACACACACTATTAAAAAGGAAAAAGAAATGACTGATTCTATAAAAACAACATGTACAAGGATTAAACAGTCACTGTAGGTTGGTGAGCCTCAAGAACCCTCTGGCATGAAGACAGGACACTTGAACCTAAGATTGACCTTTGAACCATGGGGAGAGTTGAAAATGGTGCCAGGTGTGCTGCTGATGTTGCTTGAAGCATTTGATGAAAAGTGCAGAAACTTCCTTTCATTCCATTATCTTTTCATAGCACCCTCTCTGAATAATATGTTTTCCAGGCTTAGGAGCAATGTCCAAGCAAGTGAAACCGAATATCTCCTGGAATTATGTTGATTGCTTTCCCTGATGTCCATTCATTTGGTCCTGGATATTTTCTATCAGTTCTCATGTTAACATTGGCAGCAACCTCCTTAGACTCTTGCCACATAGTCCAAAGAACTGTGGCAGTCACAGACACATGGAGGCATAAACAGAAACAAATACAGTTGTGTTCCCACAGGAGGGTGGTTTATTTCTTCATCTTTAATATTTCCATGCCTGCTTTTAGAACTTCAACTGCCTTCGTATTGTGTACATTAGGCTAATTGGGTATCATGATGGGGATAGGACTCCAATTCATGAATTTGTGTACTTCGATTATTGTTGAGCTCAGTTCTTGGATATTAGTATTTCACATTTCTTTATTCTCTGGAGAAAGAGAGGAAGAGATTTTTTTTTTAATGGCCATACCAATTTTGGAAGGTTTTTTTTTCCTTATCTCTAAGATTGTCAAAATAAGTTTGCCAAGACTCTTTCTCTTATGTGACCTGGCCTTCTCTGTCCTTGTAGCCTCACAGCCACCCTGGCGAGCATTGGTGCAGCCAGTATTCCCAGCGCCGGATTGGTCACCATGCTCCTCATTCTAACAGCCGTGGGCCTGCCGACAGAGGATATCAGTCTGCTGGTGGCGGTGGACTGGCTCTTGTAAGTGTTTGTGGGCTGGGTTCTTCTGGGGATTGTGAGAGTGGCCCTGCAGGAGTAGACAGGTGACAAGATTGCAATAAGACAATCTCCCTTGGCAATTTCATGTGTTCTTCCTCTCCCCTACCCAATAAAAAGCTACTATGTGTACTCAGAATTAAAAAAGTACAAAGAATTAAAAATGTGAGGGCCTTGTAGTGATGTGGTGCAGTCAGATTAATCACAATACAAGGATTAAACATAGGAATGAGAGAAGCTTGAGTTAGCTCTGCTCAGTTGGCAGAATGTGTGCCTAGCTTCTACTTTTAGTACTGCATAAAACTAAACAGCATGGTTCATGGATGCAGTCCCAGCACTGGGCAAGCACAGCTGGATGATCAGGAATTCAAGATCATCCTTGGCTACACAGTAACCTTGAGGCTAGCCTGGGCTATGTGAGACCCTGCGTCCATAAGGAAGTGTAGCAGTGATGATCCAACTAATGATATATGCAAAGAATCTCAAAACATTCTCCTGAGTAGTGGAGCCAGGGGAAGGCACTATAAGCCATAGCCATAAAAAGGGATAAGTGGTTCCCTGGCATAAGGAAACTGTGAGGAATGATAGAAATGTCCCACATTCACAGGTATTTATATTTGTCACAGCTGGTCAGACTATGTGCTTAAATAAGTGGGTACATTTCCATGTACATAAATTACAATTAAATAAAACATAACTTAAGATTGTACAGTTAACAGCACAATGATGGAAAGTGTTATCTGTGTCAGTCTAAGATGGAAGGGCAAAATGGGGAACCAACGGAAAACAGTAGAAGTGGTTGCTGAATCTCGGTGCTCACTGTGTGCGAGCTCCTGTAGCTGGCTGTAACACTCTCCAGGGTCTGCTTTTATCATTGCCATATTGTGGGTCAGAAGCCTGAGGCATGGACTCAGGAATGGATAGAGATTTAACCTGAGGCTTGCCCAGTCCTGGAGCCCTTCACGTTTTTGTTCATGGTCAGATTCAAGTTCCTGAATGCAGAGATAGCTATGCACAGCCATAACTGACAAGAAGCCAGAGACACTTGGGTGGAAGAGAAACAGGACATTGCTATTAAAGCCATCTGTGCAAAGGCACTGGGGCTACAAACAATGCAGAGACCTAAGTGATGGAAGGTGAGGTAAGATGGACAACATTCTTCTAGGACTTGTATGAAGGATTGAATCTGACCGTGTGTTTAGCCTGATTGCATTTCTCAGTGAAGACATCTTACTAGTGTCCCACTTATAAATGTGGACAAGCCAGGCTAGATCATCCCCAAGCATGGAGGATGTAATAGAACCTTTCTAACAGCCTTAAGGACACGGCTGTTCTTTCAAAATCATACAAATGTATCATGTCCACTCTTGCAGTTAAGTGATAAAGTGCTGGACAGTGTCACTGGCCTTAATGTGAGAGGTGCACTATGACAAGTGTTGGCAGAGATGGGGAACCAAAATGCCTGCCTTTCCTTTTCAGACTTCAGAATGAAGACGGCACATTGTATGGACTTAAGTTTGTATATCCTTCATACTCAAAATATTCCAGAAATGCAAAACCTAAAGAACATGGGGGAAGGCTAGGAAGAATCCTTGTCTCTTCATATTTGTGCCCGGTGTTGGTGTGGACAGTAGGGACATAATCATTTTAATCCCACCGGACTTTTGGGAAGCCACAGCACTTCCTGGCTGGCTCTTTCAGATCAGAGATATGTTGTAGAGATGGCTTGATGAAGACCTCATGCCTGTCCCTGCCAGCATCTCACATCCTGGTGGAGGGCCCTTCTCTGACAACTTCCTTTTGATCTATGCCCTGTGTTGGCATCAACATGCTATGGCATCTAGTCAGGGGAGGCAGCTGTGAGTCAGTGGTGGCACAGGGTGAGAAGAAGGCAGTAAAATAAAGGAGACAAAGGGTGAGGTAAGATACAGATAAGAAAAAGGACCAAGGGGAAAAGAAGACATTGTTAGTGTTTGGGGACAAAGGATATAGTCAGCTAACCACAACCACACAAAAAGTGAAAAAGGAAGCTATTCAAGTTCTGCCCCCGGTTCCCCTGTTAACTTGCTGCTTTCATTCTCTTCCAGCTTTTTGCCTCTTGAGCCTCCTCAGTTTCTGCTGTGGAGTTGCGTCCCTTGTCTGCTGCAACTCCACTCCCTCATCTCTTTTTTAATTTTTTTGCTGAACCTGAAATCCACCATTAGAATTTATCTTTTCTAGGTCTCATGAATATCTCACTTACTATGTATGCAAGGCTGACAACTCAAGTTCTATCCCTAGAACCCATGGAAATTGGACGTAGAGAACCAATTTTACAAAGTGGTCCTCTGTCTTCAGCATACACTTTGTTCTGGCTCTCTCTCTCTCTCTCTCTCTCTCTTTCTCTCTCTCTCTCTCTCTCTCTGTTCTGACTCTCTCTCTCTCTCAAAAATTATAAGCTGATCATAACAATGTGAACTGTAACCCCAGCAGACAGGGAGTCAGAGACAGGCAGATTTGTGACTGAACAGCCTAGTCAAATCAGTGAGTTCCAGGCTAGAGAGAGGCAAGAAACCCTGTCTCATATATGTGCACACAAATGTACACACAAAGGGTTTCATCTTTTAAGCATTCGTGCTGGTAGAGCCATCCTCTCATTGTATGCCAGAGCCTCTAAATGGCAAGTGTGCAGTCATGTTATCAAGAGTGAGGGAAAGACACATGTGTGGCAGGTACTTCAGCATCATTTCATGTATTTTTCATTTACCCATTGGAGAGCTCTATGGTGGGTGTCTTAGAAGAGGAAACAATTAGAAGAGTCAGTATGTTGCAGAGATACAGTAGAGTTAGCATGACCAGGACAGGACCCTTCAGATGACTCTGTTGTTTCTTAATTGTCACCACAAAGTCTATCAGTGGAGAAGGGGACAGAAAGTTCCAAAGTTGGAAAACTTGGGGAAGAAGGACCTCCTAGGGTGTCCTCTGAGGGTTTCATTGTTTGTTCCCTTAAAAACTCACATTGAAATCACTTTCATTTTAACAGAATTAACAGAATGGCTTGCTCCAGGAAGAGTGGTACTGATGTCACCATACATGAGTTCAGACCCTTCTTTCTCTCTTTGTCCTGTTACCTTCTAGCATGTGATGGCATGGGAGCTTGGGCACACCAGATTCTGGAGCCTTCATCTAAGACTTTTCAGCCTCTGTAACTCTAAGGAAAATCAACTTCTATTTCTTTAAAGATTTCCAAATTTCAAGTATTTTGTTATAGTACTACAAATGGACAAAGACATTCTTGATTCTATGTACTAACAACTAAGAACTTTCTTGTTTGAGATGTTTCCTCCCCTCCCCCATGGTTATGATATAACCAGCAACATAATGAAGTAGGACGATGAAGTAAGATCAAGGCCTTAGCTCCTCTTAAAATTCAAGTTCTCTAGCCCCAGCAAGTCTCCCACTGTGAGCCCTGGAGTTCTTGGCAGTCTCCTGTTGGATAAGAGTCATTTCATGAAATATTCAAGACCCCACCTATGTCTGACCTAAATGTTAGCAAATGGAATAGGAGGGGTGGATCTCTCTGATCACCCCATGCAGGTGCCCACATGCTCATACTTGTGTGGGAGGCTGTGGTGTCCTAACTATATGCCTGCAGTGTGCTAGCAGGAAGAAGTTGGCTGAACACCAACAAAAAAATGATGATCCGTCTGGATTAATGTCCTTAATGGAATCATGAAGGAAGGAAAGAAAGAGGACGAGAAAGGAAGGAAGGAAGGAAGCTGTCCCAAGCTAGAACAGGAAAGAAGAGCACCAATGCACCAATGGAAAGTTTTTTCTAGTTCTAAGGCTCTGATCTCAGAGGGGCTGAGGCCATGTGGTCAAGAAGGAAATCAGGAGGAAGCATGGAGGATCTCGGGGAGATGGGCATCAGAGTTGGGTTACATCTGCTTTCTAGCAGTACTGGTGCCACATTCTTTCCTAACAGAGAGCATTCTGGAAGCAAGTACCCGAGCTTGATAAGCTCCATGGCTCTGGATGCTGCTCACTGGTGTGTATGGTGTGTAAGTGGGGCTGGGGGCTGGATTGGGATAGGGGTACAAGGAGAAGTTGTCTGGTCCTTAGAAAGGTAGTTGATGGAGGAAGAGCAGAGAGAAAAACAGACAACCAGATACTGGTAAGTGTTTTCTTCTTTGGCAAAGTCTGTAACTTTTTTTATACTGCCAGCAATTTTTTTAATTTAAAAATGAATAGAGCTTGCAGTGACATTTAATGTGTCACAGTGTTTGCCAATTGCTGGAGACTATCCAGCCTCATTACAGTCCTCTAAGCCCTAGATGTTTGTCTGTGGGCAAGCTTAGCTGCTCTGTAAATATGGTGAAAACCAAGGTTCTAGAGAACTTCAACATGTCCAAGTCCTGAAGTATGAAAAAGGCAGGCCTGGTTAATACTTGAAGCATCCTCTGGACATAAGAAACCCTTTGTCTCAAAACTCAGATATTTATAAGAAACTATGGGAGGATCATGAGGAGGAGAGATAAAGGGAAAACTGGGATTCAGTACCAAAATCAATTCCTGGGCCTGGCAAGAGCTAGAAAGGAAAAGCCACATACAGTGATACCAGCATGGACATGCTCTGTTGGGGGATATTTTCTGGACTCATGTCTGTTAAGTAAGGGTAGGTGTTATTGAGAAATATCTAAAAAGGATACCCAAAATAGTCTCCACCCTGTGGGACACTCTATGTGTTAGTACCCTTTTCTGGAGGGACTAGGGCTCTCCTCAAACAGAGTCTGGACCTAATCTGATGTAGGATGGAGTCTAAGAACTGACATGTCTACCAAGTTCCCAGGTGGTGCTGATAATGGGATCCAGGGATCTCACTTCTGGGAAAATGAATTAGAGTAGGGAGGGAGTTTCTGATCAGCCAGGGTCTTGCTGACTGTGGGTGCCTAAACTCTCTATATTGAATAACTGTTGAGCGTATATGCATGCATTCAACAAAATTATATCGTCAGTGTATTAAGTATTAGATATTGCTTTGATCACTTAGCAGGGGTTCATTTCAAAGTTAGAGCCAATTATAAGGAATCTAACAGTATATGTCCCATGTAGTTGAGTTAACTGAGAGATGTAATTTATCCTATTTTGGTGGATATTAAATGATAAAACTGTCATTCAAATACAGACTCAGATGGAGTTTCTTGGGTATTCTAGGCATGAGAAGATGGACTCTCTGATCCTTATTTAAGATACATGCATGCATTTTAAATGTGTGCATACACACACACACACATACACATACACACACACTACAAAACTTAATTGACTTCTGCTCCATTTCTGTTGGAAAAGAAAACCAACTCCTACATCCACCATCTCTTTGAGGATCCTAGAGGTTCATGTTTATTATGTCAGTCTTTGCCTTTCATTGTTCATTCACACAGATTTCTCCTCTTTTCTGTTTTTCCTTATCTCTAATCTTGTCAGCTTCACTGTAGAATGTCATCTGCCCTTCCACCAAGGCCTTCCTGCCCAATCAGGAGATCCCTGAACCAAAGCAAAGCAATCATAGATCCAGGGGCTGGGTGAATGTAAAACTCTGCACAGCAAGACCATTTTTGATATGTTGTAAAAGCTAAGGAGAATAAGAAAATGAAAATGGAAAGTCTCTTTCACCTGCAGTTGAATCTCAGTGTTCCCTGAACCCTGTCATCACAGCTGTGAAATAGCAGCATAGGAATTACATTTTAAAAAGAGATTTTCTTTGCTTTTTGTTTGTTTTCATGTGCACGCATCTATGTGTAAGTATATGCATGTGAGTGTGTTTTCCAGGGCCTGAAGAAGGTTTCAGAACTCCTGGAGCTGGGGTTATGAGCAGTTGTGAGCTTCCTCATATGGGTGATGAGAATCAAACTCAGGTCCTTTGCAAGAGTAGTCCAGGCTCATAACTGCTGAGCCTGTGTCCAAGAATCTCCTTCCCTAACAATAACAATTCTTGCCAGGCAGGCAGTGATGGCTCATGCCTTTAATCCCAGCACTCCGGAGACAGAGGCAAGATGATCTCTGTGAGTTCCAGGTCAGCCTGGGATACAAAGCTAGTTCCAGGACAGGTCCCAAAGCTACAGAGAAACTGTATCTCAAAAAACAAACAAACAAAAGAATAACAACCCTTTAATGTCCTACACACCTCGTGATCGCCCCTACCTTGATGACCATTTTCAGTTGTTTTATTTTACTGAATCCTCTTGTTCTTCTCTTTGAGTCTTTCCCAGCTCTTTGTCTACTCCTTTCAGTGTGGATTTCTGGGACTCCCTCCTCCACTTAGATGATGCCTGCATCCTCCCTCTCACTGTGCAAATCCTGCCAGATATTTTGCTAAATAACAAACAATCCTTTCTTTCTAAATTCATCTGCTTTTAATCCAAATGAACAGTCCATTCTGTTCTTCCTCCTGCTCCTACCTACTTCTCAACTCTCCCACCCTGCTCCAGGCCACAATGAATGCTCACAACCCTCTTTGGTTTCTATGTTCTTAGACTTCAAGTGTAGATAGAAACTTTTTTAAAATTGCATCTGAACTAATACAGACATTTTTGTTTGTTTGTTTTATGTCTTTCCAAAACAAAACAGCACTGGCACTTGTGTAGTATTCCTACTGGACTGGGCATTGCGAGTTATCTAGAAGTGGTTTAGTGTATGTGGGTTATAAGCAAGTATTAGGACATTTGGTATAAGGGACTTGAGCATCTGTGGATCTGGATATCCCTGTGAGGTCCTGAAGCCAATTCCTCCAAAGAAATTATAAACATGGTCTCAGTGCTCAAGGAGCTCACACTCTAGTAAAGATGTTTCAAAACAACAACCAGATGTGGTGTGCTCGAGAAATCCCAACTGTGTGCTAGGTGCAAAATGAGGAGTATGCATCTGGTGGGGAATGAAGAGGAAGTGAGCTCGTCCCTTGACTAATAACAGTAATAGCACAGGGAGCATCTAATGGAAGGGCACTTGTTTTGTGCCTTATCATCCTTTCATGTGCAGAGGATTTTGTGAAGAACCTCTCAGATGGCCTGTTGGCAGTTATAATCTTCCCCACCTGTGGGTTTTATTCTCACTCTGACAAATGAGAAAGCTGCACAGGGAAAGCTAGAAAACCTGACTATTAGAGCAGGAAGGCTCCACCGAATGGAACCCAATCACATCTTAAACAACAGATGGTGAGTGTTCTTCCCTCATGAATCCTAGGTGAGTTGAGCCTTCTAATGACCCATTGCTGCCACACAGAGCCCATCAAGACAGCCCCTCAGCACCTTGTCTTCTGAGAGCCCACATTATGCTTTGTTTCTACTTGGTGAAGTTCTTTGACATTCCAGCATTTGGTTCTTTTACATCTACCACAATGATCATTTCTCAGGATTCAACACATTACAAAGACCCAGAAGAGCTAAGTGACCCAGCACTCTCTGTGAGAACTCAGACCTTTAGTCCGTCTCACATCTCCTGCCAGACGACTCGGACCAAGAAAAAAATGAGCCAGAGTACCTTGGCAATTAATTTTCTTCAAATGAGCCAGACCCAGTGATTGGTGTGAAGTACTGTTCAGCCCCCTCTAGTTTTTGGTGCCTGCCAGCCCAGAAAGAAAGGCTGTGCCATTTATAGTGAGTTCATTAAATGCAAGATTCTGTTCCAATCTCCTTTGCTTTCTTGCCCTCCTGGCAGACAGAATCCCAGAGGTGGCAAAAACAAATCCAATCCTTTTATTTTTATCTTCTCTTCTTCTGCCCTCTTTTCTTTCTCCTCCTTCCCTCCTCTTCCTCTTCTTCCTCCTCTTCTGTTCTTCTCCCCTCTCCTCCCCCTCTTCCCTCCTTTCTCTCTCTACTAATTGAGGTCATCATGAGAGACAGACTTTCCCAAGAGGCCAAGGGTGACCATGACAGAAAATGAAAGTTATTTTCTTGTGGAAAACTTTCCACATATGAACCAGAAATTTTCATATCCTTCTTTGGGCCAGAGTTACAGTTCCCTAGAGTCAGAAAGATATTTCCCTGGTGGTTTAGAAGTTTCTTGGCTTTACAGTATTGGAGGAGCAAACAACATACAAACAAAACACCTGTGATTGATCTCCTGACTGGGAATTTTAGCAGGATGCATAGTGACAGAAAAAGTTGGTAAAATAAGGCTTAATCTAAATTGGCATCTTGCTGTCTGACATACATCCGTTAACTCATGCCATCTTCCTGAGGAACCCATCTTCATTAAATTACCCTATGTCCCTTTTCTTCCATAGTGTTAGAGTTGAGTCCATCTACCAAAAGACAGGCTGGACTGTCATCTCCATTTTGGGTCCCATCCTCTCAGATCTATCCAGGACTCCATCACCAGAGATCATCATCTTTTCTCCATCCCTTTAGTCTTGCCTTCTCAATGGGCTTTGTTTAACCTTTCATCAACTTCAAGTATTTTGCTTCTAAAACAAAAACAACCCAGAAATCTTTCTCCATGTGCTCTGCCTCTCTCGCCAAACATTCTTTATGCTTTTCCACCTTCATGGAAAAGGTGGTTATATACATGTAGCATCCCCACTTTTCCTTACAGCTTTTACACAAATTGCAAAAGCCCGTTTCTGCCCTGAAAAACTGTTCTCAGTGGACCAATAGCAGTCTCTTTGCTACTAAAACCCAGAACTAATTCTCTCTCTCTCTTTTTTTTTTTTTTTTTTTTTTTGGAAATTCAAGGTAATAATTGGCATTGTCTGCCACACTCTACTGTTATAGGAGTTGAAGTAAAAATAAGGCTAATGTTTTCGGGGGGAGATGGTAGCTTAACCAGGAATGTTTGGATGTGCTACCTAGAAACTGCCAAAATACATTTGAATTGACTGAATAAAACTTGTAGTGCTTTTATGTGTATGCTGTCATCAGGTTAAATAACCATTTTATAGATTTTCAGCAAGTGTCTGAAACTGTGATAAGCATTTAGGTCATATCATTTTAACTTCCTAACAACCCTGTGCACTGGCCATTTCTTATTATTTCAGTTTTGAGAAAGCCCACACATATTAAGATGCTTAGAGCTGCAAACAGGTAAGGGACAAAGATCACATTTGACTCCAAGACAGGCTGCCTCTGGAGTGCATTCTATGACTTTTCTTACAGTGTTGTGGTAAAACCCAAGGCCTTTCATATTCTAGGTAATAAGTCCTTTATCTCTGAGCTACAACCCAGTCATTTATTTGTCTGCTGTATATAAAGGAATTATACATATAATTTTATGTTTTATAATGTAAAATGCACTTAGAGAGATACCACACAATGTCCTGATGCATGTATATATTGGGTAGTATCTTAGTCAAGTTAAATATGTATGTCTTTTCTGAAATAATTTCTTTATGATAAAACTGCCCACATCCTTCTTTTACCTTTGAAATGTACAATATATTTCTGCTGTCCTAGTGAACCTGTTATGCAATAGCAAAGTGGGGTTTCTTATTCTCATCTGACTGTCTCTAATGCCTTGTTAACTCCTATCCTGTGTTCCCTCTTGGACACTTATGCTGGACATTGTTAACTATTAGCTTCAAGTACTCCTGGATGTCCTCAAGCCTAAATTTTCATTCAGATACAGGTAACACGAACCTCCAAGCCAGATCTTTAAGACAAGAAAAGGGACCAGTGCATTCAAAGACAGAGATACACCGAAGAGTTCAAGTTCAGCTCTGATGAGTTGATATGCCGCCCCCCCACCCCCCCCCCACCCCCCCCCCCCCCGCACCATGGGCAGATGTGCCGGGTTACAATAATCAGGACAGCTAGACTTGCAAGGGAGCCATGCCAGATTCTTCCTAGTGAAACGTCATTATTCCTACTTCCTAATGACAGATAGATTGCACCATAGCAGTTTGGATTCATTTTGGGTCATTGTTCTAATTTTAAAATTGAGGTTTCCACTCATTCTGTAGGTTAATCAAACTCATAGACTTTGAATGGAAAGTGCTGTGCAACAGCATTACCTCACCTCCTTTTCTTATTTTTCACATTTACTTGTTTGCTTATTTAGTTCATTGGTGGCTTTCTAGAATATTCACTGATAAGACTTTGGAGGTGTAGGGAATGTGGTCAAAGGCTCCTTCACACTGATTGGCTTGTACTTCCTCATGAGAGAGTACAGCCACCCTTGAAGAACTCAGTGAGATTTCTTGGTGCTGATTTTCTGAGATGAGTTTTTAGATCTTTAACAACCTTTTTTTTCCCCCCAAGTCATAACTTGCAATTTTTTTTCCCAAGTCATAACTTACAATGTAAGACATGAGGAAAGATATTCTGGATACTTGCTGGTTGCAGCAACACTCTGAAATATTCTTTGTAGGTTCATAGAAAGAGTAGTTCCTCACTGAACTTCTGTGCTTCTTCCTTAGGGACAGGATGAGAACTTCAGTCAATGTTGTGGGCGATTCTTTTGGGGCTGGGATCGTCTATCATCTCTCCAAGTCTGAGCTAGATACTATTGACTCCCAACACCGAATGCATGAAGACATTGAAATGACCAAGACGCAGTCCATTTATGACGACACGAAGAACCATAGGGAAAGCAACTCTAATCAGTGTGTCTATGCTGCACACAACTCTGTCATAATAGATGAGAGCAAGGTACCTTTTCCATTCCTGGATATTGAGACCTGCATATAAATAGTGCATGCTGGACTTCTTAAAAACACAAAACCCTGCATCCATTCTTACCATGCTTTTGTAAGGAATAATGTAACCCAAGCTTCTGTGAGGCCCAGATCATACCACTCTGCATCCAGCATTGTGGGAAATCAATCTGTCTGACACCAAAAGAACCAAGCAGTTGCTTGTTTCAACAGATTCCCACATCCACCTCACTCCTCTAATTTAGTTAATTTTCTTCACCCTTTGGGCCAAGGATTTGTGGTTGTTAGAACTTTGATGACCTTCAAATATTCTCTTCCTCAAAGGAAAGATCGAGATATCATTGACTTTTTATAGCACAAGTATTCCTCCTTTCTTTGAATTACAAATTGCGGGGTTTTTTTTTTTTTTTTGTTTTTTATTTTTTTTTTTTTTTTTTTTTAAGTTTGATTGGCTGTCTTCCTTTTACTTTTTATTTTTCTGTTTTTATTTTGGGGTGGGAAGGTAAGTTTTAACCTGGCTTTTATTTTGCATGACAAATGGGGATGCAGTTTCAAGAATAACTGTCCTTCAAGACAGTTATCCAGAAAGTTTTAAAATGCTAAGCATCACACATTGCGGTTCTCCTGCACTGTGGGTGTTCTGGGTTCTCCTCCAAGCTCTCGGGTGCCAAGTCTTCAAGCTTGATGGGCTCTAGCTGGCCGTCACTGTAACTAACTTGACATCTTGACATTGTTAAATATAGACTGTTGTGACCAGAGTGATGCAAACTTGGAGAAACCCTGGCAAATGAGAGAGAGAGAGAGAGAGAGAGAGAGAGAGAGAGAGAGAGAGAGAGAGAGAGAGAGAGAGAGAGAGGGAGGAGGATTGGCTCGCTATAATTATTGAGTGTAGCAACTGAGGCCAGTTTGAATCAACAGAGATCCATTCTCCCCTTTTTCCCCTACTAATAAGATCCTATTTAATCTTTATTACTGTGTTAAGTCTTGGGTTGTTCTGAATATCACCATGGTTTCTGATGAAGAGCTCAGGCAGAAGTAGTTCCATTTGGCAGACTGTATCATAGGTCCAGAGTACTTGTAGAGGAGAGAGTCTTGCTTGGTCCCTCTATATCAAATACATGTACAGGTGAGTCTACAAATAGGAGAGTGAGACTGCTCATTGATTAATCAGTGAACAAAACAAAGATGATTTCCATTTTTAAATTTTCAGATAGACTTTTGGGGCAATAGTCCATTTTCTTACAGTGTTAGTGTTGTTCACTTCCAAGTGAACATGTTGTTACTTCACACACACACACACACACACAATGTTAGTTTGGATCAATAAGGGTCAATATTATCATGGAATGCTTTTTATCGTATTTATCAAGTGTATATTGTGTGCCTTGTATGATTTAGTGGTGTGTAATTCCCCTCCATCATGACATTCCATATTTTCAGCATTCACCAAATATATACTGAGTGCCTATTGCAAGATCCTGACTTACATACTAGAACTATGCAAACAAGAATATTCAGTATATTTCAAGAGAGCAGGTTTGAACCCAGATTATTCTCACTCAAGGAAACAGAATGAAACAGTTGAATAACGATATGTGTTTTTTGTTGTTGCTGTTGTTTCACTGTTATGTGCAAAAAGAATCCTAGTCAATATTGAAACCCTTTGGGAAGATCTCAGAGGGCTTCATAATACTGCCAAGAAAGTGTTTTGAAAAGTAAGGAGCAGAGGGATAGAAATGTCTTTCCATTTCAGAATTACTTTTCTCTTTTAAAGAATGCAAGAGGTTGGGAGGTGATGGCACATGTTTAATCCCAAACTCAGGAGACAGAGGTAGGCAAATCTCTGAGTTCAAGACCTGCTTGGTCTACAGATTGAATCCAGGGCAGTCAGGGTTACACTGTCTTGAAAAACAAAAAGCAAAATAAAACAAGAAAAATATTACCAGAGTTTTTACTACATGTTTTAAATGAAACTGCAAAGTGTAAAGAGAGTAAATTGCTCCTGTCACTATAAAGCAAGCCCATAAATAGTGGCACTTGGTCTCCATCCAGCGTTATCATGTCCAAACTCCCCAAGCAGTGCTTGGGCTATTGGAGGCACTCAATTCATATTTGTTGGATATACCCTATTAGCATCTTCATTCTGTGTTGTGTTTAAACAGCCTTCTTTTTATTGGACAGTTTCATAGAACTAGTTGTTCAATCTCTCCATAAAATTGACTACCCGATCAGCCACTTGCATTTATCTGTATTAGATAATTAGCATTTAGATGGTGTCAATATTCAAGCTGATTGGGCCCTGAGGATAATGTATCTGGGTGTATTGGTTTCATAAATATCTCAGATGCTTGTGTTTTTAGTGAGATGATTGGCTTTAGCTCTTTGAAGAGGATCCAATCTTCAACCTTCTCACCCTAAATCAGTTACCTGTGTTGTCACCGATGTAGGAGGCAGCTAGAGCTATGGACATAGATTCATATACTTCCCAGAAGTATCTGGGTCACATTGATTCATTTCTTTTAATTTCTTCCCAGTCAACTCCAAGCCTCCCCATTTTTTAGGTCCAGTTTTTTAGAGCCCAGCAGGAAGAATGTGTGTCAATGCTTGTTGCCAAGGCCCTGCCCCTGAGTGAGCAAGGCAGGGGTAGAATGTGTTAGGGAGAGGACTGCCAGTTTCTTTGATTCCTTAGGGCACAAAGAGTACCAGAAAAGCTACTATTCCAGCTACTTTAGAAATGCAGGTCCCAGTATTTACAAACAAAAGGTGAACACATCCCACATGTTAAATGGTTCTTCCAGGATGCCACATTGTGGTTGATAGCTGCACACTGCCATTGATGTGACTGATCACTGAGAGCCAAATAAACATATTCAAAGTCACATGAAATAGGAAGATTTCTCCAGTATGTCTCTGGCAGTCTTTCTTGACAGTTTATTGTGGGGAAACCCAGTTTGCTGCAGCTCTGGTCAAAACTCTAACCATTTCAAGCATTGTCATGTCGTGATACTAGTCTCTTACCTCACAGTGGTAGTTTGGAGTTATGTAATAGCCTCTTAATTTTCATGTGTAACAACAGCATGTGAGCCATCACTGCTAACTGCATGGGCTTTTGAAGCAACGGTGTGTAGGCTGGTTGGGGGAGTGCTGATGAAAATTGAAAGAATGGATAGTTTTTATATTTTCATTGCATGGCTCCCAAAGGTCACTTGGTTGTCTGTTCCTAGCATGCTGCATGCTCTTGATGCATGCATTTCATTGCCACTTGGGTAAAAAAGATCAGATTTCTTTCAAACTTTGCTGCATTTGTCATGTCTCCATATTCTAATGCTTCCATAAATCCAGTCTCTTCATTATGTGGAATATCAATCGTGGGTTTAAGTTTTCACATGACGTTGAGGACAGACAGACAGAAGGTAAGCTAGGAAACTGCTTAGAAGTGGATGGGGGAACTTCCCTCCTGCATAAAGGTTCAGTTTGCTCTGAGCTAGGGGAAAATGTATATATGGTTTGCTAATTATTGGTTCTTAAGTGTCTACATTGAAATGATTTGGAATACATTGCTACTTTTAAACCTTTCCCCCTTTTGATTTCTAAAGTTAACTTATTCAGTAGAGTCAAAGCATCATGAGTTCAGTAATTAAGACTGAATGTGTATTAAGTTTACCTCGTCTCACTGTGACTGAACCTTTCACATGCATGAGTAGAAGTAGCTGCCTAATTCTGGATTTTTTATATGGTTGTATGGAGTAGCACATGTCACTCACTGTATTTTAAGGACTACCGTAATATGTGATGGGTCCACGGATACTGAGATACCCTACAACCCTAAAAATATTGTTGAAGTTGCCCCCACAATGCTGACCACCAGTGATCCCTCAATAACCTCCAGGAAAGTAGAGACAATTTAGTTCTCTCTTCCCTGTTGAATACCAGGATGGCTTCAAAGTCACAGAACTTAAATGGTATTTGAAGGAATACCATTTAAAACTATGGTTTCAACATACACTGTAAACTTGGATCTGGTGCTTCTCCACATGACCCCCGGGTGGTGTGTCTTGTGCTTCATGGCCTGTAAGTTGGATGTTGATCATAATTGTTTTCAGGTAACTCTGGCGGCCAATGGGAAGTCAGCTGACTGCAGCGTTGACGAAGAGCCTTGGAAACGTGAAAAATAATGACCTGACTCTCAGCCAATTCTTGAATAAACTCCCCCAGCATATCTTATGGTAAAAGATGCTCTAAACAGGCTTCCTTTACAAAAGGAAAAATCCACATGTTTCGATGTTTACTTAATCTGTTAGCTGAGGCTTAGAGGAGCTGTTGTACACCCATGATGACAGGCACCGTGCTGTGTCTTTGCCAAATAATGCTTCATAACGGTCTAATTTTCTTACTTGTGTTGTTGTCTGTATGGATGATGCTGGAGACACCACTTTGAACAGAAGATATGTTCTTGCCAGCTTCCCTTTGTCTCAATGCACAACTGTGGATGCTGTTTTCCCAGGGGGACAGGAGGAAAGCAGTGTGGTACACTCCAGGGACTTGAGACAATGAGCACACACGGTGTGGTATTCCTTAAAGTGTTCATGGCTTACCTTGTTCTGCACAATGATTCTGCTAGAAGCTTCTAGAAGTTTTCCCCCTCCAGCAGTAGAATGGGCACCTGCATTGATTGAAAGCATCTGTCGTAGGGAACTCTGACAACTTGCATTTTTTGTGCATTGTCTAAATTAAATATTTCAGAGTTTCAGTGGGTGCCCATACTCTTGGAAGGCAGGTGACCATGGATGCCACAGCTGCTCTGCCTTCCCTATTTGTGTGTGTGTGTGTGTGTGTGTGTGTGTGTGTGTGTGTGTGTGTGATGGGGAATTTAAATGAACTAAGAACAACTATTTGCATATAACCACTGTTTACCTTGAGAAAAGTAAAAGGACACAGTCAACCTAAATTTTAACCAGACTTAAATATTCAAACATACTTGTTTGACTTGCATTCAGACAGCATGGTGAAGTGTGATTGTTTGATCTTTGTTTCTATTTGTTTCATAAGATTCTCATTTGACTTCCTCACAAAAAAGTTATTCTCAATATACAAATCACTTCCTCCATCTACATGGCTGAGTATTTTAGCTTCCTCACACAAAGGGACATATGTTGGCTGTGCCTCTTTTCATATCATTCTGAAATATAATATGTAGAAAGTGTTCCATTATATAAAGATCCTGAAAATCATCACAAAACAGAAAAGCATTCTTCACCTTCAGTGAGAAAGGAGCACAAAGCCAACCTTTATATAAAATCCTATAAAGGTAATATTCCTATGACAGAGTCCAGACAGCCTCAAACCGTCAAGTAGGGACAAAGAATGGCTCCCCACAACTTCTCAGATAGAATCCTTTCCCAGGGCTGTGAAAGTTTCAAGGAAGAAATATAATTGGCACAGCATGGTGGTTTGCCCATGGTACATAGCCAGCCAATCCTTAATGACTGGTTGTGCAAGCTAAAATTGTGTCTACTATTTTCTTCTGTTGAATAACGCACAGTATTTTCCTAAGATTCCTGGGTTTAAGGGTTAGCTGGGAACTTGAACCACTGAGAAACAAAATACACTTGACTCTAAGGAGCAGTTGAAACCTGGTCCATAGGTCAGAGTGCATGTGTTCTCTGAGGCAAGTAGAGTTGGGAGACATTTGTAAATAGTAATAGGACCCAGCATCTCTGAGAAAGGGTACTGAGACATTGCCTCTTCTTTTAGCCTCTCTTGTAACTTCTCTCCTTCAAATCAAATAGCTTGGAAACACATACAAGACAAGAGATTTCTTTCTTTCTTTCGTTTGTTTTGTTTTACTTAGTTTTGTTTTATTTTTTGTTTGTTTTTTAATCTCATAAACCTTAATTGTTTGAAAACAAGGACCATGCAAAAGAGATTCCTGTTTTTTTTTTTAATTACTGTTTTTTTCTTTGTTTTGTCTCATAAACCTTAACTGTTTTTAAACAAGGATCACTCTGGAGCAGTATTAATGATTATTTTGTTTTGGTTTGGTTTTTGGTTTTTGAAACCAGGTCTTGCTGTGCAGGTTAACTTCAAACTCATACCCTTCTTGCTCAGTCAGGGTTGTAAGATTCCAGGTGGGCACCACCACATCAGCTGCCAGATGGTTTTTGAATGCTGGTTGCTTTCACCTGCATTTGAGAAACAGTTAACAGGGCAGCAACGATAGGCAATGAGACTCTTATAGAAGACAAGAGAGACCAAGGTGATAGTCTTTGGTTTAGCTGTGGAACTACACTAGATAGTCTGTAAGTGGCACTCCCCATATGGGGGTGCTCTCCTCCCCTGAGTAGATGTATCTAGGGAAAACATCCAGGAACATGCTGGATTTTGCTATGTGGGTCCATGGAGGCCTTTCCATACAATGGTTCTCCCCATATGAAAGGTCACTTCAGTACTTGTACATTGAACTTTTCTCAGAAGCACTCACAGGAAGACAATGTGTGTTGTCACCTGCCTGAAGATCTTTCTAGTTTGTTTTGCCTTTAGCTTGTTCCTAGCTGTTCCATTAGCCTATGTAAGAGAACATTGTTTTCAGGAGAGCCGAAGTACATGATGTCTCTAGTCAGGTTTTGCTCAGTTTTTACTACATACATTGTCTCATGAGACTATGCTAAGGAAATCACACTTATCTAGAAGTTATAAATTATATTGAAAATAAATAATTCATCAAATTCGAGACTACCCTGAAAACCTAGCATGTAGGTGGAATTGACATAGTACTATGTCTTATTTTTGTAAGGCCTCATCCATCCTTCCCATGGAACGCCCACTGGGGCTTCCTTTGCCTAGAAAAGGTGTCATAAGTGAAAAAAAATAGATCCCAAGTATATTTTAAAAGCCTTAGTTTAAATAGGGTACTTGTCACTATGTGTGTATTAATACAGCCATTGTAGATCTGAATGCTCAGCCTTTCATGTGCGCTTCTCTCTCTCTCTCTCTCTTTCTCCCTCTCTCCCTCTTCATCCTCCCTATCTCTGACATACACAGTCTATGTGACACAGTGTCACATACACTAACTCCAGGGAGGTTTGTATGTTGGGGCTTTGGTAGCCCTATTTCTTAAATTGATTCTGTTGATACTTTTGAAGAATCAAGATCATTTCAGAAGCAAACCAGCTGAGCAGTTATTCAGCCTTCCCTTTCTCACCCTTTGAGAAGCAAGAAGAATCATTATTCAACTATTGAGGAAAATTCAGCAAATCCACTCAGTGAATGGATGGTTGTTTTGAAGGTAGTGTTTGACGTAGGTTTCTGAGGGTAGCCTCTATATGCAGCATGCTAGAGAATTTAGTTAGCCATCAGGATCTGAGCACACAAAACCCCAGTAAAGTCCTATAATAAAGTCCTACAGGTGATTTTAGGACTACAAGGTCACTATCAGATTCTGTTTTCACTTCCTGTTGGGTACAGCAAAAACCTATGTGGTCTCATTGCCTGTAGACATTTTGTGCTCCATAAAAGACAAATGGAACACAAAAAAGACAAAGAAAAGCAAAAAAGACGATAAGACAATTTCTCCTCTCTCTCTCTAGTCAGCTTGGACATTCACAGAGTGAAAGGGAACCAAAATGTCCCTGGATGGAAACTAAGGAAACAGAGAAGTGGATAGGAAGAATTCAGCTCCTGGGGCAATTTCTGCTGGGGGATGCTGGGAATCTCAATTTTTGGCCTGATTAGGTCTCAGGTAATTTCCAGCTGTGGCTGGAAAAATCATTCCACATGCAGGTGCATTTGGTCAGAGGTTCTTTCAGCCCTGAAAGATTGGGAAACTTATCTTCTCTTTGCAAATCATCTCCCCATTGTCCTCCAAAGCAAAAGTTCACCATAATCTTTCACTTTTGTTGGGATCCAGGCCCTTGCCTATATGCACAATTTCCCTCCTGCAACAGCACAATAAATCTCAATAGGTGTTCACACGCTTCTGACCCTGATAGACAAGTCTGAGCAGCTCCAGCCTTTGATGACTAAAACTGAAGCAGTCACACCACGGGGGCCAACTTGCCCAGCTTCAGCTCTCTGCCGTCTGTCCTGTACTTCTGCTTTGCTTATTTTCCAGCCGAGCTCATTATAAGCCAAGAAGTAGATGGGATTTTCCGGTATTGGGATACTTACAGAACTCCAGGGCCAAGGGTCATAAGAAGATGAAGTTAAAGTGTCTCAAGTCGGGGGGGGGGGTTCTTAAACTAAGTTGTCATTGAAGATTCATGGTCTTGGCATCTATAGTAATTTCTGGCTAAACCCAAAAGAAGGGTCACCACATGCCAACCAGGCCAGGTAGCAAATGTGTTAGCTATTTTTCCACGGGTGGAGTGAGGTAAAATCTGCTCAAAAACACCAGCCAGTTTAGGATCTTCCCTAAACTCTCTTCCCAGTTCACTGCTCTCTTCCTTCTCTCTCTTTCCTTCCATCCCATTGCTCAACAGACAGAGTTGTAAATGGCCATATAGTTATGTGGGGGTTGGTCAGGAGGAGATAGCAGATCCAGTCTCACTACCTGAACCATAATTAGGTACAGACACAGGGATGCTCAAAAACAACGTGGTTTGGAAGAGGAACCATTTGATTTAGATACTGCCCACTTGTAGCTGTATGGCGTACAAAAGCCACTGTCTGCCCAGACTTCTTTTGCTTCTATATGAGAAGAGGAAGGATTGGACCAAATAAGTAAAGTCCCCCTCTTCTAGCTCTGCAAATGCACTTTTCTAATCTTTGCTTTACTTTCTTCTGTCTTCAGAGGCTTCCTGCTCTAAAACATGGCTTATTTATATTTCAAGTTGTAAAGACACACAATAATGAATAATTTAGTTTAGATGTGTGTGTGTTTTCTTCATTCCCTTGGGAAAACTCCAACTCAAGTCTCTGTTCATTCCATTCTTTACAAGAAGCTTGGAGAGTGGCCGTTGAAACTCATAGTTCACTGCTCTTCTGAGACACCAGTAAACATCCCTTTGTAAAGATTCCTTTGACCTAAACTCCCTGTTCTCACAGGAGCTGAGGTTCTGCCCAGGGAGATGTTCTGCGGAGTCACCAGGAGGGACCAGGCACCTCACCGTTGCACTTGAGTTCTTGCATCATACCCGCTGTAGCAACAGAGCCCACTCCAAACACTCAGCCCACATAATTTTCCCCAAACAGTCCTAATTGCCAATCCTGTATGGGAATTTGGGAGGCTCTGGCAAACAAGCTTGAACACTCCTGACATTTGGTGCAAGATTTACACAACCACAGCAACCGTCTCCACATACCTTTTCCTCCACATTCGTGCAGACATGTATATCCATTCCAGAGCCAGGGAGAAGGATCTTTTCTCTGGAGGGATGTGCAGGCAGATCTGATTGATTTCATTTGAAAATTTTCCTCTTGGTTTGCTTGCATAGCAGACATAACATTGTAGGGAGAGACACGGTCACATATAAGAACAGAGTTTTCCCATTCACTTATGCCCTTTTCTGTGCTCACAGAGTCTCTAAGTAGTTAAAAAGTTGCGAGATGAGGTGGCTTACCCTCTCTGGTTCTGTTGTAATAGACAATAGCTTGCATGTTTGCCCTCTGACCAAATTTCTGCTAGAGTGCAGCTGATATGTCTAGTGTAGTGAACATCTTCATTGCCAGAAAAGATTTCAGCTCTTCAAGTTTTGGAGAGCAAGTTGGAAAACCAGGTCTAGAAGGTTAATGTTTGCTGTTAGTGTTGATGGTGGTTGGTTCACCTCCCCCCCCCCTTGAGTTGGCAGAAGATCTAGAGCACAGAGCAGAAAGATGATGGTCATCGTGTCACCATGGAAAAGTGGGAGATAAGGTTCCTGGGGGATAAGGGTTGCACTACCACAAGGATTCATTTCCCTCAGCAATTTTTTTTTCTATGCCAATCTCCCAATCTTGTTTTATCATTCATCCTGTGATCCAGTTACCCATTTTGGTACTTGTAGAAATCTTTCTGGTTGTATCTTGAGGAGCTTTTGCACTGAAACTACTGTTGGTACAGACCTGTGCACTGCAGAATCAGCACATGACCTAGACAGTTGGTGGCAGTATATCTGGGTTCCTCTGGAGACACCCCCAACCCCCAGGTGAATTTTGGAACCTAACAACTGACTGTTATCCTTGTCATCGTCCTCTGGGGCATGGGGATGATGCAGTTAGAGCCCTGCTACTCCTGGGCTCTGTTTCTCCTCATGGCAACCATTTACCCTGCCTGGAAACAGCCTGCTGCCTTTGGTAGGGGACAGATACACTCATGAGCCAAGGAAGTCGGTCAAACATATCTCTATGGCTTCTCCTTGCTGGAGCAAATCCCCTAATACACACATTCTGTAACTCAGATCCATGGTGGCTTACTGCTCCATATATTCCTTCCTATCTAAGAACCCTTGGTATCCAGGTTCTTCTACAGCTCATCTCAACCCTTTTCCTTCCTGCCTCTGTGAGAGTTCAGCATCCCACCTCCATGCTGTACAACACACACCAGATCATCTGGTTACTATAGAGATTTGTATATATTAAACAAGCCTACTTTTTGGAGAATTTTTTGTATATTCTTTTTCTATTTGTTTTCTACAGCTTGAGGAAAGAGCTGGCAAACTGTGAATCTAATTTTATCTTGATGCCAGCAGATATATTTTAGCATCCTGGGAAGAATCTGTGTTACTAGGGATAACATATCGCCCTCTGATCAGTATTGCACCCCAAATCTACAAAGTTACTTTGGCACAATCTTATATTCTTTCCTACATGAATCCCCACAGTTCTTTGCTATTATTTATGAAGAGAAATATTTATAGTCCTGGATATTAGAAGTTTAATCTTAATTTAACCTTTAATAATGCTACGTGTGTTTGTATCTATTCTTCAAAAAACATAAAGACTCAGAGTAGGCTGAAATAATCTATTTAGTATCTGTAATTTTTCAGACAGATATTTTCTTATGATATTTTCTATACATCCACATAGAAGTATAATTAGAGCACAAGTTTCTATAGCAATTTAGGGGTATCAACTGTTTCCTAAGCATACAGCCACATTTGAGAAGTGTAGGAACTCAGTCCTTAATGATGCAATTAGTAACATGACCAAACTAGGAACAAGGAATTGCTTAACCCCCATAGATAGTTAGGATATGCATCTAGACAGTTAATCCTCCAAGGTCAAGGAAAGGTGCTGGCTTCTTTTCTTCCAGCACCAGAGCTTGTTTTCCCAATCCACCATTCTAATTTTACTTTCCCATAAGATGAATAAAGGCTGGTGCTAACAGTGGGATAGTTTCTATATCAGAATCTCCCATGCAACTCTAAATGTTTATGTGAAAATTGGCCTAGAGAAGGTGGAGTAGCTAAGACTGAGGATGGGTGGAAAGACAAGAATTCGGGACAGATTTGGTGCAGTTTTGAGTCTTGCCAAGCAAAATGAGAACAAAACCTCACATTGTTATATGAATTGAACATATATTTTTAAAGGAAATGAAAGACAACATATTTTTAGTACCCGTTCAGAATCCATGCTGAATCACTGGGGGGCTGGAGGTGGGAGTTAGAGTCACACTGAGATTATTTGTAATAAACCCAAATAGATTATTCTCAGGTAGACATCAAACTATGTAACCTTCCCACAAGGTAAACCAGTAGCCACAGAAAACACAAAGTGTCTTTCCTCTGCCAAACACACTCTCTGAGATGGTGGTGGTACTAGTATTTTACCGTGTTTGAAAGGGTAGTCCGTTACATAGAACACATACTAGGATGTATTTGAACCTGCTCCTCATCAAGCGAACAGATTAGATGTGCCCTCAACTGGCTAAGATTGTATCTGTTTTCAAGTACAGCTAGCTATCAGAGCATGACATTCTTGTGTGTACACACTGACACTTGGTTCACGCATGAAGACAGTGGCCTATGCACTTTGTGTAGCGATAATGTAGGTATTTGTGTGTAATTTCAGTGAAATGCTATATAGATGTAATTTAATTTAAATGTTGTTCTTGGCTGTTTATCTAAATACAATAGATATGTTGATTGCCATTTGGAAAACCTATTTTTTGTTGTCTTAGGTATCTCCTAGGGGTTATTTCTCTTTCTCAATGTGATCTGAGTGAAGAACTTACCTATGAAATCTGTGATTGTTTGCAAATCTATGTGTTCAGCACCTTTGTAAATATAGCTCCTAACAGGGATGGGGTTGAATGTGTGTCTTGCCACACAGTAAAAGGTCATCCTATGCCTGCACCCTTTCCCTCTCAGTGCACCTGTGGAACTTGTGGTTATCAAGGCTGAGGGAGGTTTAGAATGAGGACATTCGTCTTCTGTCCTCCCTTGCCAGTGGACTGGTCTTAAAGACACAAAAAGAAGGGAGCTCATGTGCTCCTTGGCATGCGAGAATTATGCCGTTGGGGAAGGGTCAATCTTGCTGGTTGTCAGATCTTCATCATAACATGGTACCCATGACCCAAGATTCTGAAGGACCTTGTCCCCTTTGACTTCTTAAATTAGAATACAGGAATACATATACTGATTAGCTGCCATGCAGGTAACCCCCTCCCCTCCACACACGCAAAGCACAGTTCTGGCAGCATTGCAATTTGTCAGAAAACAACAGAATACTATAAGCACAGCAAGGCTAGGGGCCAGCAATGGCCAGGAGCCAGCATTGGCCATGGGCTAGCCTTGGCAGCCTCAAAGAACCAACCTCTGATATACTGATCCCAAGTATGTGATAGGAGTCTGATCTCCTCTACCCAGGATGCTCTGTTTGCATGTGTGAAGTGGGTGAGAATGAAACTAATGATAACCACATTCCTCCTCATTCTCACTAAATACCATGCTGTGAGGTCTATAGTGCCTGCAACCCTTTTCTTCCCTGCAAAGGCAGAAGAAACAGCAACATACTGGAGAGTGCCCCCTCCCCTTCTCAAAGATCCTGAAGATATGAAGCACATTCATTTCCAGGGGCTTCTCCAGATGTGTGGAGTGAGGAGATGTGGTGGCTGGGTCCTTCAAATTCTGGATGAAAAAAAAATGTACTGAAAGGGAAGTAGACTTGAGGCAGGATTATCTTCGAATGAAAGAGTAATAGTTTCCCTCAAGTCCACAAGTCCCCGTTGGTGTGATATCATGTAGCATAGTGTACCCATAGTAGCACATGGCATCTAAAGACTAATGAATGCAAAAACGATAAGAAACTCAACTAATTTGGGGATTGTTTCTTATATATGGTACTAGGAAATACCATGTTGGCAAAGCACACCTTGGGTAGTTGAGGTCTCCCATGTTTGTCTTCAGCTTTTTTTGTGATGTGGACTGATGACTGTAACATTTCACATGTAAAATAACTGGGTATTCTTCATCTGCTGGAAATAACCTGTGAATCCAACATTTCACTAAGTGTTTTAACTTCTGTGGATATATATTTCCCATCAATAAATGTGGATTCCAATCTCTTGGTGGTTGCTTATTCTTCACTTCTCACTTTATTCTTTTATGTTTTTCAAGACAGGGTTTCTCTGTGTAGTTTTGTAGACCAGGTTGGCCTCAGACTCACAGAGATCCACTTGCCTATGCCACCCAAGTGCTGGGATTAAAGGCATGTGCCACCACTGCCCAGATTCACCTTATTCTTTTAGCTACATGGTGTTAGCCACATCTTTAGTATCTTTGTGATAAAAAGACCACTAAATTATGGACTGAAGTCTATACTGTTCCAAATAAATATTTATATATTTTTGGGAAAACTCAGTATACAAAAGTCATGTCTAATGAAGAAAGTAGAGTAGGATGTTACAATGTATTATCAGCGAACCAGCCATGACAGGTTAGCCCCTAACCTCAGAAGCTTCTAAAACCCCTGTTCACTTCTTATTTGTGTGGTATATAAATCCCTACTTAGCTAGAAACACTGCTCCTCACTGTCATCATCCAGGGAATATCTTAGTCCACAATGGGAGCTTCTCTGACACACTGGACATGAATACCTTGTGAGGAAAAGATGTTTGTATGGGATCCCTTTCTGGGAGGTTGAATTGTCAGACAGTTCAGGTGACTATGGTCAGCAAGGACCTTATAATGTCATAGCATGCAGGTGACATCACATGGAAGAAATGAAAGCAAGAGCGGTCAGGGTACTATGTAGAAGAAGACAAATACAAGGAGTGTAACACAGACTGCACAACAGCAACCCATCTTCAAGGTAACCAGTCAAGTTATGTGGTACCTAACCTATTATCTACAAGCAGACAGCAATTTCTGAGTATGATATCCCAAATGACCTAATCATCTCTCACTGCATCCCATCTCTCATAGGTCCTGCCATCTCTCAGCATTTTCACACAATTTGGGTAGAAGACATCTACATACACACCACAACAGGTAAACATCTCCATGTTTACCAATGCAAGTAAAAAGAAAGACAACAGAGCCCATACTCACCCTCAGGGCCTCCCCCCTGAATGCCAGCTTCCTCAATTCGGCTCATGGTTCAATGGCCAAAGTGAGTGGCACAGCTCTGCCTAACTTCAAAGGGTCAAGAAAAGTACAACTTCAAGTACATGCGTGAAAGTGAAATATTTCCTTGAATTCCTTAAATAGTCCATAAAAGACATAGTTTTTTCCTATTTCAACACAGCCATCCTTTTTAGTCTTCAAAGAGGATTTGAACAATTATTCCTAAGGAATTGCATGGCAAACATTAAAAGCTCATGCTAGAGAAATTAAATGCAAGGTCTTCAATAGAAGAATCACTATAGACATGATGAGATGCTTATGCAATGAAAGTCCACCCATATCTTGACAGGCTCACATTTCACACTGCAGGGAACCCACCGATAGATGGGATAGCTTAGTTTTCTTCCATTCTTGGGAGACGGAAGACACGTATATATGATATTAAATAATCAAAATTCATATACATGACACAGCACAATTCTTGTCATTAATGATGACAGTTTGCATACATGCATAAGGACCTGAGCTTGGATCCCCAGGACCTATGTAAAGAACCAGGAATCATGGTCTATACCTGGAAAGGCAGTTTTGGGGGAAGTTGAGACAGGAAGATGCCTGGAGTTCACTGATAAGGCAGGCTAGCTGAGTAAGTGAACAACAGTGAGAGACTTTATCTCAAAAAACAAGGCAGAGAAACATTAAAAAATCATATTTGATATTGACCTCTAGCCATTTAACACATGAGAGAGAAAGAGAGAGAGAGGGAGGGAGGAGAGAATGATTATAGTTTCTCTACTGGGGTGAGAAGAGCCAAGCTTTCCCACACTCTGCTTTAAAATCATACCCTAGTGAACAAATCTGAATACCTAAACTAGCTTCAGTTCCTTATAAAAGGAATCCAGATCACATGCAGTCTTCTTAACATGTGACATAAAATTTCCAAGAATCAAACACAAGGCTTCAAAGAACACTTCCCCTCTATTGGCTGCTTTGGTCAGAGTGAGTTCACACATTGACAGGAGGGTACTTAAGTTTAAAAGATGAGGTCTTCTTTCCTTAGACTGCATGGGAACACATATGAGATGTATAAACAGAGAATGTAGGAGTCAGACGGGCCCTTCTCAGTCCTTGACCTCTTCTTGAGCAATGTGTGAGGCCTCATAGGCTCTGCCCATTCGCAGCAGACTTATTCACTGTGATGTGAATTGTCATTTGACAGAGGAAGTCACAGAATATCCCTCTACCCACCTAAGAGCCACCAATAGCTCCTTCACTATACTCCAACAAAGTACTAGGTACTTCAGAAAAGACAGAAAAGTATATATTGTTCTAGAGGTCAGACTTCTGAGTGAAGGGACAGTATGGGTTCTGGAGATGATCCCATCAGGCTTCAATATTACCTTCTTTGTGTTTTCATATGGGCAAGAGAGGTCTATGGTGTGCCATTAATAAGGGAACTGATCTCATTTATGAGGGTTCTATCCTCAGGACCTAATTATTTTCCAAAGGCTAATGCTATCAGTGAGGCCTTTAAGATTTGGGAAAACACAACCACTAGGTTTATTGCAACCTTACTCTCCCAGGATGGAGAATTGTAAGTGGTAAAGTGGCCTTGAAGAAGACGCACTATGGTGTGGCTAACCCTGCAACATGAACCTGTATGTATCTCCTTCAAGGCACAGGGATATAAAGAGGAAGTAAGAGTTCTGCACCCTGAGGAGCAGAACCACATAAAACAGTGCTCAGCTAGCTCATGTCTCATCCAACTTTGACAAGGCCTCATCAAATGTCTCAGTCCAAGCAAAGAAGGTCAGGAGGTCATGCTGCCTATGTAGTTGATGTGTGTCATGGAAAAGTAGAAGACTGGGGAATTCATGGCACAAATGAGAATCTTCTAGATTTACAACATTGTTCCTGGTAGTTTATAAAATTTAATTAATTCTTCCCCTCACCAAGGCAGTGAGGGGGCACAGATTCCTGTCCTTGTGAGAAAAACTAACTCAAGTCAAGGTCATGGTCCATGAAGTTTGTCCAAGTGATATGAAGATGACAGAGACAGTCATGTTTCTAGGCATGCACATTTAAAAGCAGAACGATGCATGCCACAAAGCAGACAAATGCAATGTTTTCCCACTGTTCCACTGAGTCAGAAGGAATATGCAAAACCTCAAAATCTTCCTCTGTTGTTTAGGGTAATGAGATTTTGTTTTCCAAATATTGCCTGGAAACAATCTAATAGCCTTCCATTAAGGGGAAATGCAAATATAGAATAGTTACCCTCCTTGGTTGCAAAATATGGCTCCATTGAGCTTCTTCCTGGCTTCTGGCAGTCCACAGATGTCTTCCAGGCACTGATGACAGCACAGGGGGCAGTCATGGAGTTTCCCACTGGCCTTCAGCTGAGCAAAAAGGTGGGGTTTGTTTGGCTTGTTTTTTTGTAATATAGATTTCCTTCTCCACCTGATCCCAGATTTCCTTCTCATCTTCCAGAGGAAGACAGAGATCATATCCCACTGTGAAATGATAAAGGACCTCAAGGGAGACGGAGTATTTCCAGATTAGCCCACATCTTTTTGTAAATGAGGACACTCTCATTTAAGTGAGCTAATGGTTGGTCATGGAGAGACTAGTCAAGGTTGCATACTGTTTCTTTTCACTGCTGTGGGGGCCTCTTTACCTTGTTTTATTTCTCTATAGAATGGAGCTGATGAATGTATATGATCTTAATGGTGGTATTGGGGGGTGGTACCCAAGGGTTCATTCATATGTGTACATAAGCATGTGGAAGCCAGAGGTCAGCTTTGTGTGTCTATCCTCAGGAGCCATCCACCTTGTTTCTTGAGGCAGTGAGGAAGATTCCCACTAAAATTTAGGGTTTGTCAGTTAGGCTTAGGTGTCTGGCTAGTGAGCCCATCCTCCACCCTTGCCTTCCCAATTCTGGGATTATAAACACCTAACACTATGTCTACCATTTTAGCATTTTATGTAGGTGGCAGGATTGAGCTCAGGTCCTCATGTTTATAGGCAGGAACTCTACAAACTCAGCTCTTTCCCTAACCGTGTAGAGGAGTTGATGGGAGAATATCCTTAAAGTATTAGCACAGAACTTGGAGCATAGAAAGGATTCAATTATATATATATTCATCTTCATTATCATCTTTAACAGCAGCATCAATACTATCATCACCACCACTTTTGTGCTACCAATCCCAACTTCTTAGTAGCTAAGCTGCAAGAAACCACATCTTTTTTCTCCCATTTTTGGCCTTTCCCCTCTATATTACACAGACATTATTGTGTAGTTTACAGCTCAGCTGCCCTCCCCCAAACCTGAGTTTTGCTAACAGATTTTGATTTCTCCAGAAATAATCAGGGATAATACATCTTTACTCTAGAAAAGTTTTGTGGCTGTCCTGAGCTCACATTGTCTGATTCTTGAGTTGCTCTCCATTATATAGCAAGCCTCGGGGCTCAGCAAGGAGAGAAGGTCCAGGGTTTCTTCAGGGGAAAAGCAACAAGTCTCAGCCTGGCCAAGGAGGCTGCTCACTGGGATGAGATCTTGAACTTCTCACCCTCCAAATAGAAACAGGATTTTGAGAAATGAAGCAATTCTTTTCTTTACTGGAGAGTCCCTCGGGGAGTCCCCAATTCATAGTGCTCATGTCCTCACAGAGACAAATGTCATGAGAAAAACCATTTCTGTGGAATGTGCCCAACCCAGCAGAGCTATTCAGAACTCCCTTGGCTGGATCTTTTCCCAGCCTTTTCTCTCACTCTTTTCTCCTCTGCATCATATGCATGCACACATGATGCTCACACATCCTAATAGTTCCAAATAGCAGAACTTGTAAGGAACTTCTGAGAATATCTTGGTCGTGGAGTTCATTGGTTGCTTATGTCTGTCTCTGGTTCTCAGCAATATCTAGACCCTATCATATCCTCGTCTAGTACTTACGAATTGTAAACTATTAATGAATACAATGTTTTCAATATTTTTAGTCATGTGTATATGTGTGTCTGTGTGAATGTGTGGCATGTCTCCAAAGCACAGGAGAATTCTCTAGCTGAGGTCCCTGCTTTCTTTGTCATTATATTTCCTCTTTTGGAGTGTGTGTGTGTGTGTGTTGGTATGCACACAGCTGTGTGTGTATGCATGTGTGTGTGTGTGTGTGTGAAGGTATACATGATATATGTGCAGGTCTGAATGCATATCTGCATGTGTATGTGGGCAGATAACTGTCCATCTTATGTTGTGAAGCAAGCTCTCTCATTGGGACCTGGGGCTCTCTAGTTCACCTGCACTGGCTGGCCATGAGTCTCAGAGATCCAACTGTCTCTGCTTCCCCAGTGCTTGAATTACAAGTGTTCACTACCATATCCAGCTTATTATGTAGTGTTGGGGATTAAACTTAGGTCCTCATGCTTGCAGAGCAAACACAGATGACTGAGCAATCTCCAGAATTACATATCTTAACATGTTCTCTGGTGTTAAAGATTTTATTTATTTTTGTTTTTTGTGTATGAGTGCTTTGCCTGAATATATGTATGTGAAATACCTATGAAGGCCAGAAAGAAGGCATGGGATCCCCTGGAACTGAAGTTACAGACAGCTGTGAGCCATCATGTAGGTGCTGAGGACTAAACCTTAGTTCTCTGGAAAAGCAACAAGTATCCCTAACCACAGTGCCATTTCTTCATCCCCTATTAATGTATTTGGATGAAATGCCTTCATATGCTAACAGGCCTTTAAAAACACGTCTCTTCCACAACTGGACAAAGTGCAGAGAGTAAAAGGCTTTGGAGCATCAGTCCAAAATGGGATGTCTCCATCAAACCTTCCCCCTCAAGGATCAGGAATGAGCTCAGAAGAAGCAGGAAGATCACATGGACCAGGGGAGGTGGACTTTAAGGAAAATGTCTTCTAGACACAACTGGACTGACACACATATGAATATGCAGGCACTGTGTGGCAACGCATAAGACCTGCATGGGTTCGCATGCATTTAGAGAGGGATGTGGTCCCAGCACTTACAGGGAGAAGTGGACATGGGGTTCTACTCCTAATCAAGGAGACATTTGCAAGGGGTGCCTGCTGGCAAAGGGAAAATCAGGTTGTTTGTTGTTTTTGTTTTTGTTGTTGTTTTTGATCCTTGATATATCAAACACACTACTTGGCAGTGTTCCTGCCTAGAAGCCAACACAAAGTGAATTCCATGTTTTTTTTTTCCCCCCTGTGGGTTTTTTTTTTTTTTTTTTTTTTTTTGTGGGGGGATGGGAAATTTTTTGCCATATTGGTATTTTAACTTGTCTTGATATTGGGTTTTTTATTTTTGAGAGTGAGAGCAAGAGAGAGACCACATAGGCAAGGCAGGGAGGACCAACATGAAGTTGAGTGGCAGGACGGGGGTGGGGTGGGGGTGGTGGTGTTGGGAGATGGGGAAAGCATGATCAAGATTTATTGTATGAAAAGTATTTTGTGTTCCAGCTTAGATATTTCTTCTCAGCCATTAGCTCATTAGAAAACAAAATAAGAGACTTCTGATGCACCAGTAACAAATGATGTCTAAGAAGGTAATGTGTTTGATAGTGATGAAGAATTCCTTGCAAGACAGACCCAGGGAAAGGGAAAGGTAGGAGAGCTGGCTCCTACCAAGATAATTAGATCTGCAGGTGATTACAAAAGCTTCAGAATCACACACACACTTTTTTTTTTCTGCTTCAATTTCAAGTTAAAAGTTAGATTATTTTTTAAAAAGTGTTTGTGTTAGGCTGGGCATAGTGGTGGCGAACACCTTAAATTCCAGCACTCAAGTGGAACTCTGTCAGTTTGAAGCTAGCCTGGTTGACATAACCAGTTCCAAAGCCAGGCAGTGCTACCCAGTGAGACCATGTTTCAAAGCAATAACTAAGAAACAAACATAATTCACAAACAAAAACAATCCCTCCCCAAAAGCAACAAAACAAAACAATCAAAAATCAGCCATGATATGAAAAACAATGACATATTGGTTGATTTCTGTAATTACCACAAACTGATAATATTTTTTTTTCCTGGACATTATCTCAAGAAATAAATTTTCTTTCTCCAACTGGGATCTTGCTTCGGGAAAATGTCAAGTGGAACAGAGAATGCTCTTGTTCAACATTTATTGATCATGTTTATACATACTAAGCCTGTGTATACTCATAAATATAGAGATATATGAATGATTGTGTTAGGTAGCTAGATAGGTTCATAAAGGATAGATAATTAGATATATACATAGGTAGGTGATAGAGATATGTGATAGATAGAAATAGATGATAAACAAATAGAAATAGATGATAAATAGAGATGCTAGAAATAGATAATAGATACGATAAATAGAAATAGATGATAGATAGATAAAGATAGATGACAGATAGATTAGATAGATTAGATAGATAGATAGATAGATAGATAGATAGATAGATAGATAGATGACAGATAGGCATATAGATGTACTCAGTATCTAGGGACCTGCCTAGCTCCATTTAACAAGCAAAGAGAAACTCAGGAAGAAAACATTAAGTAATGTCTGCTAAGTAAGGTGATGACCAGGGATTTTTCACCTCAGAAATCCGGAGTCTGGGGTACAGGATACAGCTGCCCCAGCTTCCATGCATCAACTCTGCTACTGGACCCAGTCTCAATATTGCTACCCTGGTGACTTTACTATTTATGCTTCATTTTTGTTCAAGATTCTAAGTCCCTGGAAGAGGATGCATCATGTTCCTTTTCCAGTCCACACCCCATCATCTCTGTCCCCTTGGTGTCTCTGTGACAGAAGCATTTGCAGGTTGCACTGGGACATAAGACAGTCTTTTAAAAGGAAAAGAAAAAAAGCAAACAAAAAAATCCTCCAAACAATTACTTGTTTATTTTCTATTTTATGTGTATATGGATGTGCCTGCATGAGCCTGTGTGCACCACATACATGCATTGCTCACAGGGGATACTTCAGAACTGGGATTACAGGTGGTTGTGAACTGTCTGAAGTGGGCACTGGGAACTGAACCCAGGTCCTCTAGAAGAGCAGTAAGTGTTCCAACTTCTGAGCCATCTCTCCAGCCCCAAGGCTATCTTAGAAGCCTTCACTCAGCCCACACCTTAGGTGGTAGCTTGCCACACTGACTCCAGCCAGCTTCCTCTGCTGCGTGTGTGCTCCCTGCCTTCCAATTCTGCTCCACCTTCCTTTTCTCGTGTCCCTTCTCCCAGTGTCTTTGTATTTGTGTGACTAAATTTTTTTTGATGCATTCCTGTGATTAGAGTTATTTTTAGGAAAATATGCACATGAGTGTATTTAATTAGTGTAATTAGTGTAGTTTAACTGAAAGTTGAAGATAGGGGAGTGTAAAGGCAGTTTAGTTGGCAGAGTACTTGCCTAGCATGCATAGATCCTCAGTGCCATGAAAACTGGGCCTTGGGCACATGTTGTAATCCCAGCAAGAGTATCAGAGGTTGAAGCTTATCTTTGGTTGCTTGCACAGCCTAGGCTACATGAGACATTGGCTCAATAAAGTAAAATAAGAAAAAGAATGAAAAGGGGGTAGGGGGAAGAAAGGAAAGAAATGAAGGGGAGAAAAAGAGAAGAAAAATACCATCACAGTTGAATCACCCACTCACTCTCAAATGGGATTCACAGCACATTCTCCTTCTTAACCAGCAGCACTAGACCTGGGGTAAGCTACCCCTTCCGTAGAAGTGCATGCATGCCATTGCTCCACTAGCTAGCTCCATTTAGACATTCTGGTGACACTGCCAACCTGCAGAACATATACCAGTTTACTTCTAGCTTATGGCTTAGATTGGGAGCAACTAGACACTGCATTTGGGTAGCCTGGAAGAGCTCTAAAGCACAACCAGTGAGTTGGATCCTCTTTTCCTGCTACCTAAGGTGTCTCTGGCTGTCATTCATTTGTACATTTCTTCAACCTAAATGAATAGGCATTAGCATGCCAGGCATTTCCAGGTATGGGAGCATTATAAAGAATATGAAGCTGACTGTAATGGTGGAACACTCAGCTATTGGTTGATTGAAAGCTCTATGTATTACTAATAAAGGTGGGATGAAGGTAGGGGAAGAAGTTCCTTAACCCAAAGTCACAGAAGCTTATGTGTGTGTGTGTGTGTGTGTGTGTGTGTGTGTATCCATGCATTCACACATGTCTACTTCATGCCATGTGTCTTGGTATGTAATGTCTGAGCACTGATGCTGTGTGTGCTTCTTCTGGAGTGGGTAGCATTAAGAGCACTTCACAAGAGATGGTCCTCTTCCTAACTCCTTTCCTCATCTCCCTTCCTTCAGTTCTAATGACAATCCCCACAGCCCCCCTTGTCCCTAGACCCCAAACCCCTTCCCGTGGAAATAGTGAAGCATCTGCTATGTCAGTTCCCCCAGCCCACATCCTTGAGTGCCAAATGCTTTTCTCCTTTTGGATCATAGTCACTCCCCATGGAGAAAGGTAGGACCTGGCTCTGCATTTTCTGAGTTTTCCGTGTTGAACCTTGTCACTGGGCACTGGTGAGAAAGAGCTTCCACCCTGGATTATGGCTGGATTTCCCCTGGGTTGCTGAAAACCCAACCAGTCTTACTACCTCTAATATTAATTTATCTCAGAAAGCCCCTATTCTGACCCAGTCAATAAATACAAGTGCCCCACCTCATTTTGATATTCTTCTTAACAGACTTAACGCCCAGAGTTATCATGCAAAAAAAAAAAAAAAAATCTACCCCTATCTTGCCTTTGTGGTAATTTATTAGACACCTTATGGTTACTAGACAACAAAGAATATAGCATTTAAGACACATTTCCTTCAGACTCTGGAAATAGAGGAGAACTCTCAGCCCACCTAGCCACCCTGACATCATTTAAAGTACAATATACTATTAGTTTTGTTAACACATTGAGACTATATTTGTGGCTCAGAAAACACACTTGGAGCATGTTTTGAGCTAAATCCTTAATAACAGGATGATGGGCTATTGCGGTACATAAGGATCAGGATAAACAAATAGGCCGAATAGATGTTTATTCAGGGAGAAATAACTTACAACCTAGACAGATGAACACCAGGAAATTCAACCCGATCCTCTCCTGTCCGAGTCACGCCAGAAAGAGAGAGCGCCTTCCTGGCCCCCTCCGACCTCCTTCCTCAGGTCACCTCCGCCCATCGCTCCACCCCCAATGGGCGTGGTCAGTGCTACAGAAGGATTATCTCACTACAATGGGCAGCTGGTCTGAGTAATCAATCCCCAGGATCTGAGTTATCATGTACACCAAAAGCAACCAGACACTGAATTACCATTCAGATCCCTGGGACAACCTGAAGCATCTGGTGAGATAGATTTTTCTTCTCCTGATACCAAAAGATAGCTGTTGGCTATTTATTTTTCCCTGGAAATGAAGACAGCAAATACTTATTGCATTTTTAATAGTAACCTTTTAAAAGCCTAATAAAAGTCAAAATGATAAGCTATACCATATCTTTATTGTCTAATTCTAGATTTTGTTCTAGTAAAATTGTCTTACCAAATGAATAATCCTAAATGAAAATGTAGAGCTAAAGACCAGCAGAGTTGATCAGATCATCAAATACAAACCAACAGGTAATCTGTATTACATTGTGAATGCTAGCTTTAACTGTCAGCTTGACACAACCTAGAAACACTGGGAAGAGAATCTCAGTGAAGGATTGTCCACACTGGGTAGGCCTATGGGAATATATGTGAAGGATTAGCTTAATTAAGGCAATTGATGTGGAAAGACACAGCCCACTGTGAGTGGCACCATTCTCTAGGCAGAGGATTCTAAACTGTTTGAGAATAGAGAAATCAAGCAAGTGGGAATATACACATTTATTTATCATTTAACTGTCTTGACTGTAGATGTTTCTAGATGTTTGAAGTTCCTACAATGATAGACTATAACCTGGATCTGTAAGTCAAACTAAACTGCTTCTTCCCTAAGTTGTTTTTTGCACAATTGTATGAATGAAACTGGAACATCCACTTATAATCAACCTGTTTGTTTAATAGGCAAGTCTTATTTTAGAGCCATTTCAACCTGTTTTATTTTAAAATTTGTTTAATGGCTTGTCAGAGTTCACACTAGCTCTCTTTAGGGACTGTAATAAAAAATATTCCTGTTGAAAGAGTTGGTGTGTTAAAAGGGTAGGGAGAAGTTTCAGTTGGTTAAAAGTGCTTGCTGCTACACAAGCCCAAGGACCTGAGTGTGCTCCCCAGGATCCACATTAACAAATATAAAAGGCAAAGCATGGTGGGTCACAGGGGTATGTTAGCTAGTCAGCCTAGCCGAATCACTGAGCTCCAAGTCAGTGAGATACCCTGTGCCAAAACAAAATGAAACAGACAATAATAACAAAAACCCAAAGCAGATGGTGTCCTGAGGAACAACACCTAAGGTTAGCCGCTGTGCTTTCCAAATATCACACATGCAACTGCACCCACACACCCCACAAAAAAGGGTTTGGTATGGTCAAGTAAAAACAGACTGATGTAGGCGTTCAGGGAATGGATCTGGACCAGGCTCTTCATGCAAAGCTCAGCTAGCTCTGCTCCTTTCTAGTAGAGTGACCATGCACCATGCTTCATGTGCCCTGGTTTTCCTATCTGTAGAGTGAGGATAAATGGAGCTTTATCTCCCAGAGGTGCTCTGCATCTCACTTCTGTTTTCTTATTTTAGCATTCACTACTGCAGTGCTCCATGCTAGGTAACATTTTGAGAACTTTAAGATAGCTATGTGTTTAGTTTTGATTACTCTCTAAGCCATAATATGATCTGTATCAATCAGTCTACAGAAAAATTGAATAACTTAGACACCATGTTTAAGATAGTACCTAGAAGATAGCTGTTATTCAGGGTCATTAGTCATGGGCCCAAATCCTTCTATACATCCCTTCAGAAAAGTTTTTACTACAATTGTTTGTATCCCTCAGATAAGGATATAGCCAAATAGACAACACAATGCTTAGAATTTAGCAAATATTGGGCAAATGATAGTCACATTGCAACTTAGTGTTTCCCTCATGATCTGAGAATCATTTTTCAAAATACAAGATACTGATAATATCAGAACATGCATTATTAGTACTCTGACCAGACGACCCAGGAACACTGGTCCTCCTTTAGTGAAAGGACTCTCATCATCCTCCTCATTTGTCTTTCTGTATTAACCTTGAGGATCCAAGGATTAATGTCTGGTTGCAGAATTCAATTTCCACATGGATCAAAAAGAGATTTTTGAGAAGTCCACTAGGGGGCACGTTATCAACAAGCCAGAGATAGCCAACAAGATGGCTGAAAACCACAGAGAAAATGACAAATTTCTAGAAGGTACATGAATGCAGGTGTCAGGGACTCTGCTCATTCGGTGAGACTCCAGCACAGTGCTACATGAAGAGAGACCATAGCATTGCCAATGGCTTTGCAACTGAGGCTAGATTTCTGAGCTCTAGTGGTCCCCAAACCCAGGCTTCAGAGATTTAGATACGAAGCCAAGAGTAGCTAATCACCCTGCCCTGGGACTTCTTATTGTAACCCTGACTCATGGGATTGCTTTACAGCTCTTATTATTATTTATGTAGCTACTGTGTTCTCAGATGAGACAATGAATGGCTGTTAGCTAATTGCTCCTGAGTAACTGTTAAAAGTTCCACCACTCTTTTTATGCTTTCCCTTTTATTTTTCTGACATGTTTTCCTGGCAATTGTCTCTTTCGTTCTCTCAGACTGCACATGGCAAGAGGAGAAAGTAGAAAGCAAGGTTCTTACAGAACTCCAGTGACTTATGGAGAATTCTGACATGTCCACCACTGCTCAAAACCCATCTCTCCAGTTCTGGGCAAATGAGTTCCAAATTACCTGCATAGGCTCTATTGAGCAGGACCTTGGAAAGTGGTACCATTCCCTCCTCCCACAGTAACAAATCTGCCTACTTCAACATTTCAAAGGGGGAATGGGTTCCCTTTCCTCTCTGATAGCATTTGAATATCAGGGTGACAGAACTAGGGTTTCAGCAATTTCATTCTTAGAAGCCTTAAGAGAGGTTCAAGGATTCTTGAACCGTCTTTGACTTCCTTTCCAACCGTGATTCATGGTCTACCCAGCTCCCTACTGTGTATCACACAGAAATGGTGTTGAAGCTGTTAGGAATGAGGAGGAACACGGAAGTCTTATGCATTTATCAAATTCCATCATCTTATTTAATTTCCCAGATGTCTTTCTGATGGAAACAATTATCCCCATCTTATAGATAAAAAAAAAAAAAAAAAAAAAAAAAAAACAAAGCACAAGATTGCTAAATGAATTAAGATGCACATAAGTAAGAAAAACAAAAAACAAACAAACAAACAAAAAAAACCAAAGCTGGGTTTGAACTGAGTCTGGTTTTAAAGACTATTATGTTCAAACTAAGTGTTAGCTGTCTTTCCTGGAGTTTGTGTCATTTCTCCTCAGGGAGTGAGGATAGAGGAAGTGGTTTGGATGAGACTGCTGGAAAACAGCAGTCACCACATGATGAAGTCAGCAGTCTGGAAGCCTGAGGGGGTGGCATGGAGGGGGTGGGAGATGGGGAGCCCTAACAAGCAAACAAACTACTGGTGTTGAAGATCAGATGTCAGCACAGGCAAGGAATGGAGCCCGAGGCCAGGGCACTGGATCAGACTTCTTTCTTCCATGACCCTTTGCGTGGGCCATCATGGCACAACTCCCTATACTTCCACATGACCTGATCCTTCTCCTTCCAATAAATGCACAATCTGTGAGGTCCTTTATGGGTTTCTAAACAAACTCCATCATCGTCAATATAGCCTAGGTGGTGCATCTCTTCACTCACTCCCAACCCTTCCCAGTAGCTTCTGGAGGACTCTTTCTTCCTTGCTAGGCACAGAAAGCAAGCTTAGGAGTGTTGGCCTGGCTCGAAAAATTTGGAGATGATCTCTTAATGTCAACAAATTCAACTTGGCACACTTATGATGATAGGCAATAAGACATAGGGAGTCAGAGCCCCATCCTAACTATACGGCTTTCTACTTGGGTGGTTTGGAGCCTACAGTGTATTTTTCTGTGTTCCTAGCTGACTCATCCATTAAAAATGGGATAAGAATTCCTCCTTCACTAGTTGAGTGTATAACCACAGACATCCACAAGTGATCAGTGATCAGTAGTAAATAGTAACTGTTGAGGCTATATTTGATCTGGGACTTTTGTCACTATTTGGAAATACAAAATACAGAACCTGTTCTCAAGCAGTCTGCCATAGTAGAAGAGATAGAAAGATGGGAAAATTGATAGAATTGAACTATATCGGCAACATGCAGACAAGGTCAGAGTGCTACTAGGGAGGGGGAGTGTGCTCAATCTGGATAAAGGTGGATGAGACAACTTCCTGAGGATGACATCAAAGCCATGGGTGGGTACCCAATTTGGTTAATGTGTAGCCACATCTTGGGTAACTAATATTACATCAAGGATGCCAGTTGTTTGCTTTGGTAACTCCTTGCTCTTAGGTCTTGCTTTGAAAACAAAAGCTCTTCTGTGAAAATCAATGAGCTTACTTCATAAGGTGCCTTGGATTCTGAAATAATCTGTATATAGTCACCCTAAATTGATAGCTACACAATTAGGATCAGAGTTCAGGAAATTGGAAGGGATGGTGAAGGCAGAGACTAAATACCTTTTTATAAGTGGGCATGGCAGGTAGGTGTGTGTGTGTGTGTGTGTGTGTGTGCGCGTGCGTGCGCGCGTGTGTGCTATGAGTTAGTATTGTATGATGTGTTCATATGAATATATGCACCTGAATGCAGAGATCAGAGGTTGATGTCAAATGTTCTTGACATCCCTGATTTTTCTCTACCTTGATTTTGAGACAGGTTCATTTACTGAATTCGAAGTTGGTTTATTAAGCTATCCTGGCTGGCCAATGAGCTTCAGAGATCTGCCATTTCTGGGTTTACAGACCTAGTGCCACCACTGCTCTTAGCTATTTAAGTGAATGCTGGAGATGAGGATTTGAGTCCTCAAGCCTATATAGCAAGTGCTTTATTGACTGATCCATCTCCCTAGCCCCTGAATTAACATTTTTGAGAGCCTATAACAATTCCAGGCAATACTAAGTACCTTACCTAATAAGAGTAACCCTATGACAGTTTTCCTGTCCACACCTTTATTGCAGATGATAAACTAAAATTCCAATTATTTAAGACATGTGAGCAGGGTTGTACAAAGTAGGTGAGAGAATCAATATTAAAACTTAATATTTAATACTAACTCCAAAGCTCATGCTTTTCTTAATGCTGTGGGCATATCCTCCCAAACACACGTATTTGCACATGCCTGCTTCTTCGTTTTCCAATCTCATGCTATTTATTAAGTTGTTCATGGTTTTCCATACTAGTGTTATCACCAACATGGATCAACATTTCTTAAACATAAACATAAACATTAGAGGTACCCTTGAGCTATGAAAATCTTTCAACTGGTGACACTAAAAGCTCTTGTAGTTAATTGGCTTTCTCCCTCCCAGCTTCCTTTGGAAGGTGTCTTTGCTACTTTTCCCAGTGGGAAATAGAACCTTTTCTTTCTTTCTTTCTTTCTTTCTTTCTTTCTTTCTTTCTTTCTTTCTTTCTTTCTTTCTTTCTTTCTTTCTTCCTCCCTCATTTCCTCCCTCCCTCATTTCCTCCCTCTCTTTCTTTCTTTCTTTCTTTCTTTCTTTCTTCCTTTCTTTCAATCTGAGATGAGCTTTGGCTTTGGCCAGTACCATATGGTTGAAGAATGATAGAAAGTTCTGGGCTTTGGCCACTAGGAGCTACGTAAGCAAATAAGCAAACGTTTACTTCTTAGGTCTCTGCTAGGCCTATACAAGCCAGCTGGTAGCATGTGAGAGGCATATGGAAACAAACTCTTGGCATCCAAAATGAAGCTATCCTAGACCAGGCAGCTTCTTTCTGAGCAGTTTATTAACAACATAAACATGATTGAGTTAACTGAGCCAGCCCCGATAGACAGATGTACGGAATCAACCCGCAGACTTGGGAGGAATAAGCAAACGTTTATTTTAAGCATCTAATTTTACATCAGCGGCTAGCTGACACAACCAAAATGTTAATTCCTTTTTAATTAGGAGTCAACAGAGGGAAAAAAGTATTCTTTCCATTTTTAGTCTGTTCTCCAATTTGGACTGATTTCCCCCTATACTAGATGGACCATTTTCCCCTGGGATCTCTCTCCACCATTTTAAGAATTCTTATTTCCTCAAGATCACATCTTTCCCTTTCTTAGTAACACTTATTTTAGGTAGAGTGCACCCCCTGGGAGTTGCCTAAGAGTGAGTGAATGGGCTTGGATACTGTGCATATCTGAAATGTCTCCATTCTGTTACCCTTAATTTGTATCTCAACATAGTTGCAAGTCTAGCCTGAAAACAATTCCCTTGAAAATTTCTTGAAGTATAGTTAAATGTGTTTAATTTAGCTCAGGCTAAACAGAATGCCTTCATGAGGTTCATTTAGTTCAAGTGAAAAGTTCCAATTTTGTATTCTTGAAGGCCTCCAATTACTTTTACAATTCTAGGTGCCCTTCATTTGATGATGGCATTACAGGTACACAGATATTTACTACTCTCCCAGTCTCAGTGTGGTCTGAAGGTCAGGTTATTTTGGAATTACCCAAGCCTCTGAAAAGGTCTTTTGGGGCACATTCCATCTGGGAAGCTCCCCATAGGCAGGAAGCTTTTATTCCACTGTGTCTCTTGGCCTTCTTTCTTCCAAAGTGATGAGTGAGAAGTCTGATTTTCTCCTGGTTATTTTATGTTTGTTTGATTTGATCTTTGAGACAGGGGTCTTTCTGTGTCGCTGGCCTAGCAGACTTATGATCTTCCCATCTACTTTTGACTCCTAAGAGCTGGGATTCTGGGTGCACAGTATCTCATCTAGCTCTACAGTGTCAGGCCCACAGTTTCAGTTTTGTCTATTTTACTAAACATTCATCTGGTATTTAATCAGACACTCATATTAATACATTCTAGGAAATTTTCTTATTTTGTCTTTTGCATGATCACTCCTCTCCACTGCCATAGTTTTCTCTTTTGGTGTCGTTGTGATTTGCACATTAGATTTCCTATCAGAGCTCAGTCTTTGGAATGTGTATCTCTGTTTCCATGTCTTTGTCACTGGCTTTGCAAAGATGTTTCTTGAACTTTCTTACAAACCTGCTCTTGTGCTTATTTCAAAACTCTGTCCTTTCGTTTTGGAAAACTCCATCTTGAGATACACCGTGAATGTCCTTTTTTTTTTTTTTAACCTAAGTGATCTGTCCTCTCTGCATGCCTTGCCTCCTCTCTTATTGAGGCTACTAATGATGAGTTTTGTTTGTTTGTTTTGTTTTTTATCCATGAATTGTTTCTATCTCTTACAAGTGGCTTTATCTTATTTGATTTAGTCCTTGTGTTTAATTTAGGTGCTTTCTGCAAGGACTTAGAACCTCTGTCTCTCAGTGTGCAGAGCAAGGCATAGAAAGCTGGGTGCCTGATGTCACCCACAACTTGACCCTTACTGTACAGCCCCTATCTGTTTCCCTGAAGCACTATCATATTAGTATCTTCAGACTTTTGTTTCAGGCTTATAAAATTCCCTAGAAAGGTGGATCTTCTTGAAGGAAATAGGACTCTGCCAGTGTTCTGGGAGCCAAGAAGGAGAAGACCAGGAGATTTGAACATTTTCATATGTACAGCTTCAGTGTGTGTGAGAGACAGAGACAGACAGAGAGAGAGAGAGAGAGAGAATTATATTGCCAACTGTGATTCCCTTGTTGCCCTTAACTATTTTACCCTCTCCAGAGATATAATTCTGCTTCTGTGTGGAAACTGAAAGGACAATAAACTAGACTGCACAGAGGAGGGGAGGGGGCTGGGGCTCTACCTGCTCATCTACCCTCCTCATCATTTGCAGGTTAACTACCAATGCCAATTTCTGGGCCTCTGTGGTACTCAGCTAATAAGTTTGATTATTTCCCAACAATTGATTTAGGGTTGAACAGTTCCAAATTTTTCAACCAGTTATCAATTAACCATTATTTCCTAGCTTCAAAGTATTGTTGCTCTCCTTTCTCCTCTCAAGCTCCTTTTCAGAATAGCTTTTCATTTCTATCTTGTCCTTTTGTTTAAGAGAGGGTCATGTATCCTAGCTGGCCTAGCATTCAATATGTGTTCAAGAACAGCCTTGAACTTCTGATCTCACTGCCTCTACCTTTCAAAGGCCAGGATTATAGACATGCACTACTACAATATGTGTAGTGCTGGGAATGGAACTCAGGCCAAGCAAGTATTTTCTCAACTGAGCTACAGCCCCAGCTGTGGTTAAGAAGCTGCCGTGATGGATGGAGTAGAGGCATGTTCACTATTCTCTTAAACTGAGAGGCCAAAGGCAGCTCTGGGCATTTTAGGAAGTCACACTTCACAGCATCTGACTTACTTTAGATGATTCTGAAGAATACATCTTCTGGAGGCAGGTGTCAAGCTTTCCCTCAACACTAAATCCAAGTGATGAAAGTTCATGTAAACGTTTGTCTGTTGTTGTTGATCTCTTTAAGTGGTACATCACAGCAACCCAGCACTTGGGAGGTAGAAGCCAAGTGATCAAGAGTTCTAGGGTTGGAGAAATGACTCAGGGGTTAAAATTCAGCACATGTATGAAGACTGGAGATCAGATCCCTAGAACTCTTGTAAAGTGTTGGTGGGCCAGAGACAGCTGACCTGAACAAGGGGGAGTTCACGGACCCCACACTGATAGCTGGGAAATCAGAATTGGACAGACCCAGATCCCCCTGAATGTGGGTCTCAGTTAGAAGGCCTGGGCAGTCTAAAGGACCTCTGACAGTGAACCTCTGACATGCATCCCTGGTTCATGAAAGGACTTCAGGAGCACATTCCTTATGGAGGGATACTCCCTTAGCCTAGAGACAGGAGGGAGGGCCTAGGCCCTACCCCAAAAGACTTGACAGAGTTTGATGATCCCTCATGGAAGACATCACCCTCCCTGGGGAGTGGGTGGGGAATGGGATGGGAGGGGGATTGAGGGTATGGCAGGATGGAAGACGGAACTGGGATCGATATGTAAGATAAGAAAAAGAAATAATAATAATAAAATGTTGGTGGGCATAGTGCTTCATCTGGAACCCCAGAGCAAGCTGTCTAGCAAGACTAGCCATACTGGAGAGCTTTGGGTTTGATTTAAAGACTCTGCCTCAATGAACAAGGTGGGAGAGCCAGCAGGGATGACCTTGACACCAACCTCACGCTTCCACACACATGTCCACTTCAGCATGTTTTTCTATACACATGTACACAAAACAAAAAAGGAAAATGCAAACATGCTTCCAGATGCCTCAGAAACTTCTGAGTCCTTCCATATCACTCAGACATCCAGACAGTTACTCTCTGACACCCCCCGCCCCGTGCCACTGCCCAGACCCCTCACATCAGAGACTGTGGGTTCCATCTCTTATGGCCTTTTAATGTTTTCCAATGCACACTTTCATTATTTCCAATGCACCTCATTATTAATGATCAATCAATAAATATACAAAAACCAGAGAAAGGGAGGGTGGTCTCTGAAAAAATGAAAGAAACCATAACAAAAATCATTGTACATACATAACAATTGGCTGTGTTTGGAAAGTCAACACAGGATTTACACAAAATGGTTGATTCTTGTTCTTCTGAGTCTTTTAATTTCCCAAAGAAGGTGGCTCTTTCTTCTACTTTGTTGCAACAATCTTTGGATGTTGCAATGGATGTTGGCTATAAAGCCAGTTCTTGGTGCTATGGATGTCAATGTAAATCTTTTTTTCTTAAAGGCTCTGGAAACATCCACTTTAAGAAATACAGATATGAAGGTATCTTTTGACTCATTTGACTTTTACTCAAGGCTAATTTAAAGAAAACCTTCAAGATACATGAGAAATTTACAATTTCTTTTTTTAAAAAATGACATTTGAAGTGTTCATGTTACTTTACAAAAATCACTAAAAGCCAGCCCCTTATTTTTATTAATGAACTCCCAGTTCAATGACTTAGCCTGTATTACCTGACAGTCATTGTATGAGTAATACAAAATCAGATTATGCTACCAGAACCAGAACCATCATGGCAAATAATATTCTACCCCAACCCAACTAGTGAGCATATCTAGAATGGGTAGAGAATTATCTCTGGCCCTGAGTCTTAAATGGCTCTCCTTGTGCCTCTAAAGGATAGCTAGGGAGCAGGAAGAGTTTGGCAGAGTCCTTTATACCCAATTCCAGAGTGGTTTGCCGCATACAGGTTAAAGAGCCCAGGTGAGCCTGTTGTGGGTGTGGTAGGCCAGGAAAGCTGTAAGGACAGGGGACATTCTAACAGTGGAGAAGAACAAAGAGTCACCTAGTGTGTACTTTAACTGGAAAAGAGGAAGAAAAGTAGGTGTCTAAATATGGAACTAACTAATAGAATTCACAAAGGAAGAAAAAGGAAATTTATGGGAGCCATGGCATTGGGGAGAGGTGAACAGGGAGGGAGGGAGGCTGGGAATAAGTGTTGGAAAGTCTGTATATTTCCTTCAAGAAATTCTGAGTTCACCCTTGATATAAACTCAAACAAAATTTAGGTGGTAAACTTTTCTCTTGTTTTTTATTTTATTTGAAAAAAATTAAACATATAAATTTAGTCAACAGTAACATCATGGGAGACTTAGAAAGGAAGTCTCATCCTATAGAAAGCCTTACTTTATAGATTTAATTTCTTCTACAAGTAACTAGGGAAGATCCAGGAGCAATGGGACATTCTGACAGATGGATAAATGCCATCACTTACCCACTATGTAAAAAAAAAAAAAAAAAAAAAAAAAAACTGAGGTTAGGGTAACACCACTCTCCCTTGACTAAGCCATAAGCCTGCTTGCCTGCTTATCTGGTGATAAGATTCCAGTAGTGGGCAGCCCTATAGCTTTCTGGGGGATTTCCAGGCACCTCATTTTGAGGACAAGCTGGTTTGTGAAAATGTCAACAAACACATCCATGGAAATACTGGGATGGGTTGTACACCACACCCTCCTTTTGCCAATCTACTGCTCGCTGTATACACTTTAATTTCTGTTGGCTTCTCCTTTTACTGTAAGGTGTCACAAGTCTGCACCATACTGTCTTGTGAAATCACTACAAGGATCAGTTTCTATGAAATAAGACCTCAAAATCTGAAGGACATAGAAACTTAATGTGCCCTTTACGGAAGAGAAAAGGGTAGCCAAAGCACACAGGTGACTAAAGCTTTTCTACTCACAACTCACATTCCAGAATAGGAGAGAAACCCTTTTGATAGCCTTAGATACAAAACAGTGTTTCCGTCCTTGACTTTTTAGGAGATTCAGCCAGGTGAACCCGAGTTGGGGCATAAGTGCTCTGGCACGGGTTTAGGAGGACCATTTTAAAGTCATCCTGATATGCTATGAAGACTTAAACCTTGCTGATTTAGAAATTGAAGGATCACAGCACAACCGGTCAAGATGGAAGATGGACAGGTGTTTATTATGCATCAACTTATAACCTGGTATGCTTCTGACAAAGTAACCTAAAAAAAAAATCATACTGAACAAAGGACCTCCAGGGTTTGATATTTCAAAAACAAAGATAAATAGCTTACTACAGATAAATAGCGTCACCCATTTGGGGATCTCTCAGAAGCATCTGAAAATTTTCCAGCAGAGAGGAGAGTTTATAAAAAAAGGTATGTAACCAGTACACCTGATCTCCCACCGTGCTGGAAAGCAATGCCCAAGGACTGGATTGCTGGAGAGGCAATATGGACCCATTCAAATTTCCTCCCAGACACCAATCCCGCTAAGCCCTGGGGTAAGTCCCTGGCTGGTGGCAGTTACCTGGGACTTAGGTTAGGGAAAAGGTTCAATAGGGACCAAGAATATGCATTTGATAGAAGCCATCCATAGCATTGCTTGGGAATGCAAGACCTCTAAGAAGGAGCTGGAAGAGTTAAATTCTTAATGGAGTATTCTTTGGGCCCTCATTTCAGAAAGCAATGCTGTTTTCATAAATTGGAATGGACTTTTAACAAAATGTAAAAGAAATAGAAAATTTTGTGCAGAAACTACCCCCAATAAAAATAATCAGTAGCACATTGCATCTGTTAAGGGTCCCAGCTCCCAATATTGACATGTCTGTGATTTTGGTGTCTTTCCAAGTTACTGGTGTAGGCCTACACCCCAATCTTCATGTCCACATTCTGCAGGTTCCGTGTCTCATCAGCTGTCATAAACTGGTCTGGAGTCTCTGATGGTTCCTTGTTCACCAGGTGCACCATTTCCTGAGATTTGCTGGCCTCCCCATTGAGCTCACTTGGTTTCCTGTCTTCTACCTTTCCATTGCCGCTGTTGATCACCAGCTTTTTCTTCTGCCCACACCTGATGATTTTAAAAAAATTATATAAGACAAGATGCACAATCAACCAATCAACCAACCATCATCATTATGACTTACACCACAGGGGATATCACCATGATCACCAGTACAATTTATCATGGTCTTCCCATGTGCTAAGCACTGAGCCTGGTTTCCTTTCTACTTAGTCTTCCTAACTCTTAACACCAGGATTTGTTTGTTTGTTTGTTTGGAGACAGGGTTTCTCTGTGTAGCCCTACTTGTCCTGAAACTCATTCTGTAGACCAGGCTGGTCTCCACCTTAGAGATCTGCCTGCTTCTGCATCCCAAGTGCTGCAATTAAAGATATGTACCACTACTGCCCAGTGACACCAGAACTTCTTAAAGTGAGGTCCCTAGTCTAGCAGCAAAAGCACCTGGGAACTTCTCAGACATGGAGATTATCCACTCTACTGCTTGCTGAAGAAGAAATCAGAAGGATCTGAGGTTTAACAGACTAATTGCAGTTACTCTGGAGGCTGAGACAGGAAGATCACAAGTTTAAGGACTTCTTGGACTACAAAATGAGTTCAAGACCAACCTGAATAACTAATGAAACCCATTCTTAAAATAAGAAGGCAAAAGAGGTATCCCCATATAGCTTTGTGGTATAGTACTTGCCCAGTATGCATGGTACTCTAGGTTCAGTCTGTGGTACTTGGAAGAAAACTATAAGCCACTACACTGGCTTCTGCTTCAGTCAATTTTGAGAATCAGGACTTTAGGTACCCGAAGCTATTATTACACCCAACCCCTTTACAGTGAAAGAAATTCTTGAGATGCTGAGAATCCAAATCTTTCTAAGATAGTTAACAAGCAATGAAGGAGTCAGGATGCTAACCCTGATTCTTCCTACTCTGGAGCCCTGGTTCTCTGTCCCCCATTCCGTGCAGTGCAAACATTTGCCTGTGAAGCATTCAAGTTCTGCAGCCTCAGATAAACTGTGACGACTGTGATCATAAATCATTCTGATCTGTGTATTCAAGAAAGTTCCACTACTTCCTCCTTCAGCCGACACCTCACAGCTTTGTCAGTATTACAGTATCACATGGACAGAGAATAAGAAACCAATACTGATTCAGAAGGATAAGGCCATCCTGATTCCTTTCTCTAAGGTTTTAACCTTCACATAGTCCTGCTCTAGGACACGTGAATGTAAGAAAGACCATTTGTTGTCACTTTGAGATTTCTTAGTAATGCTACTCAAGGTTCTCAGGCAGCAGAAGGGCTTCTGTGGAAAAGCATGGCTCTGACCTAGTCCTTGTGATTCTCATAGCACTGCCTGGCCCCGCACAGCCTGACTCAGAGCTTCCCCTTTGTTGTAACCTGGTCACTGCTGTACATATAGCAGTTAGATTGGGCTAATGGAAGCAAAGTCTTAGAGCTTCACAACAATGACGAGGGAAAATAGATGAGCACCATTAAATGCATGGTCAGTTCCAGACCCAATACAAGTAGTTTGCTATAACCCTTACTAAAGCAGCCTTCATCCACAGCTTCCTGCAGCAGTGGGAACTGAGGAACAGAGCATTCTAAGAGCTTGCTTGAAGTCACAGAAGAATTAAGAACAACAGAGTCTATATTCAGACTTTGAGCTTCGGATAGAAAAGGTCAGCCTCTGCCTGGCCCTGTCAGTGCTGAAGATTTGGCAACAATGAAGTTGGAATGGTTCTCTTTGCTGTTGGACATTTCAAGGTCTAGAGTCAGAGCATCTATTACTTGTGATCATGGGCTCTTCCCTGAAAGACTGCCAAAGCCATAAACTTTAATATCCTGTTTGGGAAAGTAAAAAACATACTGCCTCAACAGGAAGCAGATCCTGTATCTCCCAGCACAGGTGTGGAGAAGGGCCCAACTATGAAACAATGGATGAGGGGTAGGAAAATAGGTGAGGTCCACAGAGACAGCAGGATGCATGGTGAAGGGCTTTAGAAGGCTTTGTATTGAAATCTTAAAAAGCTGTGTGACCTGAAGCAGCTTACTTGACTTCTCTGAGCCTCAGTTTATACATGTACTTGTGGAATCATGCTGTTGGACTATCAGCCTCACAGGATCAGGGCAAGTACTTCAAACAGAGGGAATTCAATAGTTGGTCTACTGCTGCTATTTACTGCTTTATGAATAATGTGGGTTGAACGAAATAAGGCCTGGGATAATCAGGAGAGAACCTGGAATACAGTAAACATTCAGAAGTGCTGGCCGTGGTTGTTAATGTTATAAAAGCCATGTGATATGAACTCTAGTGGTTTCTTCAGCTGCATCCATATCCATGGTAACCAACCTGACAGAGATGACAACATCCTATAGAGACCTTTGTGCCCGTCCTTTGGGCTATCAGACCATTGAAACAAGAGTTCCCAAGAAATGGGAATTTCCCCCAAGAACTTCATACTTGTGGGGAGAAAAAGGCTGAATCCTGGGACCAGCCAGAGGGGAACTTGTCTTTGGGATAGAGAGCTCACATAGTTCCCATAAGTTGTCCATGCGGGGCAGTCTGGAGTTATGACAATGCTGGGCCAACGATGGATAGGATCATGCCTTCACCATGATCACTTAGCTGACCATACCTCTTGTCCTCTATTTAAACCTTAACCTCATGTCTGGACTCTGAAGATGGACTGGGGGAAGGGTTGTCATGGGATAGCTTTATTTGTTCCTCTTCCCAATGTGGCCAGAATTGGCTACCTCCCCTTTGTCTGCTTTTCACCGTGACTTGCCTGTTTAACTACCCTATTGGGAATGGGTGGGGAAGTCCACTGCTAGAGCGGCCAGGATTGGGGCTCTGACCCTCACAGCCACAGCACACCATTGGCCTTCCTCTAAGCACTGGTGGAATAATAACACTGCTGTATTATTCCAAACTCTTAGGTGGCATAGACTGTTTTCTTAGAGGACAATTGCCTGACATAACTAGGAGTCACTAGCTTATTGCTTATCAACCAGAGAGTTGAGGGATAGAATGAGAAACAAAGGAAAGTGCTCTGTGTATAAAAATATGCAGGTGCATGTGGGCAGGACCCAAATGTTACTCTAAATCAGCGGTTCTCAGTCTTCCTAATGCTGTGACCCTTTAATACAATTCCTCATGTTGTGGTGACTCCCCCAACTATAAAATTATTTTTGTTGCTACTTCATAACTGTAATTTTGCTACTGCCAAAGTACAGAGGTCCAGAGCCAGTGCTCATGATTGCTGAGCCACCTCTCTGAGCCCCCCCCCAGCACCTTTAAGATGCTGTGACTCTCAGAGAACTTTGCCATGGACCCTCAGTGTTAGTATCTGTGATTGATGCATTGACCACCAAGGTGTTATCAATAGTGGCTAGATGGAATCAGTAAGGTAGGTGTGTGTGTGTGTGTGTGTGTGTGTGTGTGCCCGTGCGCGTGCAAGTGTGTGTGTGTGTGTGCCCATGCACGTGCAAGTGTGTGTGTGTGTGTGTGTGTGTGTGTGTGCAATTGTGTATGTGAACATGCATGTGTGTTTGTGCATGTGCAGGTCTGTGGGCTCCTGAGTGCACATGATTGGAGACCAAAGGTCGATGTTAGATGTCTTCTTGAGTCACTTTTCCCCTTATTTTTTTTTGAGGCAGGATCTCTCACTGAACCTGGAGCTAGACTGACTGTCCAGCAAGCTCCAGGGAGAGACTTTTGATCTGCTTCCCTAGTGCTGGGATTGTTAGCTCACACCACCATGAATGACCAGCTTTTTAGGTAGGTTCTGGGAATATGAAACTCAGGGCCTCATTTGTGCTCAGCAATTCATTACTAGCTGAACCATCTTTACAGCTCATAATAGGTCTGAGGCTCAGTACATTTAAGCCTCAAGACTTTTAAAGAAGAAACATGGTCATCATTTTCTCTCATTCCTCATGAGGACTAACAGCAATAGAAGCCTACAAAAGATGTGTTGAATAAATGAATCCCCTCTGGAGGCCTCATTTTCCACCAAAATTTCTTGGATGAAAATGGGGTTCCATATCTCTTTTAAATGCAGTGTTTAAAGCAGAAAGGCTCTTGCCTCCTAACAGGATTAGAGATGGGCTATTAGCTTTAGGAAGACAACACACATTAAGGGGCCTGTGTGGCTGTTAACCACCCTTCAGCAGCTTGGCAAATCTGTTTTCAATTATCAAATCAGGACACAGTAATTTATGGTGTCCATGAAGCTGCTTTCTTGGTGAGAAGCTGGTTCAGCCAGCTTCTGCCTGTCCCTGTTTTCCTGTTGCTAGGGTGATGGCTGGCCTGGGGACAAGAAGAGGAGAGGCCATGAGGTCCTTTTTTCTGCTGTTGAGGAGGCAGGGAACCATTTGGGATAAGATGTCACAATGTGACAATGTGCAGACTCCAACTGCTCTCAGGAACAGTTGAGCTGTTTTGGGGAGCCCCCCCACATCAACAGCATCAGGGACATCTCTACAGTGACATCTGCAAAGCTTATGGACTGTATATGTGATACATCTTAGGATCTGGAATCAAAGGCTGATTCCAAATAAAAGGAAATTCATATTTAGTTGAGCAAGAATAATCCAAGAGAAAACAAGAAAACCAAGAGGAAGAAAAACTCTTTGAAGGGCTTCCCCAACTTACATATCTAAGTTGAACTAAAAATAAACCTGTTTCTATCCAGTCATAGGAGCCCAGAGGTGATCTCTTAGATTTCCCCCCCTCCCAGTTTTGGTTCCATATGTGGTCAGCGTTCATGATTATATTTTCATTATGTTATCAAAGTATAGGTAGCAACGCTGTGACTTGATTGAGCACTTTCATTAACCCCAAATATAATAAAACAGCATTACTTGGTTTCTGCAGATGATAAGAAAGCCTACAAAGACTATGCTGGGCACTGAAAATAGTTGCTTATTGTTTCTAACAACAACAACAACAACAAGAAGGGTATAATTCTTCCCAGACATCTCAGAATCTGAGGCATTTGGAGGGCTGTAAGGTGATTTGGAGACACAGCAAAGGCAACCCAGTTTAGCCAGAAGACTCTAACCTTCCATGAGGCATCTCCAAAGGCTGTTTACAAAAAAGCTTAATGTCTGCAGCAGACACTTTGGAAAAAAACAATGAATCTTTAAAGTGTCTTGGAAGAATGTAGACTTAGATGTTTTTTGGAGTACCCTGGATTAAGTTCACATCTCCTGCTGCTAGAGTTACTATGATCCTGCATTTCACCTGGGGTGGAATTCTAGTAGGAGGCTGGTTATGAAATGTATGTATGTATGTATGTATGTATGTATGTATGTATATAAAACTTTAGTAATAATACTGAGCCTTTGTTAAGGTGGAGTGCAGAGGTTTCATGGATGTGAGCAGCCCATTTGCCTGTTCTGTGGTGCTGAACTTATTTTCTTGCCTAGGAAAGTTTATCATTGCTTCATAGACCCCACTGTGATAAAGATTTTCCTAGGCAATGCCCTGAATCTCTTCAATTGAAACTTTCAGAAAACACAAAATAACATCCTTACAGAGAAACAAACAACAAAATAAACTCAGGACCCATGACAACTTTGGGCAGAGTCTAGAAGATTCCATAAGCTTCCAATGGTCAAAAGAAGATGACAAGTTCTTGATTTGTTATACAACATTTTGTGACTCATAAAAGAACTTAATAAATGCTTGTTTAATGAACTAATGGCTGAATATGCACTTTATGTGACTTCCCAGTAATATATTTCATAACTTTTATCAGATAGTCACTATAGAGTTTGTTCATGAAAATCTAAGAACAGTAAGATTCAACCACCGTTTAAAAGGAGGAGTTCTGATGTTTTATTTCTTTGAAGAATGGGACTAAGAAAGGCTTCGTAAACTAAGACATGCACTGGACTCCCTGGGATCTTGTTAAAGAACAATCTTGATGCAGGAAGACTGGTGTCAGACCGAAAACCATGCATGACCCCAGGGTACCAGGGCTTCAGGCTATAGTCAGAGCATCATGGATGTAAAGTCCAAGTTCCACAATATCCCTCAAAGTGGAAAGCTGAATGGGGGTCTCTCTTACCTTCTCCTACTATTGACAGCAATGCAAACAGCAAGAATCAGAGCCAGCGCCAGAAGTGATGCCAAGATGATGAGCCATTCTGGTGAGAGTGAACCAAAGGACATGCATGAGCTTCACAAATGCTTTATGGAATTAAAAATGCAAGTGAAAATTGATCTGCTCCAAACAAAACCCTAGTCAACTCTGCAGAGTGGTCTGACCAATGGGTACAGTCAGAATATTCTCAGACAAACTTGGTTGTAGTTGTTCCATCCAACAGGCTTCTCATTAATCTTTTATCCACAGTTAGTCAAGTCCTGCTGGAAAAAAGATATCTCCAACAACAAATCAAACAAGCTGCCAATGCCTGTACATGCTTTTGGTTAAGTGTTAAGTAGATTAAAGGAAATTTATATTTCTCTTAACAGAAATATTCCCTGCCTATGTAAAAGTATCTGCCTCATATTTCATTTAAAACAAAGATGGGGTTCCTAACCCAGTGGGTAAAGCATATTCTTATGGTGAGTGTTAAGATAGATTTCTGCCGTTCACTTCAGTTATTTGGCTGCTCTTGTCAACAGACCCCAAAACACCCATGCTTTTTGATTCAGAAGTTACACTTCCAGAAAGTTATAGGATCTCAAAGTTGGCTGTAAAGATGTCCATCATCATGCTATTTCTAACCATGGCAGTTGAAACTGATCTAATGTCCAATGGTGAGGCATTACATAAATTAATCAAGATATATCCACTTTTGTTATGTGCTATAATTCAAGGGAAAGATATCTAATGACGTGGAGAGTGGAACTGACCAACAGAGAATGTTAACTAAACTGTACAGAAGTTTTTAAATAAATTACTTTGAAAAACATTAGGACAAACATCTTTAAGACTTAAATAATTTTGGGTAGTGGGATAGACAGTAAGTGCTCTGCGTTTCCATCCACTTGCTAAGTTGTATTTTCTAAAGTTTATTTGATAATTATGCAGCACTTGTGGATCAATGCAATGTTATGATGTTATGCACATGTTTTAAACTTGGCCTTCAATAAGACTGACAAGTTGAATCAGTTCAGTTGCAGATGTGTGCAGTAAACGAAGACAAGAAGAAGACAAAGAAAGACAGAAAATTGCCCGTCATTGACCACTTCTTGGAAGTCTTTCTTTCCTCCTGTGTCAGACTGAAAGCAGGGACACTGTTGGGATGATGCTAGTTCTGTTATTTCCCCCAGCATTCTGCCTAATCTCCACCACTATGTTCCACATTCCCTTTTCACATGCTAGGATGAATCCCCCTGCTTGAATTCAGCCTGTCCATCTCCCGTCTTCTCCTCCCTGGAAGTTTTCTGCCTTCTCGGGTGGCCAGGGAGCTGAAGCAAGGAGCAAGCCACAGAGAAGCTGCTCTGGGCTCCCCCAAAGGAAACATTAAAAGGGTAATTTACAACATTCAGAGAAACTTCCTTTGTGGAATCCCCCCTTTGCACATGTTCAGTTTCAACCCTGAGCTCAAAGAAGAAATTGTATCAAATGCTAAATCTTGCAGCACGGGACAGCCAGATGTCAAAGCTCCCTCCCTGTACATGTGATACTTTCTAAAACGTTTCTTCTGGCTGAATGAACAGACTGTTCCTCAAGGAAAAGTAGTTTGGGGAGTAGAAGAATGTTTTCACTCCACCCAACACCAATGATCCCTTATCTCCTCCCTGTCCTTCCCATCAATGCAAAGAGAATTACACATTTCATATCCAGTCCTAGAAATATGAGATGAACTAGGTTGAGATGGGAAGGACCTGGGTGTGCCATGGGAGTCTTCTGGGGGATCATTCATGTAACTGGCATACTAGTTCTTTGAGGAAGGCCTCAATGTGAACTCATCCAGGATATGAGGGGCTTAGAGGGGAAAAAAGAGAGGCCCCTCCTTTTCTACGAAAAGGCTATCATAGTTTTGTTTATCCTTAAGCTTGCAAAGAGGTGCCTGCTGTGCACTTGGTGAGGCCTCTTCTAGGACATTCTGAGAATCTTGCTGTAATTATCTTACATTTGTTTCATAGGGTGAAACTCACCTGGAATCTGAGGTTTCCTCTCAGGAGGAGAAGTTGTGCTCAACCCACCGTCTTGACTCCCGCTTGAGTGTCCTAAGGAGAAAAGCAACAAGCTCTTTCAGCCCAAGTTTGGAATGTATAGCCAGGAGTTCTTCCAGAGCATTGTCCTGGGCTACCCTCCAACCACTGCCTCACTAGATGCTATAAATAGATTCAAGATGCAGACATCTACAAAATGTTAGACAAAAGATATCATCTCTCTTCTCACCTCCCAGGAAAGTTCAGTGTGACTAAGCTAAGGCTTACAAATGTTATTTTTGCTACAAGGAACACTGATGGGCAATATTTTAATATGAGCTTCAGTGATGGTCCACCCTGGGTTTAGGACCTAGCTCATTAGCAACTTATGCCAAGCCAAGTTATCATCTCTAAGTCTCTGTCTTCTCACATATAAAAGGAGGATCATAACAGAAACACCTTCATTGTTGTTCTACAGAGGTTTCCAGAGGTATATGATAGTAGTAGCTATGTGTAGTTGTAATGTTCTGTGGTTAAGACCTTGCCTACAAACTGTGGTCCTGTACACTAGCAGGACCCCATCACTATGGAGGAAATCTCAAATTTAGTTCCAATCCTCCAGAAACAACATCTTCATTTTAATAATATTTCTAATGTATTCATGTGCTTCAGAAAGTCTAAAGTGAATCTAAAAATCACATGCTTTGTGCTGCTTAGTTTTTTGTCAACTTGATACTAACAAGCATGGGTTGTCTGTGAAGAAGGAACTTCAATTGAGAAAATGCCTCTATCTCATTAGCCTATAGGCAAATCTATGGGGGAATTTTCTTGATTGGTGACTGTTACGGGAGGGGCCAGCTCACCAGGGCAGTGCCACTCTGGACAAGTGGTCCTGGGTGGTATGAGAATTCAAGTTGGGCAATCCATGGAGAGCAAACCACGAGTGGCATTCCTCCACGGTTTCTGCTTCAGTTTCTGCCTCCAGGTTCCTGCCCCAACTTTCTAAAGTGGACCATGACTCAGGATATGGAAGCCAAATAAACCTTCCTACCCAAGGAAAGGTAGGGTTATCATCTTTATCGCAGCAATAGAAAGCAAACTAGGACATATATAGGCATTGATGTGCACATTATTTCTTTTTCATGAAAGAGGGGAGTACTGGCTTTTTCTGACTACAAATAAAAGGTTATTGGAGTCTATACTAATACAGTGAAACATAATAGAAAAATAAATGCTTTCTACTGTTAAAAGGCAAAACAAAGAAATAAACAAAAAGCCCAAGTTGGCAGGAAGCATTGTGAGACAGATAACCTATGAGTCAGAATCCAGATGCCTTTTCAAACCAAGGAAGACATCATATTTCAAAAGAAATTTCTTAGTTTTCTGTTTTCTTTCTTCCTTTACTGTTTGCCACTAAATAGCAATCTGTTCTGGAATCTTGAAGGCTACCAAGGGGAGAAAAACCTAGGCAGGATATTTTGGCTAGCCCGTTGGCTAGGATGGCTGGGCTTAAAAGAAAGCATTTTCTGAGAGAGCCAAACATTAAACTCTGCCGAGTGGATGCTGCAATCTAACTACATACGATGGCTTCAGGTTGTACAGTTTGGTGCTTTGCTAAAGCTCCCACAAAATGGAGCAAAGTAACTTCTGTGCTGTTTCCACCGACCCTGCACTGTTCTGAGAGTGGGCTCTGCTTCACAGGCCTCAAAGGAGTCCATGATAATTTTTCTACCCACCTGCCGGTGTCCTGGGCAATTGGCAGGTTTGTGCATGCACAAGACATGGCATAGCAACCGTCAAAACTGGAGGAGAGCTTTGGCCTTGAAAACCACTGTAAAGGCACAGTCACTCCTACTGGTCTCTTTTGTCTGACACACGGCAGCCTTTGATATTTGAAAGGGAGGCCATTAATAGATCATAATCTATTTATTTTCCTTTTCCAAAGAAGTGCTCCCAGCAAGGAAAGAACTAGGTGTGTGCAGGATGAAACCT